>NC_090444.1:558030987-558333840 GCF_031143425.1 Pleurodeles waltl
CTGATATTTTGACGTTAGATGGGACTAGCGTCAAAATATAAATATGGTGTAAAGTTTGCACCAGATTAGCGTAAAAGAAATGACACTAATCTGGTGCAAAGGGAGTATAAATATGGGCCTAAATACTTCCAAAACGGAAATAGTCACATGTGGTGACTGGAAAAATTATGACCCACTGTGCGCCTGGCCTGGCGATCTCAAACCGCCTCCTCAACTATCCAAGGAAGTTAAAAAACTTGTAATAACCATGGACTCCAAGATAACAATGAATGCTCAAGTAGACAAATTAGCACGATCAAGCTTCATCACCTTGAAGACTCTGCGATGCATCTTCCCTCACCTCGGATTTTCACAAAAGGTAGAGGCTACTATCTCTCTTAGACTATCCAAACTGGATTATGCCAATGGCCTCTACCATGGATCATCCCTATCTATTATGAAAAAACAATGAATTATTCAGAACTTTGCTGCCAGGCTGCTATTACATGTAAAGCCACAAGCCTACATCTCCCCTGCCTTGAGAGCACTGCACTGGTTACCCGTTGTCAGAAGATCCACCTTCAAGCTGCTTTGTATCACCCACACAGCTATACATGCAACAGGACTGTTTTTATCAAAAACAAAATAACCAAATACATTCAACAGAGAAACCTCCGCTCAAGATTGGCACCCTGCCTTTGAACACCACCATACAAGAAAAAGACAATAGGTGGTACATCCTTCTCCATCCAAGCATCCAAAATCTGGAATTTATTACTCCCAAATATAAGATCCACAAATGAATATCTTGCCTTCAGAAGACTACTCAAGAATTGGCTCTTTCCTTCGCAACCACTGTTGGACCTGGCCCTTTTACAGGGTCATTCCCCAGACTTTTTGCCTTTTGCCTACTTATTTTTCTGACCGTTGTGTGCTGACGTTATGACTCTGAGCATTTTTTCACTGCTAACCAGTGCTAAAGTGCATGTGCTCTTCCTAGTAAAATTGGTATGATTGGCTTAACCTTAATTGGCATAGTTGATTTACCTATAAGTCCCTTGTAAAGTCGTATCCCTATACCCAGGGCCTGTAAATTAAATGCTACTAGTGGGCCTGCAGCGCTGCTTGTGCCACCCACTGACGTAGCCTCTCAAACCTATCTCAGGCTTGCTAGCATAGGGCCTGTGTGTGCAGCTTTCTGCCATAGAGATCTGGCATCTAAATTTACTTGCCAGGCCCAGAACACCCCTTTTACTACATGTAAATCACCCCTAAGGTACGTCCTAGCTTGCCCTATGGGCAGGGTGCCATGTATGTAGAAGGTAGGACATGTGCCAGGTTGTGTGGCTTGTCCTGGTAGTGACAAACAGCCTAACTTGGTGTCTCACTGCTGTGAGTGCTGCCTTCTCATAGGATTGCATTAGAAATGCCCTGCCTTATGTGTAAGGGGTATTGTCTGATTTATGAGGGGTAGCATAGGCATGTTTGGTATGGTTGTGCTAGTGATGTGAAATGCTGCTTACTGGTGTAGGTGTATTTTTTATAACTATTACAGAAGTGCCACTTCTAGAAAGTGTGCATTTATTGGTGCTTATGACTGGTGTTTTTGCAGCTTGACTCCAATCCACGTCTGGGCAGACTGACAGTTGGGGCTTTGTGCATACTTTTCAGACAGCCTGTACACAGGGTAGTTGGAGGTGTCACAGAGGTGCATCTACATATTGTATTGTCTTCCTGGGCTGAGAGAAGGGAGAGACGGGGCACACCTGCATTTGTAAAGGCTGTGCCCTGGCCTCGCAAGATAGGGTCATTTACCCCCCCACTGATGTTTGGAGCTGGTGCTGGAGGAGAGAAGGGGCACTCCCAGAACCAGTGGTAACTGGTTGGAACCCCATCTCCTCCTCATTGTAAGAGACACTGCTTCCTGGCTTCCAAAATCACTGTCGCAGCCCGGGCGCCGAGGAATCACTGCGTGTCGTGCTCTGCCCAATGCCACCAAGGCACCAACACGAGGAGAAGAGAAGCGACTGTGCCCCAGCCGTGCCCCCGGGTTGACACGCGCTTTTGGGCATGCCCCGGGGGCACCAGCAGACACCATTCCTGGTGCCGGCTCTAGGGAAACCCCAAAGGAGAGAGGAGAGCAGCTTGCGCACCGTGCCTGGTGCGGCTGCTCTCCAGGGCAGGAGGAGAGCCTCATTGGAGGCTCCTGCTCCAACAAATCCTCACTTTAACAGCTGCCTGAGGACGCAGGTGGCTGTCTATATCCAGCAGGGCACAGGGAGCTCAAAGGGAATTCCTTTTCCCCCGGCTACTGCCTTAGGGGCGCGATCACCCCGTAACTTGATTTTTTTTTTGCACCCCTCTCCCGCCAGAGTTGAACGTGAACGTTTTGGGCACAGGAGCGCCAGGGCCCTACCTTCCTCTTCTAGGCACTAGGAGTGCCTCTCTCACCAAAAGCAGGTAATCTTTTTGTGCTCTTTTTGCGCTGTGGATAGTGGGTAAATGTTCCTCTTCTGGGTTTCACAGAATACTAGTAACTTGTATAAGAGGCATGATATGCTTATGCGTACTTTATGACTTGCCACATGTTCTCTAGTGTTCCTATCATGGATATTTATGATGTGTTCATGACAAGTACATAGAATTCTTTATTGTGATTCCTGACTACTGCTTACGTTGCAGAATCATGAGTACTTACGTGTTCTAATGTAACAACTGCTTATTCTTGCAGAGTATTATTAACTTGTGTAACGTTCTGACAACTGCTAAGGTAACAGGGTATTACTGACGTGTAATGTTTGGTCTAATTATGTTTTGTGCAATACAGTTTATTTTTACATAGCTCTGTGTTGTGTTTACTTTGTGGTGTACATCTTGGGTCACATGTGTTGTGTGTGTTGTGCAAACACTTTACACATTGCCTCCGGGTTAGGCCTTACTGCTTGTGGCAAGCTACCAAGGGGGTGAGCAGGGGTTATCTTGGACGTGTAACTTCCTTGCCCTGACTAAAGTGGGTGGGTTCTGCCTGGCTTAGATAAATACCCTAGCCAACCAGAAACCCCATTCCTAACAACCCCCATATCCCAACAGAAAAGAAGTATAAGACAATTCAGGATGAATTTTCAAGATCAACCAAAAAATAACATGTGAAACAACCTATGTAGTATATGTGTTAAAATGTGGATGCGGTATGAAATATGTAGGAAGTACAACTTGCAAATTGAAAAAATGAATAGTGGAACATATAAGAGCAGTGAACAAAAATGAACTGAGTTTTGCAATGGTGAAACATCAAAATCATTTTCAGAAAAGCAGTTGGGAAACAATGCGTTATTACGGAATAGCCCATGTCCCTCAAAAGGAAAGAGGAAATAGGACATTTAAACTTCGTCGTTTGGAATCAAGATATAATAATCAAATTAAGGACCAAGATCCCTATTGGTCTGAACACCAATGAAGAATTACATATTCACTTGGGAAAAAAGGCCTTTAGATTTTCCATTAACTTATACATCACATACAAAAACTATGGACCATAGATTGCCACCTTTTGAGAGGAAATCACTGATTTTAAAAACACTACGGGTGGTTTGGAGTGACATTGTTCCCTAATTCCCCATCTCTTTATAAAAAAGTGCAATAGAAATGTTTACTTATAAATTAAGATGATTTAGAAAGACCTTATCCTGAAACTCATTTCCCAAACAAATAGAAGGACACAAAATGAGAATCTTGTATTTGAAAAAATTGGTGATGTGAAAAAGCCTTAAAATGGCATTTAAAATATTATGAAATTTCAGCAAATGGGTGGTAATCGGAATATGTATAAATATGTTGTCTTGAAAATATGAAAAATGATAATGTGAATTAGAAATAATAGCAAGCAGGACAATGTTGAGAGTCAAGGAGAAAATAATTACATAACAGGAACTAAGTTGATAAAAATATAAGCAAAATTCTGTAAAACTACATTATCTAGAATGCTTCAGTAATTAAAACAAACATAGGACTATATAAATTGGAAGGGAAAAGGGACAATGATGACCTGTGATCAAGACTTTTGTCGGTTGAAATGCCTTGGGTGGGGGAGGCACACACTTTTTCAAAATAAACAAGCTTGCAATGCATATGAATAAAATAATAAATAATTAAAAACAATATAACTTTGCTCTCTTGTAAGCTTTACTCTGACTGCTCATCACCCTATGTCTCTATGAATCTATCCTCCATCCCCACTCTGACTCAAAACCCATTATACCACTTTCATCTCCAAACTAACCCTGTCTGAGCTCTTTCCTTCTCTACCACATCTAGCTCACCCAAACCTTACTTTACTGCCATGATCTCCCAAACAACCCTGCTAAATTTTCCCTCATTTATCTCACCTTTGTCTCATCCAAAACCCCTTCTGCTACTATGATCTCCCTAACTCTTTCCACAGACTCTTTCCTTCTTCATATTTCCTTTACTTCTCTCAACCCTCATCCTATTACCATGAACTCTCAATTAACACTTCTAGATTCTTCCCTCCTCTATCCCTCCATTACTCTAATCAAAACAACTAATAAACTCACATATCCTCTGCTCAAATTAACACATGATAATACTAATACTGTACTCATATTTCCTTATACTAATCCACCACTAATTCTTTTTGAGTTTCGGAGTAGCATGCTAGGGGTAGCACTCTCTATATGAATACTATTTCAATACAAAACAGTGTAATATTGATGTTACACAGGTTGAAAACAACCCCTGAGGCAAACAACAAAAGTGCTGCTGCAAGCCTAATGCACTAAAGGCGATATAATCCTGACTTTCAGGCACTCAGTTTTGGCAGAAAAAAAATTGCAAATATCGAAGGTTGTTTTGTATTTTTTATGCACTATATTGTTAAATATTTCTGTGGTGCGTGCATTTTATATAGCATATGTGAGTGTGTCACTGTTTAACCCCTTCGCTGCCGGGCATTTTCCGCTCCTGTGGCGAGATTTTTTTTTTGCTATTTGGGGCAGTTTGTGCTTAGGCACTCACAACTTTTTGTGGACATAAGCTATCCATGCCAAATTTGCGTCCTTTTTTTCCAACACCCTAGGAATTCTATGGGTACCCAGAGTTGGTGGGTTCCCCGGGAGGAGTCCAAGAAATTAGCCAAAATACAGCAAACATTTTGTATTTTTCAAAAAAATGGGACAAATGGGTTGTAGAAGAAGGCTTGTGGTTTTTGCCCTGAAAATGGCATCAACAAAGGGTTTCTGGTGCTAAAATCACCATCTTCCCAGCTTTCAGGAACAGGCAGACTTGAATCAGAAAAACACATTTTTCAACACAATTTTGGCATTTTACTGGGACATACCCCTTTTTTCTATTTTTTGTGCTTTCAGCCTCCTTCCAGTTTGTGGCAGAAATGGGTGTGAAACCAATGCTAGATCCCGGAAAGCTCAGCAAGGGGTAATTTGTGTAGATCCTACAAGGTTTTCCTACAGAAAATAGCAGCTGAAATAAAAAATATTGAAATTGAGGTGAAAAAAACAGCCATTTTTCTCCACGTTTTATGCTGTAACTTTTTCTGCGATGTTAGATTTTTTAAAGCAATATACTGTTACATTTGCTGGACTTCTCCGGTTGCTGGGGTACATAGGGCTTGTAGATTCACAAAGAACCCTAGGTACCCAGAGCCAATACATAGCTTCACCTTGCAATGGGTTTTCATTCTATACAGGGTATACTGCAATTCATTTGCTGAAATTTAAAGAGTGAAAAATAGGTATCAGAAAAACCTTTGCATTTCCAAAATGGGCACAAGATAAGGTGTTGCCAAGCAGTGGTTATTTGCACATATCTGAATTCCGGGGTGCCCATACTATCATGTGAATTACAGGGCATTTCTCAAATAGACGTCTTTTTTACACACTGAAAAAATGTAGAGAAAGACAAGAGGGAATAACACTTGTTTTGGTATTCTGTGTTTCCCCAAGTTTCCCAATAAAAATGGTTCCTCACTTGCATGGGTAGGCCTAATGCTCACAACAAGAAAAGCAACATGGACACATCACATTTTTACATTGAAATCTGATGTGTTTTTTGCAAAGTGCCTAGCTGTAGATTTTGGCCTCTAGCTCAGCCGGCACCTGCGGAAACCTACCAAACATGCACATTTTTTAAAACTGGACACCTAGGGAAATCCAAGATGGGGTGACTTGTGGGGCTCTCAGCCGGGTTCTGTTACCCAGAATCCTTTGCAAAACTCACAATTTGGCCAAAAAAAGCACTTTTTTCTTACATTTCGGTGACAGAAATTTCTGGAATCTGAGAGGAGCCACAGATTTCCTTCCACCTAGTGCTCCACGTAGTCTTCCAATAAAAATGGTACCTCACTTGTGAGTGTAGGCCTAGCTCCCGTGACAGGAGATGCCTCAAAACACAAAGTGGACACATCACACTTTCCCAAAGAAAACAGACTTGTTTTTTTAAAAGTGCCTAGCTGTAGATTGTGGCCTCAAGCTCAGCCGGCATCTAGGGAAACATACCAAACCTGCGCATTTTTTAAAACTAGACACCTAGGGGAATCCAAGATGGGGTGAACTGTGGGGCTCTCACCAGGTTCTGTTACCCAGAATCCTTTGCAAACCACAAAATTTGGCTAAAAACACAGTTTTTCCTCACATTTTGGTGATAGAAAGATTTAGAATCTGAGAGGAGCCACCAATGTCCTTCCTCCCAGCGTTCCCCCAAGTCTCCATATAAAAATGGTGCCTCACTTGTGTGGATAGCCTAGCGCCTGTGACAGGAAATGCCCCAAAACACAATGTGGACACATCTCATTTTCCCAAAGAAAACAGGGCTTTTTTTGCAAAGGGCCTAGCTTTGGATTTTGGCCTCTAGTTCAGCCGGCACCTAGCGAAACATACCAAACCTGTGCATTTTTGAAAACTAGACACCTAGGGAAATCCAAGATGGGGTGACTTGTGGGGATCTCACCAGGTTCTGTTACCCAGAATCCTTTGCAAACCTCAAAATGTGGCTAAAAAAATACTTTTTCCTCACATTTTGGTGACAGACAGTTCTGGAATCTGAGAGGAGCCACAAATATCCTTCCACCCAGCGTTTCTCCAAGTCTCCCGATAGAAATGGTACCTCACTTGTGTGGGTAGGCCTAATGCCCGCAAAAGGAAATGCCCTTGGGGGGGACCTGCATTTTTGGTCCTGGGCTCAACAGTCATATAGGGAAACCTACCAAACCTAAACATTTCTGAAAACTAGACACCTGGGGGAATCCAGGGAGGTCTGACTTGTGTGGATCCCCCAATGTTTTCTTACAGAGAAACCTCAGAAAACCTCAAATTTAGCTAGAAAATCGACTTTTACCCACTTTTCAGTATGGGACAAGTTTCCTACCACCCAACGTTCCCCTCAGTCTCCCAGTAAAAATGATACCTCACTTGTGTAGGTGGGCCAAGTGCCTGTGACACGGAAGAGTCAAAAACATGTTAAAACTGAGAGGGAACCAAAGAGGGTCCAAAAGGGCACTTTGAAAAAGAAAAAGTTTTAGGCTGACAAGTGGGGCACATTTTTATCAGTATAGATGAGACAATCTGGGTGGTGTGAAATTTGTGGATTACTGCAGATTCCGGAAGGTTCCATCACAAAAATGTGGAAAAAATGAGATTTCCAGCACAGTTGGAGGTTTGCAGGGTATTGTGGGTAAGAAAATGGTGCGGGTGCATGTGAAGCACACCACCCTGGACTCACCCAGATGTTTAGTTTTCAGATGTGTCTAGGTCTTGTGGATCCCTCACCATTCCAATTGGAATTCTTTGAGAGTTAGCCAAGCTCTCATGGCCCAAATGTAAAACCAGAACCCAAAATAATCAAATGTCCTCTTGCTTGCTGTGGAATAAGATATTTTAGTGTGCGGGGGAGAACTGAAAGACTGTTACCACCTCATACTGGTTGGTAGCCAACACCACACTTTTTCTTTTTTTAATTCCCTGGCATCTAGTAGACTTTCTGCCCCCCCTGGTGTGTGGATCAGGGGTAATTGCCCCATCTGCCAACTGTTTATTTGGGGTTGGGGTATGGCCATACCCCCACCCTCTTATTTTGAAAATAAAATCTTCCCTGGTGGGCTTTCTCGCCCCCTTGGGGGCAGATAGGCCTTCCAAAAATAGTGCGATCTGCCCCTAAGGGGCGCAGATATGGCCAACAGTAATGTGCCCTCATGGGGAATGACCCTTGCCCTAGGAGCTGCCCCCCAAATAATAAACACACACAAATCCCTGGTGCCTACGTGGTTTCGGCTCCCCCCCGGGGTCAGATCAGCCTAATAGAAATAGGCCAATCTGCCCTCAAGGGGAGCAGAAATGGCCTAAAATAATTCACCCCCCCCCGGGGTCGCTCCCCTTGTGTGAAATTGGTGCAAAAAAAAATCCCTGGTGCCTTAGTGGTTTCTGCCCCCCTTCGGGGCAAGTCAGCCTAATAAAAATAGGATGATCTGCCCCCAAGGGGGGACAGAAATGCCCTAAAATAAATTTGCCCCCCAGGGGAACGACCTTTGCCTAAGGGGTCACTTCCCTTGTGTGAAATTGACGCAAAAAAATAAAATCCCTGGTGCCTAATAAAATAGGCCAATTACAATTTGCCCCCCCAGGGGAGTGACCCCTTCCTACATAGTGGACCTTACCCAAGGGGCAGCTCCCCTTATGAGTAAGTCTAAAAAAAAAATTCCCTGGTGTCTAGGGGGCATCACGATCGGGCAGCAGAAATGCTTGCAGAGACATTAAAGGAAAGGAAAGACCTTTCCTTTTCTTTCATGCGTCTGCCTGCCCCCTTCTTCTGAGCATTTCTTTTCCCCGCACAATGGGAGGTGACCTCTGATGAGGTCAGCACACAATCGCGTGCTGGCATCATGAAACATCACTGGGGTTTGGGAGGGTCGGGGTGGAAGAGGAAGCCATTCCCTTTCCTGCCCTGCCATGGCAGGGTGGGGGGAAGCCCACAGAGGGAGCGCTAGTGCACCCTCTGAGCTCCGGTGTTGGGAAGTAATGGTTACATCCTCTGCACAGGAGCACTGTGCCGCGGGATGTAACCATTACGTCCCTGCAACGAACCAGTTAAATGTGTGCAATTTAAGACTATTCAATATGAATGGTCTGGTTTTGCAACAGGGAACAATGGGTTATTCATTACAGAGACACGGGGTCCAATTACTCCCTGGTACTCGAGTTGTGAGAGAATCTCTCTCACTAGAGCTTTAGCCTCATATTTAACCGGATATTGAGGTTGAGGCATGGGTGTTGACGTAATAGGTATTACATAGTAGGGAGTATCTTTATCTTTATGTGGTTGTGGTACAGCGCGGGAGCCTGCACTAAAACCCAATCAGTCACATAGGCTTCCTATACTGCATATGGATCTAGGACTGAGAAGGAAGACAAAATTACATCTTCCCTGTGTGTGAGTTTGTGGACAAATTCAGGTGGATAATCTTTTTCTGCCAATAGAATATCACAGTTCAAATTTTCACGAATATTACATCAATAGTGTGCTTTATGTCTCCCTCAATTCAGATGTTTAATTCATGAACCGTATTGGGTGGGGAGATGTGCCTGTCCACTGTCTCTATGATGAGAAAGTTGTTAGTTACTATCACATCCAAATGATCTAAAAGACTTTGGCGATAAATCATGTCTTCTGCTGCACTGTCCAGCATATTCGCTGCCCATGTCCTGTTCTTCAGTATTGTTCTCAACATGGTTGGCATGTTCAGTGGAAATTGCTGCCACCTTTTTCTTTTTGGATTGGGTTTTTGTTGGGGGGATTTATCGACCTTTTTAACGAGAGCTTCCGAGGAGTGTTGTGAGCCCTTCTTTGGCTTCCTGTAGTCAGTGCGGTGTTCTGACTGGCCCATTCTCTCACTCCATTTACCCCGCATGTCCTGAAAGAAACGAGAGGGACATGTGTCATTATATTGGCATCTATGAGGAGTTTTTAAAGTGTCTCTCTTTCGGGGATTATATCTCATTACACAGGTCTCCAGATGCAGAGAATCTGCTCTCTGACTTCTTTTGTCTTTTTTTTGTTTCTGCTTACCCAGTTTTTTAGGACCCTCTTGTGCTTGTTTTGTACCTTCCTTAGGGGTGGTACTCCAAAGTTAATTTGTCTGGCCCCCTGACTATCCTGACCTAAAGTCTCGGAGATAATCTTTGGCAGCTTGCACTCCTGGTTCTGTTGCGTAATTTCCCGGAGCAGTTGGTGAATGGCCAATGCTGCTGCTTCCCCTTTAATATTGCTTAATATCATTGAGGAGACAGTGTCAAAACTATGCATTAGTTTCATCCCCAAGTCCAGGGCCGGGGCTGTCACGTATTCATTTTTAATTTGTTTTAACACTTCTAGCAAATTGGCAAGTGCCTGTGTACCAGGTGTGGTAGTGTACATTGCAGTGAAGATTGTGCCCCGGGTGGCGCAGTCCTCCACTGAGGGAACCACTCCAAATGGCAAGCACATTATGAGAATTCTCTGTTTATCTTGGGGTCCCGCATGGGGAAACAATGCTTCCGGCTGATTTCATTTTCGTGCTATCCAGAACTAAATCTTTTCCCGTGTGTGCTTTGTCCATTATTGAACATACTGTTTGAGGATTAATTCCTGTAACAGCCAATTGGTGGACAGCTGGAGCAGCCCTTGCTGGGGCAGTGTTTAAAGTCTGCATTATGAACTCTATTGGCCGTCTATGTATTGCTACCAGCTCATTATAAATGGGAATACATCAGCTACATGCATAACAAGTACTTCTGGATGCGGTTTGTACCTGGCAAACGTGGGCCACGTTGTTCCAGCATTACTTAAGGGACCTAATCTCATGAGTTATATTACTTGTGGAAGGGGATGCCACTGAGCCAGTTTTGATGCTCTTGATAAGAAAGTGGTATTTTTAATTGTCGGTAACATAGGTACCGCTGTGGTACGTTCACTATTCTGTAAGTGTGAAATGTGTGTGAAGTGTCATTCACTTCAGGAAAAGTGACCCAAGAATAAATTGTTTCTGTTTGGTATGCTTCATGAGCTTTCATGACAAATGTGACTTCCCCGTCCTTATCTGTTAAGTCATTGGGTAGAAGAAACTGTGTAAGTGCTTGTCTGTAGCTCTCCAGAATGTCTACGGTGTTTGCCATGTTAAATAGGAGGTATCAGAATTGGGAACATCAATAGGGGAAAAGTCCTTTTAATATTCAATCTTGAACAGCCTACAGCTCAGATAGGTACTCCCTTTTCAGCTGAGGAGGATTGCCCCTAAGACCACGTATGTCTCAGTTTAATGGCACTTTCAGTACCTAAGTGTGTATGATTCAGAGATACTCAGGAGGCTTCCTACACCATTGTTGGTGGCACCATGTCCTAAAGACTCTTGTATCTTCAAGACTGCTTAATTTGGGGGCAGCATCACCTCTGCTTGGAGGCGACTAAGCCACTCCTACACCAATTGGCAGCTGTCGGCTCCATCCTCCCGGCTTTCTAGCAGCACTTCACCAGAAAACAAATAGTAAAGGTGATTTCTGGCAGACTATCACATGAACTCTGAGATTTTCCCAGGGAAAAATCATAAAGGAACAAGTCCTACCCTTTTCTCCTGTTAGCAATAAGCCTCTTACACACACTGGCAAGAAAGGAAATGCAAGATGCATTTATTAAGAAGACTGCAATGTATGATAAAATACATTAGCTGCAATGATTAGGATAATAACATTAGACAAAATCAGGTTTGTGAGAATTAGCGATGTGAATATAAACAATCCTAACATTTTGCAATAAACACAAATATACACATTTCTTCCTAAAGCGCCCTTTCTATCCTACAGAGAGTACCGCGAGATATGCCTAATATGCCCAAGCTATGTCCATGAAAAGCATCCCACCCCTGTTACCTAAGAACAATGTCAGCTTCCAGTCTCCAAATCAGGCGGTGCAGAGACACAAAGGCTGAGGCATGCTGCAATGAGACGTGCAGTGTGGATGAAATATCCTGGGTGGAACCCTCTCTAATGACCTTGGTCTCACAGAGTGCTTTTAAAAGGCCAATGGTATTGTCCATGCAGACATCCTGATGTGGGTATGTACCTAGTCATTAGATTGTGTGTGCAAACTTGGATCCACAATACCATAACAACAAAAAAATGATATGTTTACATTTTGTTGAAACAAGGGGACATGATAACAATCCAAGACATACTTTACAGGTTATGACACTTTCACAGAATGGCAACTGATTCTAAAATATATATTTTTTTTAAATAAAATGCAAGCACTGCAAATACAACTAAAATGAATAAGAATGAATAATCAAACAGAGCATGTTTGTCTGGGTTAAAGGGCACAGGGCTGAAAGCCGAAGCTAAGCTAAACTCCTATACCCAAGCAATTAAAATGGATCCACAACAGGCTCACATTTTAAATGTACAAAGCCAAAGAAATTCTCCTACTGTAGTTATCGCAAGTAACTTGCACCCTCACCATGCACTGCTAATGGGAAGCAGCCTGAAGAACGACGCTCAAACAACGATGGGCATTGTCCATGAAAGCGGAACAACGCTTTTCAAAACAATGACCCTGTTTTCCTCTGCCTTAACCACACATGTCAGGAACAACAAAAATGTGTGGTTAAGGCAGAGGAAAACAGGCTCAGGATCAGAGAGGATGCGGTCAGGTAAGTAGGGCTAGGATAGGGTTGGTGGGTAGTTTTAGGGGTGGAGTGGAGGTAAGTTTAGTTTTTAGGGGCAGGCTGGGGGTCGGGGTAATTTGAGGTTTTAGGGGTGGGTTGGGGGTCACAGTAGTTTTAGGGTTAGGTGGGGTAGTTTAGGTTTTAGCGCAAGGGTGGAGGGTCGCAGTAGTTTAAGGGGTGGGGTTGGGTGGTTTTAGGTTATGGGGCGGGGTGGCAGTTGATGTGGTTTTAGGTTTTAGGGGTGAGGGGTAGTGGTAATTTTAGTGGTGGGGTTTGGGGTGGTTTTAGGTTTTAGGGGCAGGGGTGGGGGGGTCACAGTAATTTTGGTGGTGGGGTGGGGGTTGGGGTGGTTATAGGTTTTAGGAGTGGGGTGATGGGTCACGGTAATTTTAGTGGTGGGGGTTGGGGTGGTTTTAGGTTTTAGGAGCAGGGGTGGGGGGTCGGGGTAGTTTTAGGTTTTAGGGGCGAGAGTCTGGTATTTTTTGGTTTTAGGGTCAGGGTGGGGGTCGCGTTACCTTTAGGTGTGGGGTGGGGTGGGGGGGTTGGTAATTATAGGGGTTGGGGTGGTTTTAGGGTTTAAAGGCAGGGGCGGAGGGTTGTGGTAATTTTGGAGTGGGGTGGGGGTTAGGGTGGTTTTAGGGGCAGGGGTGGGGGGTCAGAGGATCACATGCTGGAACCATGCATGTCATTCCACGCATGCTTTTACCAGGAATGCCTGTACAACAAAAAATCGTTATTAAGGCATTTGTGGTAAAGGCTTTAATGGTAACGACACAGTCGTTGTTCTGGCCGCATTGTTCAGGGATGCGTGGTTCCACCATCCATTGTCCCGACATGCATTCCTGCTAATCACCTCAAAAATTACGACGCTCACGACATTAGTGATAACATCGTTGATAATATCAATGGAATATTTGCATTAAAATGTTTGAGGAAACAACTGTGCATGGTGGGGGCGTGAGTTATAATTACCTTAGCGCATGAGTTATGGTTACTTGAGATAACTATAACTATAACAGGTGAATTTCTATGGTTTTGCATGTTTAAAATGTGAGCCTAACTATAATGTCCCTGTAACCTTTGTTCATGAAGTGAATATATATATATATATATATATGTATATATATATATATATATATATATATATACATATATATATATATATATATATATGTACATATATATGTGTATATATATATATATATATATATATATATATATATATATATATATACATATCTATATGTATTTATACACATATCTATATTTGTGTGAGGGTAGATAGATAGATAGCTAGCTAGATAGATAGATAGATAGATAGATAGATAGATAGATAGATAGATAGATAGATAGATAGATAGATGGATGGATGGATGGATGGATAGATAGATAGATAGATAGATAGATAGATAGATAGATAGATAGATAGATAGATAGATAGATAGATAGATAGATAGATAGATAGATAGATAGTTATAATTACCTTAGCGCATGAGTTATGGTTACTTGAGATAACTCTAACTATAACAGGTGAATTTTTATGGTTTTGCAAGTTTAAAATGTGAGCCTAACTATAATGTCCCTGTAACCTTTGTTCATGAAGTGAATATATATATATTTATTTTTGTTTTGGATTCTAATTTTTGAATGAAGCGGTTGATTTTTCCTTCTTCTTCGTTTTTTTATCTGGAACTCTGTATTGGGACTGATTCTGAATAGACAACAGTTTTTTCAATTTTTTGGACTCATTTTTCATTTTTTGAATTGTTTAATGCATCATGGCGAATCGGAAAGCCCTGTGGGAACAAGCTGCCACTACTCTATTTGATAATGTTTCTGGAACCTCAATGCCTTCGGACTTATCTACACGTACAGCAACCACCATTATTTCTGAACTAGAAAAGGCAAGAATTTTAGAATTAAAAAAATGGTGGGAAATGACCTCATTGACCAAATATATACAAAATGGTCGTGTGCCACGAGGTCTCAGAATTCTAATATTGCCTACCCTGGGTGATATAGATCCCGATCTTCTAGAACAATGGAGAGCGCATACATCTGAATGCTCAGTTAAATTGATGGACACTTTGATTATTCAATCAAAACGTCGTATGGAAGAACAAACCCATAAAATTGAACTTCTTACTAAAGAACTAGAAAAAATGGGGACCTCCTCAGAAATACAACATTTGTTAATGAAGATGGAAGAACGTATAACCAAAAAAGAGGATGAAATCAAGCTCCGTAAGGCCTCTAAATTCAATAGAGACAAGAAAGATTATGAAATAGGTAGAATTTATACATTTGCTCGTAAATACAATACACTCAGAGCACAAGACAAAGTTATGATGATGGACAGTCCCAATATAACAACCAATACAGCAGAAGACAGCTCGGATTTGAGCTCATCAGCTGACGAAGCTTCTGCCAATAAATTGGATTTTCACGGGGAAATGAGACTACTACGATCAATCACGCCACAATCAAACAGAAGTCGAGGACGAAGTCGAGGAGGTTCAAGACGCGGAGGGGGAAGAGGCAGAAATCACAAATATCAAGACTAGAGAGGACCTTTCGATCTGACAATTCCAATATCATTGTAAATATCTCTAAAGTACAGCTCACCTCTAATCAGGAGCGAATTCTAAATTTAGGATTAAGTTTTTGTCCTGACAATCATTGGGATTATGTTGACACCAGAATAGAATTGTATAAATATACACGTAAGTTGCGGCTGTTGAAATATTTTTCCAAGACAACACAGGCCACTACATCTTGTTCCAACATTAATGTAGACACTTTATCTGGTTTTCATGTCAATGAAGCTCCTGATTTAGTAGAAATTGGCAGGTTGGGTTGTTTGGATGATGTCAGCAATGATACAGGTGAAGAGAACAACATTTTGATTGACATGGGATTTGTTACTAACAAGACCGTGGCCAGCAGGCTTAAGCCCTCCAGCAGATTTAATCCCCAATTACCGACTGGTAATATGATTGATTTGTTCTATGAATTGGTAGTTGATGACGTTGATCGGTTTCGGAATGATTGGAAAAGGGTTAAAATGAAAAAAGCCCAAAGAGTGAATTTCTCAGCCACAGATTGGAAAGATCTAAATGAGCTCAAATCCAATAACACCATTATCATCAAACCCTCCGATAAAGGAGGGAATATTGTTATTATGGATATTAATAGCTATATGAAGGAAGCTAATCATCAACTTTCCAATAAACAACATTATCAAAAACTAACCATTAATCCCACTAATGAATATCAAACCATCTACTGGGAGATGCTTGATAGCTGGCACACTAAAGGGCTAATTGACCAAAATGAATATTTTTATCTCAAAGTTTTGTTTCCTAGAATCCCTTGTATTTACTTTCTACCAAAGATCCATAAAAATACAAAACATCCTCCTGGTCGACCTATTGTGAGTATGAACTCATCCCTATTAGAAAATACCTCCCGTTTCTTGGACCTTTTCCTATGTCCTTTTGTCACCGAATTGCCGTCTTATCTTCGAGACACCAATGACTTTCTTGCTAAGATTCATAATGTTCCATGGCAACCCAACTATCTATTGGTAACCATGGATATGACTGCATTATACACTTCCATTAAGCATGAATTTGGCATTCAAGCATGTTGTCACTTCTTGGGTACTCGTAAAATTGAATTTCTTCAACATACTAACATGCTAATTAGTATGTTAAGATTTTGCCTCACCCACAGCGCCTTTCTATTTGACAATCAACATTACTTGCAGAAACAAGGGACTGCAATGGGAGCTTCATTTGCTCCCACGTATGCCAACCTTTACATGGGCTGGTGGGAAAAGGAGATAGCTTGGTCTGACTCTAATGGCAAATACATGGAACAAGTGATACTATGGGTCAGATATATTGATGATCTCTTTCTTATCTGGGATGGTGACGAGATTTCTCTCAAACAATATGTTGATATCTTGAACAACAATGAGCTGAACATTCACTTAGACTTGAAATATAGTGCACAAACTATAGAATTTCTTGATGTCCAGATCTCTATTGAAAAAGATGTCTTACAGACAACCATTTTTCGTAAACCAACAGCCTGTAATTCAATCTTGCATGGCAATAGTGGTCATCCAAAAGCTTTGAAATGGAGTATTCCATACAGTCAATTTCTACGGGCCCGTAGAATCTGTTCTAATGATGAGTGCTTCAAGATTGAAATCATGACGATGACACAGAGATTCTTAGAGAGAGGATATCCTTTGAAGATCCTTAAAGATGCACACTTGAGGGTTTTGAATATGTCTCGAGAAAAATTGCTTTTCAAGCCTGATAATATTCATAATCAAGATCACAATAAGGTATCATCACCTAGACTATTCTTAGAGTTTAATTCTCAACATTCACATTTAAATAATATCATACAAAAAAATTGGCATGTTTTGAGACATGATTCTGCCATCAAGGACAGTATAGGTCCACATCCATGTATCACATATCGCAAAACTCAATCTTTGGGTAACCATCTTACCAGAAGCCTATTTCAGAGTCCCAAAACTAATATGTCATGGTTGGCCAAAAAAAGCTTGGGCTTTTGGAAATGTGGACATTGCAAATCATGTTTGTATGCACAGAATACTCAGACATACACCACGTTCGAAGGAAAAATTTGTGACATAACTGAACGTATCACATGCGAAACTGAATACGTTGTATATGTCATTGAATGTGGGTGTCGCAAGAAATATGTGGGCAGTACCATTCACAAACTGAAAATCAGGTTCCTGCAACATCTCAGAGCCATTAAGAATCATGATCCATCCTATCCTTTAGCTAAACACTTTTGGGATGTACATGAAGGTAACTGTAGTTCCCTAGCATTTTATGGTGTTAAAACCATTGCGGTCCATCCCCGAGGAGGCAATAGAATTGCACATTTGAGACAAATGGAGTCCAAAACTATTTTACTTTTAGGTACAGAACACCCTTGGGGTCACAACTTGGATGCAGAGCTTCATGTACATCTGTAAGTTTTTAGATTTTCCCATACAGAGATATACACAATTTTTTACACATTTTTTTACATTTTCTCACACATAGATTTTGTCCAATAGAAAACATGAAATGAAATTGATGACTTTTTTAGAATATTGTGTCTTGTTAGGATCCTTACTGATTGATTTTACCATTATTGTTATTACTATTAGTAGTAGCATTTGCCGGATTGATACTTAGTGTATTTTGGTAATAATTTTTTATTAATAATTTATTCACTTTTAGGGTGTTATACTCATCTATTTTATTCCTATACTGTTGCATAGGTCCTTGGGGAGGATAGCAGCGCACATATACATTCTCCTGTTGCTGAATTTGTGGGGCCTATTTACAATTTCCTAATCAATAACAATTTGACCTATGATATGGATCTATTAATTAATCTCTTCAGATTCCTCTTAGAATATATTAATTTATAGGACTATGACTTATTTAATGAATTATGATGATGAATATCCATTTACTTATTTATTTATTCCACGTTGAAATCGCTTTTACCTGTATCTTATTTTGCATTTTCAGAATTGACTAAATTTACTCTATTTATTTGTCATCATTTGTCATCTATTTATAGCCTTTATATGAAGTGGATGTATTGCAATCAATTGGCAGTACATATATTTATATATATTTATATATTTATATTATTAATTAATTGCATTTTTATATCAGGCCTTTAAAATTAAAACTGAAATCAAAATCAAAATTAAAATTATTAGGTATAAGTGGGTAATATGTGGACATTAAGAGTAAAAGGAAAAAGGAAAAATTATAATTGAGAAAGAGAAGAGAGAGAAAAAAACAGCATACATGGGATTTGTTCTGTATTTAAGAATTGTAGACTGTGATTACAATTAATTAATTTTTTAGTGTTCACAGGTGACCAGACTATATTTGTGATAATGTATTATAATATGAGAGAAATATATAATGTCACATTTTTAGTTCATAGTTTATTTCAAAACATGCACAGGATTAGGAGTTTCTTATTTTTAAGTTAAAATTGTGACGTTATAAAATGGCCGCTCCATTTGCACCTCTCTTGAGCTATGCAATGAACATCAAAGAAGGACTATATGGTTTAAATAGTTGAGTGTAAAATGTCTGCCAATGTCCTGTTGAAGGCTTCGGCCGAAACGCGTAGACATTTGGTTGGGACAGCGTGTGTGTCTTTTGAATGGTGAGCACATTGTGGACCGTTTTTTTGTGCTTTTTGTACCAACTTTTGCTGGTGTGATTTACCTGCAATCTAATCTTTTTTCAATAAACAGCAGCCGATGAACCTATCGAGAATAAGTGGTTTTCTGAGTATTTTACCAGCTGGTATTGAATGATGTGCAGCCCTTGGTGTGCGATTTAAATACACCATTCTTCTGGATATATATATATATATACGTACATATATATACACATATATATGTATTTAGACACATATCTATATTTGTGTGAGGGTAGATAGATAGATAGATAGATAGATAGATAGATAGATAGATAGATAGATAGATAGATAGTTATAATTACCTTAGCGCATGAGTTATGGTTACTTGAGATAACTCTAACTATAACAGGTGAATTTGTATGGTTTTGCAAGTTTAAAATTTGAGCCTAACTATAATATCCCTGTAACCTTTGTTCATGAAGTGAATATATATATATATATATATATATATATATATATATATATATACACATACATATATATACATATATATGTATTTATATACATATCTATATTTGTGTGAGGGTAGATAGATAGATAGATAGATAGATAGATAGATAGATAGATAGATAGAAAGATAGATAGATAGATAGATAGATAGATAGATAGATAGATAGATAGATAGATAGATAGATAGATAGATAGATAGATAGATATTTACAAGTTTGGAATTTAAATATATTTATTTTCCAATTTTCAATAGTTTTGTTTTTGGGGTTATTATAATGCTTCATTGGTGTTCGTGTGTAATACCAATATTTGGTGTTTCTTTGTTCTTGTTTTCAATATTGTTTTTCTTCTTTAACCTTTTAGGTGCCGACGCCCACACTCCCTCCCTGGTGCGGGTCACGACCAGTGGCCGACACCAGGGAGGGAGTTAAATGGACCGGAGGATTTATTTATTTATTTTTTTCACGTGGGAGACGCGGAAGAGCTTCCGCGTCTCCATCCCGCCCCCCTCCCGCCCCCTTATGCGGCGCGCTGACGTCACAGTTTTTCCCCACCGGAGAAGGAGAGAAGCAGGTAAGCGTTCTCTTTTTCTCCGGTGGGGAAAAAAAGGCCAAAACGGCCTCCCCAGATGCCAGCGAGGCATCGATGGAAAGGGGAGGCTCTCCCCTTTCCATCGATGCCTCCCTGGCACCGTTTCCTGGCCATGGATCGCAGCGCAGCTGCGATCCATGGCCAGGAAACGCCCCTAAGGCACGAGGGATCTTCTTTGGGGGGGTCGGCCCCCTTGTAAAAGGGCCGCCCCCCCCGGGGGCAATATTTATTTATTTCCACGGTTTTGGGGTGCGATCGCGCCCCCCACATTATAAAAAAAAGTTTTAAAAAAAAAAATTTGAAAACAAAATGGCGGGGTTGGCCCTTGGAACACGGGCCGACCCCAGGGGAAAAAAAAAAACTTGTAGTTTTGCCTGGCCCCCCCCAGGGTAAAAAACAGAAAACAAAAACAAATTGTTGGTGGTCAGCCCTTAGGGTGACCATCAATGGGGCAATTTTTTTTTTTATACATGCGTGCTTTGCCAAAGGCAAGCACACATGTATAAAAAAAAAAAGGTTTGTGACATGAGTGTCTTGTTTTCTCTCTCTCTCTCTCATATATATATATGTGTATATATGTATACATATATATATATATATATATATATATATATATATATATATATATATATATATATATATGTATATATATATATATATATATGAATATATATATATATATTTATATATATTATTATTTTTTTCAGGACAAGCATTGCAGCGCCCATGTGCTGCTTTTCTGACTTGTTGGTGTGTATCTGGGCTTCTAACAACGCCCACCTCACGCCCATCACTACCACTCGTTCGTGGGCTTGCCCTTCAAAAATCCTTTGATTACATTGGAAAATGATTTACCTTTGTCCCTCCTTGGGGAGGTTTTGTTACCGCCTTGGCCATCGCCCCTGGTACATGGCTAATTGCACTTTTGCTGTTTTAACTGGGAGCTAACTTCTTTTCCTTTTGTGTATCTCTTCACATGATGCTCATGGTGGCCGTGGCGCTGTGAATCGGCTCTCTTATGTGAAAGAGTTTAACTTTCAATTATCAATTTATGTGGCATGAAAAGTTGGGTTAGGAGTTTATAACGCTAATAGCTCTAACTCGAGCAGATGCTAGACCCATTGCATTGTAAATGCTTGTTATTCTTGTGTGTGTTGTTTTATAATGGTGAACAATTTCACCGCACTCCACGAGGACCGTGATCAAGACTCCTTGGTGAGTTGAAACACGTTGGTGGTTATTGACTGCAATAAAATACACGTTTATTTGTACCTCGTGGAGTGCGGTGAAATTTTTCGGCATTAGATAATTTCTAGATTGGTCTTCTCCGTCACTGGGCACCGACAGTGGAGTGTGCCGCCCAGCAACCCTTCAACCACTTCGCTGGCGGAGTTGAAGATATTTTTGGGCCTTACGCTCAAAATGGGGTTAGTGCAGAAACCCACCTTGCAGTCCTACTGGACGACTCGCACGGTTTGGGTAACTCCCATCTTCGCACCATACATGAGCAGAGATCGTTTTTTGCTACTGCAGCGCATGCTGCATTTCAATGACAATTCTGCTGCATTGCCCCGGGACCATCCAGATCATGACAGGTTGTTCAAAATTTGGCCTGTCGTGGAACATTTGTCTGCCAGGTTTCCAGAGATCTATACTCCTGGAAAGAATATAGCAGTCGATGAGTCCTTGATCCTGTACAAAGGACGGCTGCTTTTCAGACAGTGCATTGCGAGCAAAAGAGCTCCTTATGGCATAAAGCTGTACATGCTGTGTGAGAGCTCTACTGGCTATGTGTACAGCCTGAGAGTGTATACAGGGAAGGATTCTACCCTAAACCCTGTAGGTTGCCCTCCCGCGTTAGGGGTCACAGGTAAGATTGTATGGGAACTTGTCCAGCCACTTCTTCACAAAGGTTATAACCTTTATGTGGACAATTTCTATACAGGAGTAGAGCTGTTCAGTGAGCTCTACAAAGCTGGCACTGTGGCCTGCGGTACAGTTCGTTGTAACCGCAAAGGATTCCCGCGGGAGCTTGTTTGCAAGAAGCTCAGAAATCACAGAGTACTGCATTGCGTTCTAACGAACTGCTCGCAGTCAAGTTCCTAGATAGGCGTGATGTATACGTGTTCACTACAATTCATGATGAGAGCACTTCTCCCATCACGGTTTGGGGTCAGATGGCCGAAGTCCACAAGCCCATCTGTATACTCGATTACAATAAGTACATGGGTGGAGTGGACAAGAACGACCAGGTTCTTCAACCATACAATGCGTGTCGTAAAACTCGCACTTGGTACAAGAAACTGTTTACCCACCTGATTCAGATGGCAACATATGATGCGTATATATGCATGCATGCATGTCTTTTCTGTAGTGGCAGTTGCCATAAAGTAGCTGAGTGGATTAGTAAAGGCAAGCGTTACCTGCGCTTTAAAACAAATGTAATGCCAGGGGGACTATGGAGATATGAGTGGCACTTTTGCTGGGTAGTACTGAGGGAATTAGAAGAGGAGGTAATGGGAGGCAGAGCACCAAAAATGACTGTTGCACAGGGTGTGTGGTAAGGTGAAGTAATCCATTCTTTTTTTGTTTTTTTCAGTGTTTTCAGAGGATCTGCAGAATTGGAGAAGAAGCAAAGGTAAGGTGACGACATTTCCTGTTGTACACAACAAACATACCCACAAGCAATTTTGTGACTATCTGCCTTCTACGTAGGCTAGTAATTTAGAGGGACAGTTTAGCCAGTTGCAGAGATGGCGTCTCGTTGGATGACTGCTGATCAAGCCCTAGCTCGGGTTATGGAGGACAGTTCTGATGTAGGCTCAGAGACTGAGACAGCAGGCACTGAGACAGCATCTAAGGGAGAGGACAATGGGGCAGATTCTGGGAGTGATTTTTCAGTCGGCGGAGTCCCATCTGACGACACCTCTTCCAGTGAGTCTGAAGGAGACAATGACGACATCTGTGCTGTCCCTTCGCAAGCACATTCTGGGCAGCGGGACCACATTGGGTTAGCCGAACCCCAAGAGCACGTGCTTGCTGCAGCAAGCACAGAGAGAGTGCTCTCTTGGCAGCCCCCCTGTTTGGTTCAGCCCCAAATTCCACCTTTTACTGGTGACGCTGGATGTAAAGTCGATACAGCTAACTTTTTGCCAGTCGACTACATCTATCTGTTTTTGGATGTTGACTTTCTTCAGAAAGTTGTGTAGCAAACAAATTTGCGTGCAGACCAATTTCTGAGGGAGAAGGCAGATAGTAAAGGTAGTACAGATGTACATCATCTACACCTATGGATTCAATCCCATTGGTGCCATCCCAGCACTGAAGGAGAATGACTTGTATAGGTCAGTGTTTGACCTGCTTTTCATGTTCATCCTCCATCAGAACTTAGTAGATGTTCAGTTTGCTGTATAAGTGCATTATAGTCACATCACTGCACATAATGTTGGCTGGGACATATGCTACGTTCTCATGGACTCCCCTATGTACCAAACACTACCCTTTTCCATAGCCTATGACCTTCTCTTTAGGGAACATCATGAGAAATCCCCAGCATGTCTCCCTTAGTTTCAAAGGTAGATATGCTCACTCAGTTCGAGGAATCGCTTTGTACGGCATACTCGGACACCCCCAACTTGCATCCACAAACTGGAAGGAGTTGGATTTAGCACAGAGAGTGCGTTAAAGGCGCATGAAAAACATGTCTTCCTGAGCCTCAGGTGGCTGTCACAGGAGTCATTAGTAAAGGTTTGTTACGCATGCATTTGGTAATGTTAAGGAAGAAGGAGGCAGTTAGCCTATGACCTTCTCTTTAGGTAACAGCATGAGAAATCCCCAGCATGTCTCCCTTAGTTTCAAAGGTAGATATGCTCACTCAGTTCGAGGAATCGCTTTGTACGGCATACTCGGACAACCCCAACTTGCATCCACAAACTGGAAGGAGTTGGATTTAGCACAGAGAGTGCGTTAAAGGCGCATGAAAAACATGTCTTCCTGAGCCTCAGGTGGCTGTCACAGGAGTCATTAGTAAAGATTAGTTACGCATGCATTTGGTAATGTTAAGGGAGAAGGAGGCAGTTACTTGACAGGTGGTAAAATGTAGTCAAACTTATTCCGTTCTGAGGCGTGTGAATGTGATGGGCCCTTGTCTGGCAGCGGTAAGTTAATGTGAGTGGAGTGATTGGTTGGATTGGGCCCGTGGCTAGCGATATGAAAGGGTTGTTTGTTGTGCGTGAATGGCGTGTGAATGGACCATAAAGAGGTTGGTGCCTGGACGCGGCTTTATGGCCCACCTTCAGAAGGCTTGGTTTCAATATTCAGATACTTTGATAAGTAATCATGCTTTGAAACCATAATTTCTGGAGGTGCTAAAACCAACCAGTGTGAGTGGTGGGTTAACTTTAACAAACTAGTCCCAGGGGAGTCCAAGGGTGCAGGACTTGCATGGCTCTCACCAGTTTTCCTTCACCCAGAATCCCCTTGAAATTACATTATGTGCTTAAAAAACACATTTTCCTTGCATTCCAATGAGCAGAAGTCCAGGGATCTGCAGGGATCCTCAAAATTCCTACCACCCAGTGTTTCCCACTTGTCCTGATAAAAACACAACCCCGCTTGTGTGCCTGCGCCTAGTGCCTCCTTCAGGAATGAATCACTCCAGGGTTAACAGTAGACCTCAAGCAAGGACTACCATTGACCCTTGTGTGATCCATTCCTGTCGCGGGCGCTAGGCCTACCCACACAAGTGAGGTATCATTTTTGTCGGGAGACTTGGGGGGACGCTGGGTGGAAGGAAATGTGTGGCTCCTCTCAGATTCCAGAACTTTCTGTCACCGAAATGTGAGGAAAACTTGTTTTTTTAGCCACTTTTTGAGGTTTGCAAAGGATTCTGGGTAACAGAACCTGGTCAGAGCCCCGCAGGTCACCCCATCTTGGATTCCCCTAGGTCTCTAGTTTTCAAAAATGCACAGGTTTGGTAGGTTTCCCTAGGTGCCGGCTGAGCTAGAGGCCAAAATCTACAGGTAGGCACTTTGCAAAAAACACCTCTGTTTTCTTTCAAAATATTTGATGTGTCCACGTTGCGTTTTGGGGCATTTCCTGTCGCGGGCGCTAGGCCTACCCACACAAGTGAGGTATCATTTTTATCGGGAGACTTGGGGGGACGCTGGGTGGAAGGAAATTTGTGGCTCCTCTCAGATTCCAGAACTTTCTGTCACCGAAATGTGAGGAAAACCTGTTTTTTTGCCACTTTTTGAGGTTTGCAAAGGATTCTGGGTAACAGAACCTGGTCAGAGCCCCGCAAGTCACCTCATCTTGGATTCCCCTAGGTCCCTAGTTTTCAAAAATGCACAGGTTTGGTAGGTTTAACTAGGTGCCGGCTGAGCTAGAGGCCAAAATCTACAGGTAGGCACTTTGCAAAAAACACCTCTGTTTTCTTTCAAAATATTTGATGTGTCCACGTTGCGTTTTGGGGCATTTCCTGTCGCGGGCGCTAGGCCTACCCACACAAGTGAGGTATCATTTTTATCAGGAGACCTGGGGGAACATAGAATAACAAAACAATTGTTATTGCCCCTTATCTTTCTCTGCATTTTTTCTTTCCAAATATAAGAGAGTGTGTAAAAAAATGTCTATTTGAGAAATGCCCTGCATTTCACATGCTAGTATGGGCACCCCGGAATTCAGAGATGTGCAAAAAACCACTGCTCCTCAAAACCTTATCTTGAGCCAATTTTGGAAATGCAAAGGTTTTCTTGATACCTATTTTTCACTCTTCATATTTCAGCAAATGAATTGCTGTATACCCTGTATAGAATGAAAACCAACTGCAGGGTGCAGCTCATTTATTGGCTCTGGGTACCTAGGGTTCTTGATGAACCTACAAGCCCTTTATATCCACCCAACCAGAAGAGTCCAGCAGACATAACAGTATATTGCTTTCAAAAATCTGACATCGCAGGACACAATTACAGAGTAAAACAGAAAGAAAAATAGCTGTTGTTTTCAGCTCAATTTCAATATTCTTTTATTTCAGCTGTTATTTTCTGTAGGAAAACCTTGTAGGATCTACACAAATGACCCCTTGATGAATTCAGAATTTTGTCTAGTTTCCAGAAATGTTTAGCTTTTCGGGATCCAGCATTGGTTTCTTACCCATTCCTGTCACTAACTGGAAGGAGGCTGAAAGCACCAAAAATAGTAAAAATGGGGTATGTCCCAGTAAAATGCCAAATTTGTGTTGAAAAATGTGGTTTTCTGATTCAAGTCTGCCCGTTCCTGAAAGGTGGGAAGATGGTGATTTCAGCACCAGAAACCCTTTGTTGATGGCATTTTCAGGGAAAAAAACACAAGCCTTCTTCGGCGGCCCTTTCTTCCCATTTTTTGGGAAAAAACGAAATTTTCACTGTATTTTGGCTAATTTCTTGGTCTCCTCCAGGGGAAACCACAAACTCTGGGTACCATTAGAATCCATAGGATGTTGGGAAAAAAGGACGCAAATTTGGCGTGGATAGCTTATGTGCACAAAAAGTTATGAAGGCCTAAGCGCGATCTACCCCAAATAGCCAAAAAAGGGCTCAGCACTGAGGGGGGGGAGAAACGGCCCAGCAGCTAAGGGGTTAAATACAGGGTCAAAGTATTTATGTTGTAAATTTGTTTTTGCTGATATTTTTGCATTTTAATTACATTTTCCTGATATGATGTCATTCAACTGCTACAAGCTACTTACCAAATGTCACTCACAATTACGTGGTGGGTTACTGAATATCACTATTTTTTATTTGCTTGACACTGTTTTGCATAACCTGTCTATCTTATAATATTTGGTGGTTGTTAGACATGCGGTCTCTTTTTGTCAGGGGTATACACCCTTGTCCCAGTAGGGACTACAATCCTAGTCAAGGTAAGTCACACACAATCCAAATTATCCGCTGCTTAACTTAGAAGGCAATGTGTAAAGTATTTGTGCAATAAATCATACAGTAAAACAGTGAAAACACCACAAAAATACACCACACAGGATTAGAGAAAATAGATAATATCTATCTTTATATAAGGTCGAAACGATAAAGATTCAATAAGCACAAGTTAAAATATCACTTTTGCAAGTTTAAAAAGAGTCTTAAATCTTGGAAATCAACAGTTTTCTCTTCATTACACAAAGTACCTGGCTTGGGTAAAAAATAAGATGCACAGAGATGAAAGAGGAGGAAGTGCATGGAAAATAAGGTGTGCGTCGGATTTTACAACGTGGCACAGATGTTGCGTCATTTATTTCCACACTGCAAGGGGCTTGCGTCATTTTTCAGCGTGCAGTCTTGGTTCCTCACTGAGATGCGGGGATTTATTTGATGCCCAGGGACGATAAAGGGAAATCCTGGGCATGCTGAAAGAAGTTACAGGCATTGCGTTGATCGGGGAGGGCGATGCATTGAATTTTCTGTTGCACGGCAGACACTGCATCAATTTTCCACTCAGTGAATCAGCTGCATCATTCCAGTTCGGCCGTGCGTTGATCCGATAGGGTTGCGCATCAAATTTTCTGTCGCAAGGTAGGCACTGCATCGAATTTCCACTTGGGAAGTTGGGCTGCATCATTCCGGTTTGGCTGTGCAGCGATTTCTTGGTTACAAGGCAGGCTGTGCGTCATTTCCTGCAGGCTGTGCGTTGATTTTCAGTGCACAAGGAGTTTCCTGAAGAGATGAAGTCTTTTTGGCCCTGAGACTTCAGAAAACAGAAGGCAAGTTCAATCCAAGCCCTTGGAGAGCACTTCTCAGCAAAATCAGAGGTCAGTTGGCCAGCAGGGCAAAGCAGGGCAGGAGTCCTTCTCAGCAAAGCAATCCAGATGAGTCCTTTGGGCAGCCAGGCACTTCCTCTGAGTTGGTTAGGTCAGAGACCCAGTTTATTTACACCACAATGCCTTTGAAGTAGGGGAGACTTCAAAGAGTGGTTTTGAGGTGCACACATTCCCCTTTCAATACAGGGATGTCTGCCAGGGTCTGAGTAGGGGGTTCGGCAGTCCACTGTGTGAGGGCAGGCCACTAGCCTTTGAGATGTAAGTGTCAGGCCCTCACCCTTCCAGCCCAGGAAGACCCATTCAGTATACAGATGAGTGCAGGAAGGACTGAGTGTCCTGTGTTTGGGGTTGTCTGGGTGAAATACTCAAGGAAGCTGTCAACCAGCCCAGCCCACACTTTGATTGGAGACAGGCTGTAAGGCACAGACAGATTTTAAGTGCAGAGAAATGTGCGCTTTCTCAAAGTGGCATTTCTAAAATAGTAATATAAAATTCAACCTTGCTTAACCTGGTTATCCCTTTCCAATCAGAATCTACAACTCAAACAGCATATGAGGGTAGTCCTAATGCTATCATATGAAAGGAGCAGACCTCACAGTAGTGGAAAATGAGTTTATGAATTTTCCACTACCAAGACATATAAAACACACATGTATATGTCCTGCCTTTTACTTACATACCACCCTGCCCAATGGGTAACCTAGGGCCTACCTTAGGGGTGACTTACATGTATAAAAATGGGAGCTTAAGTCTTTGATAGTACTTTTAAATGCCAAGTAAAAGTGGCAGTGAAACTGCATACACAGGCCTTTCAATGGCAGGCCTGAATCATGTTTAAGGGGCTTCTTATGTGGGTGGCACAGCCAGTGCTGCGGGCTCACTTGTAGCATTCAATTTACAGGCCCTGGGCATACGTAGTGCACTTTACTAAGGACTTACAAGTTAATCAAATATGCCAATTGTGAATGTACCAATGTTCCCATTTTTAAGGGAGAGAGCATATGCACTTTAGCACTGGTTAGTAGGGGTAAAGTGTGCAGAGTTCTCAAACCAGCAAAAACTGTGTCAGAAAAGTAGAGGGAGGCAAGTAAAACGTTGATGAATGACCACCCTAGGGCTGTCAGGTCTAACAGTAGTACTTCAAATAGTATGTTATAAACTGACCCAAGAATTTGGCTTGGGTTCATTTGTCACCATTAAATGTATTGTTCAAATTCATGGCTTCAGGCACCTTAATGGATATGACTTATTAAGTTACTATTCTAACATTACGCTTTCTACAATATTACATATTTTCTGGACTTCTAGAGTTAACAGAGGCAGGAGGGTTCACATTATTGTAGTTCAAGCACTTAGGGTCTGAATACAAGTTGGCTGTCGGACAAGCTGACCTCCAAACCCAGCTGGAACATTGTATTGTGTGTTCCCGCTGGGCTCTCCAGCGGAAATATTGCTACGGTATTGGTCTTGGCTCCTTTAAGGGAGCCAAGGCTAATATCATAGCACACCAGCATCATCCGATTCCCAGCAACATTAGAATGAGTACTATCTGCAAGGTCGACAGTGCTCATTCTGATGGTGCTGGGCAGTGCAGGGGCCTTCCTGTCGCCACTGACACTGGCTTACGACCATCCTTTCATGGCTGGGTTTTCATTGTGTTAAAGGAAGCACTTCACTAAAAGAGCTTTTTTTTTAATGGCGGTTCTCTACACATTATGTGTGCTCTATTAGCAAAGTGCTACCTGTAACACAATGAACTACCAGCAGATAAATTATAATGGACTCAAGGACTTCTGCTCATTGCAGACCATTGCACAGTGGAAGGTAGTGCACTACTGAAGATGAGATAAAAATATGTGCCAAATATTTAGTACTTTAAATCGGATGGAAAAGGTGTGGGGTTTAAAAAGAGCATGAAATCCAAAGAATTGTAACTAGGAATTAATTCCAACGGGAGTGGGTTAAACATGTTAACTAAAATCATGTCCATCACACAGCATGTCACCTAAACAGTATGTGATTGCCTCTCTGTAAGTTCCTGTTCTTGCATCCTAACATATATCACACTAATGAAACAATGTCTATAACATGCCTGACCTCTTGGATTTGCAAAGCTTGTTAGCAGTATCACATAAATAAGCAATGACAATGTTTTTGTTGTGACTAATCAGATCGGAAAACACTTCATTTCTGAAAATATGAGACTATGAATTAAGCATAACCAATTTCAGTGGAGTGAGTAGTGTCTCATTCACTCTTAGTCTCTCCTTCACTCCACTTTACTCTGTAGTCTCTACTCTTTTGGATACTTTACATCCATTTCTTACCTCATCTTTCTGAGACAGTGGCTCTGCATATAATTTCTTTCCTCTTCAACACCTTTTTGTCACTATCACCTTCTGAACATAGTTACTTTTGTGCATGATCTTGTGCTTTTATGTTGTTGTGCATCATAAACAAGCAGAATGAAACTTTACACTTGAGTACTTAATTACAACATTTACACACTGACATGGTGCTGTTGTTTTTTTTTTTTCAAACACATTTTCTATAATGTGTATAAGTGTTTTTTCCTGACTCTTGTCAACTAGCCTCATTTGGGACGAGCAGCCATATTTTTTTTAATGGATGTCACTCTTGTAACTTCTGCTTATTCCCCCTGCACATCTCTCTGTCTGTCATTTCTGTGCACATAGTCAAACAGAGTATTATTTGTATATTTCCATTTTTATTCTGTTTTTCATGAACTTTCCCAAACTCAGTCTCAAACTGTTATCTCATTTCAAAGTCCTTCCATTAGCTCCTGTACCCTCTTCATTCATAATACATTCATAATAGGTTGCTGATGTTCATGTATTTAGCTTGTCCCACCATCTCTGTAAGGAAATGCCTCTTTTTTCATGTTCACCTCCACAGTTTTGGAATAATGATACTGGTTTTCTGACTCTGAAAGTGCACTGAGGCCTTCTAACGAGACCTCATTGCCAATGTCCTGACCCTATACAAATTGCATGTTGAATTGGATACACCCAATTGGCAAGAACTGAGTCACCTTTAAGTCTCTAGAATATGGTACCCAGGGTATGTAAGGCAGAAGGTCCACTCAGAGCTGCTGACCAGTGTGTGACAAGGTACAAAATAACCCCCAGGACAATGTTTTCACTGCCATTTTGACTTTGCCATTCAATCCAATGGTAAAACCACCCTATCCCTTAACACTATGGCCCTCATTAAAACCCGGGCGGTCGGTGTTAAATTGTCGGTAATACCCCCAACAGGCCGGTGGAAAAAAAATGGAATCACGACCATGGCGGAAACCGCCAACATAGACAGCCACTTTAACACTCCGACCGCCACGGCGGCAGACCAAACACCACGGCGGTCACTACCAACAGACAAGCGGAGGACAAAGTACCGCCCACCATATCACAACAGGCCTATCCGCCACCTTTTCCGGGGAGGAACCAACGCTATCAAAAGCACGGCGGAAACAGTACACAGAAGGGAAACCACTCACCTCTCGACACCCAACGAGGAACCTAGACGCCATGGAGCCCGAATTACACATACTGCCCATGCTGGTCTTCCTCCTGCTCTATCAGGAGCAGGACAGACGCCATTGATGACCATGGTGAGTACTGCACCTACAACACAGGGGAGAGGGGGAGGGAAAAGAGAGTGACACACACATGCAACAGGCAATACCCCCACCACCATCCTCACCCACCACAACATACACACAAATACATGCAGAAACATTACATATACACACCCCACCTCCTGGAAGAACGTAAGAGCAAAATTAAATGATTGTAACGATTGTAATCATGAAAAATCTGATAGTGAAAGTTCAAAATTCAGTATATACAAATATGTACACCATCTACACAAGTCCGGATAGTGTACCAATCATTGTCCGTGGACCAGTGGTCCCAAAATGCATGGGCGAAGCCCAAACAAGATACCTGACTCGAAACGGAGAGAACACTGCAGGGGCATCAGATCGAAAATAAACAGGCACCTCAGGGGGAACGGAATGGGGGGCACCTCAGCCGGATGAATGCACGACGCCACTGCTGCACGAGGGGGCTCCATGCCCATTGCTGTATCCTGGGGAGTGCAAAGCCACAGTCTCTCAAGTCTTTACAGTGGGTGGTTTGCCCACTGCTTTATCCTGGGGAGTGCAAAGCCACAGTCTCTCAAGTCTCTCCAGTGGGTGGTTTGCCCACTGCTTTATCCTGGGGAGTGCAAAGCCACAGTCTCTCAAGTCTTTACAGTGGGTGGTTTGCCCAATGCTTCATCCTGGGGAGTGCAAAGCCACCTCTCAAGTCTTTACAGTGGGTGGTTTGCCCACTGCTTTATCCTGGGGAGTACAAAGCCACAGTCTCTCCAGTGGGTGGTTTGCCCACTGCTTTATCCGGGGGAGTGCAAAGCCACAGTTTCTCAATTCTTTACAGTGGGTGGTTTGCCCACTGCCGTATCCTGGGGAGTGCAAAGCCACAGTCTCTCAAGTCTCTCCAGTGGGTGGTTTGCCCACTGCTTTATCCTGGGGAGTGCAAAGCCACAGTCTCTAAGTGGATAACAGTCTCCACTGTTTCTGGAGGGGGCCTGGTGCCCAGAGTGCTTCATCCTGCCAAGGCATGAGGTAGTGGATGTGATTTTCCACTGGTTCTGGAGGGGGCCTGGTGACCAGAGTGCTTCATCCTGCCAAGGACTGAGGTAGTGGATGTGAATCTCCACTGGTTCTGGAGGGGGCATGGTGCCCAGAGTGCTTCATCCTGCCAAGGACTGAGGTAGTGGATGTGATTCTCCACTGGTTCTGGAGCAGGCCTGGTGCCCAGAGTGCTTCATCCTGCCAAGGACTGAGGTAGTGGATGTGATTCTCCACTGGTTCTGGAGGAGGCCTGGTGCCCAGAGTGCTTCTTCCTGCCAAGGACTGAGGTAGTGGATGTGATTCTCCACAGGTTCTGGAGGGGGCATTGTGCCCAGAGTGCTCCACATGCAGTGTGGCCACCCATTCCCTTACCTGGGTGTGTGTGCCATGATATTGCCTAGGAACAGGTAGCATGATACGCCATGGAGGCAGAGACATACCCCACACTACTGCGGCTCTGCCTTCCTCCTGCGGGTGCAAACAGTGATGGAAGTCATGCCTCATGGACGCTGGGCAGGGTCCAGGAAGTCTCCTCCAGCCTTGGACGACTGACCACTGGGGATGGTAGCCATGTCAGCGGTGGTGCCACTGTCCGAGCACGTCGTGGGGCTGGTGGTGGTGCTTGCGGCGGTGTCTGTGGCAGAAGTGCTGGCGGTGGTGCAAGGGTCGGCACCTGTTGAGGGACACAGCAGCACGTCTCCTGCAGCCTCGGACGGCTGCCCACCGGGGAAGATGCTGGGGACTGTTGCTGAGGCTGCAGACGTGCCGGTGGCGGTGCATGTGGCTGTGCAGGTGGTGGTGCAGGTGGCTGTGCAGGTGGCGGTGATGGTGGCGGTGCAGGTGGCAGTGCTGGTGGCGGTGCTGGTGGCGGTTCTGGTGGTGGTCCTGGCGGTGGGGCAGGTTGCGGTGTTTGCCGCTGTACAGGTTGGTGTAGTTGTGGACAGAAAGGGTGACACTAGTCCCTCAGTCAGTGCCACCGTGCCCTGTCCTGACCTGCTCTTCTGCTTTTGTCCGTCCCCCACCTTTGATGGTGCCGCAGGTTTCTTGCCACTGTCCCCTTTTATTTTGGCGGAGCCCTTGGTGGCTGGTAGGTGCGGCTTCTCCCTCCAGGATGTGGGCACCTTCTTCACCTTGGCAAGTGGCAGAATGTCCTTGCCCTCGCTACGTGGCACACTGACAGCCTTGATGGGCGGCACACTTGATGACCCCGCAGTTGCTGGCACCACTGTGCCTGGGGATTTGGTGGCTGAGGTGCTGGGCTGGGACCTGGAAAGCCTGGCCCTAGGGGAAAGACAAGGGGGAAGGTAAAGGGAAGAGGTCAAAGTTTGCCAGGAAAAGTTTTTTAGACACACTGGGATGGCAAGATGGAGGGGGTTTGGGAGTGGAGGAAGAGGTAGTGATTGTAGGAGGTGTACGTTTGCTGAATTTGGGTGAAGGTGCATGGGCCGGTAGCTGTTGTGAGGTTGATGGCTGTTGGGTGGGTGTGTGCCTGTGTTTGTGTACTTTGGGAGGAGGACTCACAGACACACTGGGAGAGGACACTGGGGATGTGTGCACGGTAGTGGGGGTGATGATTGCACGTGAGCGGTGTGTGGTGATGGGCGTGCTGGTGATGGAGGTAATGGCTGAGGATGTAGTGCATGCAGGTGTGAGTGGAGACGAGACAGGGAGGGAGGAGGAGGACGTGGAGGAGTGGGACACAGTGGAGGCAGTGGATGTTGCTGTGTCTGCATGAGGATGGTGATTGAGGGTGAGTACTTGTAGGATGTGTGGTGCTTATGTTCGACATGTCCACTCTTGTGTGTTGATGATTGTGCATGGTAGTCTGATGGTGTGCTTGTGATAGGATGAGGTACAGGGGATTGGGTCGGGGTGGAGGAAGCTGGAGGGGGGAGGCTGGCCACAGGGACAATGGCTGCCATCAGTGCTGAGGCCAGAGCCTGAAATGCTCTCTGTTGGGCCACCTGCCCAGAATGAATGGCCCTCCAGGTATGCATTTGTTTGTTGCAAATGCCTCTCAACACCCTGGATGGCATTCAAAATGGTAGATTGCCCAACAGTGAGGGATCTCAGAAGGTCAATAGCCTCCTCACTGAGGGCAGCAGGAATGACTGGAGAAGAGCCTGAGGTGTCTGGGGTGAAGGAGATGCCCACCCTCCTGGGTCAGCGGGCACGGGACACACGCTAAGGGGCTGCTGGGAGGGCGGTGCTGGTAGGGGGGGTGGCAGCTGTACCTGTTCATGCGGTGGGCACAGAGGTGCCCGCCACCGCAAGTGAGCTCACATCAGAGGAGGAGTCGCTGTCACTGGTGTATGCTCCTGTCCCCGTCCAAACTCCAGGGCCAAATGGGTTGCAGCTCCCTCCTGCTCCGGTGTCTCTGCTCCTCCTCCAGATGATGCTATTGTACACAAGAACAGGGTGACAAAACAAAAAGGGAGGGAAAAACAGAAGAAAAACATGTTCAGTGCATCGAACACCACTACCGTTGGCGGACACAACACACAGGGAGCAGACCTCTGCACTACGCCATGCACTAACAGTTCCTAGCAAATTCACATGCCCATGAGGTACGAGGCCTAAGCCCAATTGCTGCACACCTGGAAGTCACAGGAGCCTTACTAGGTGTAGATGGCTATTACCACTAGTGGGGTTGGGGTGCCACAGAGCCTGCCTAACAAGGGACCTTGCCTACCAAGTTCGCCCTGGCCTAGGGGAACCCACTGACCACCTCCCCCACCCAGACACCTCGTAATGCACGCAGAGTCAGCTGAATTAGAGTGTACTCACCTCTTTGTGGCTGCTGTGGCTGAGGCTGAGGCCCTCAAGCGCCCATCCAACTCCGGACTTCCACGTTGGGAAGCCATCTCCAGCTGGGCCTCTGGCATCTTCTTGTGCCTGTGGCACAGGTACTCCCGTCTTTTACGGCAGTGGGTGCTCTGTCTCTGGTAGAACCCCAGGGTCCTGACGTCCTTGGTGATGGCAAGCCAAATACCCTTCTTCTGGTGGGCGCTGACCTAGAGGAAAGGTACAGGAGGAAAGGAAATTACTCACCTGTCCGGACCGTCATACTCATTGCCCACCAGTTCCCACCCATGCCCTGACGCACATACACTCACCATCCGCACATGCAGGCCTCAGCCCCCCCATGTATCTTCCATCCACACCACTCAAAGCAGGCATTGCCCACGCAGCATGCTCACAGTGTACTCACCTGTTTGTCTGGAGCACCGTACAGTTGCGTGTACTGGAGGAGGACCCCATCTACTAGTTTCTCCAACCCCTCCGAAGTGAAGGCAGGGGCCCTTTCCCCAGACACTGTAGCTATTGTTGCTTCCAGACACAGGTCACAGCAGCACTTGTAGTGTAGGTCCTCTCCTGTTGAAGGTCAGGTATCAAGTGAGTGAACAGATAGAAAATCTCGGTCACGTCCGCGGCAGTGCGTACCGTCACCGCCTGCGTACATCGTCATTGGATCTTCGACCGCCCACTGCGACGGTGAACAACGCCAGCGCAGTTACCTCATTTCGCCTTGTCCCACCTTACAGGTCAGGCAGCCGCCATTTCAGGGGGCCCCATGGAATGGATAAAAACTGTGTCACACCTATCTAGGCCGGGATTACAGACAGATACCAGCACATTGTGAATTACCAACGTTTCAGCAAATAACACATTGTGATACCTCAGTGTTGGATGACCCTCTGCTCGCTGTTCTCCTCCATAGGGCACGTCTGCTGGGGCAAGTGATGAGATGGCGGCATCCTCCGGTGTACAGACCCCTGGTGGACCTGTCGACAATGGAAGACAGACACTTCATAATCACATACAGACTTGATTGTGCAATAATCCTGGAACTGTGTGCCCAGTTGGAGCCAGACCTCATTTCAGCTATCCGATATCCCACAGGAATCCCCCCTCTAGTGCAGGTTCTGTCTGTACTCCATTTCCTGGCCAGTGGGTCTTTTCAAACAATAGTGGCCATGGCATCAGTGATGTCCCAGCCAATGTTCTCTAACGTGTTGTCCAGATTGTTATCTGCCCTGCTGAAACACATGCGCAGCTACATCGTTTTCCCTCAGGTGGAGGATTTGCCCACAGTGAAAGGTGACTTCTATGCCCTGGGACATATCCCCAACATCATTGGTGCCATTTATGGTACACATGTGGCATTTGTACCCCCCCCATGAATGAACATGTGTACAGAAACCGGAAAAGCTACCATTTGATGAATGTGCAGATGATGTGTTTGGCAGACCAGTACATCTCCCATGTCAATGCCAAGTATCCTTGCACAGTGCATGAGGCTTACATTTTGAGGAATAGCAGCATCCCTTATGTGATGGGGCAACTCCTGAGGCACTGTGTTTGGCTAATAGGTGAGGCCAAGGTCCCAACACAGTTGACATAGGTGTCTGGGTATGGGGTTGTCCCTAAGGGTTAGTGTGTGTCTAACAGTGGTCCCTCAACATTTGCAGGTGACTCTGGTTACCCCAACCTGTCATGGCTACTGACCCCAGTTAGGAATCCCAGGACAAGGGCAGAGGAACGCTACAATGAGGCACGTGGGCGAACTAGGAGGATTATAGAATGCACCTTCGGCCTCCAGAAGGCCTGATTCCGGTGCCTCCATCTGACAGGTGGCTCCCTATACTACTCACCAAAGAAGGTGTGCCAGATAATTGTGGCCTGCTGTATGCTGCACAACCTGGCTTTGCGACGCCAGGTGCCTTTTCTGCAGGAGGATGGGCCAGATGGTGGTCTTGTGGCAGCTGTGGATCATGTGGCCATTGAAGAAGAGGAGGCAGAAGAAGAAGATGTCGACAACCGAAACAACATCATCATGCAATACTTCCAGTGAGACACAGGTAAGAAGATGTAACTGCTTCCCACATCTCATACTATTGTTGGAGCTAGCATAAGTCTGTCATTTTCACTCAGTGTATGGACCCTGACTTGTTACTTTGGCTTTCCATTTCACAGATCTGGGTCCCACTTTGTGCCCTCTGCCATGTTTACTGCTGGCCTATAGCTGTGTTACATTGGTATGTGAACAAGTACTGTGATATTGCTATATTCCAGAGATTTTGCAATTACACATTTCAGAAAGCACAGACTGACTCCAGATTGTTTTGTGATTCAAGTGTATTTATTTCTGTGCAAATAAGTGGAGAGGGTTGTAAAATGGGCTGGGGTGATGGTGGAGGAAGGTCCATGGCAGAGTACAGTCTACTTGTTTCACAGGTGCATTGTCCAATGGGGCATAGGAAGTGGAGCAATGGCAGTTTAAGATGGACAGGGTGTCAAAGTGAGTCAATAGGGTGACATTCAGGGGGGTCTAATTTCCTGGAGGGGCTCTTGGCAATGTTCTCTGTCTTGTTCCTGAATCTCAAGGACCGTTTGCGGGGTGGTTCTCCATCTGCAGCGGGCGGGGTGCTGGTGGCATGTTGTTCCTGTGGCGGTGCCTCCGGTCCACTAGCGCCGGCAGAGGTGGAGGGCTGTTCATCGTCCAGGCTAGTGTCAGGGGCCCATGGGTGTGCCACTGTGTCCCTCCTTGTGTAGACAAGGTCTGCCAGCACCCCTGCAATGGTGACCAGGGGAGTGTTGATGGACTTCAAGTCCTCCCTGATCCCCAGGTAGTGTTCCTCCTGCAGCCGCTGGGTCTCCTGAAACTTGGCCAGTACCGTGCCCATGGTCTCCTGGGAATGGTGGTAAGCTCTCATGATGTTGGAGAGTGTCTCGTGGAGTTTCGGTTCCCTGGGCAGGTCTTCCCCCTGTTGCACAGCAGTCCTCCCAGCTTCCCTGTTATCCTGTGCCTCTGTCCCCTGAACTGTGTGCCCACTGCCACTGCCCCAGGTCCCTGATCGTCCTGCATTAGTGGGGTTGCCTTGGTTCCCTGTAGTGGTAGCACACTGCTGATTGACGTGCTCTGGGGACAGAGGGATGGGCCCACTGGGTGGGTGCTGTGGTGGTGTTTCCTGAGGGGGTAGGTTCAGTGGTGGTTTGTGACTGTGTCAGGGGAACCGACTGTCCCGAGGTCCCTGATGGGCCGGACTGGTCATCTTGATCCAGGCGTGCAGAGCTGCTGTCGTCACTGTGGGCCTCTTCTGGGGGGGACTGGACATGTCTGGCACCTCCTGTCCGGTGACATTGGGTCCTTGTCCTGTTGGGGTGTAAATGCATAGTTATTTTATCTGTGTGTGCCATCTTGTGCAATGGGTGAGTTAACCTCCACTCCTGTGCTTGTATTATTGGCTTGGCCCTTGTGTGATTGGTGATTTTGGGGCATTAGTGAGTCTCTCTACTGGACATGCTTTGGTGATGGGTGGCCATGCATTGGTGTTACATGCAGGGCTTGGTTTTGGGATGTGTGGGTTGAGTTAGTGGGGTATACGTGGGTTGTTGGGATGATGGGTGTGAGGGTGAAGGTGGGAGTATGTGAGGGCATGCAGGTGGGGTGGGAGATAAAATAGTAAAGATTTGCCTTACCAGAGTCCAGTCCTCCTGCTTCTCCTGCGAGGCCCTCAGGATGCATGATCGGCAAGACTTACTCCTCCCATGTTGTTAGTTGTGGGGGAAGAGGTGGGGGTCTACCGCCAGTCCTCTGTACAGCAATCTGGTGTCTGGATACCACGGAACGTACCTTCCCACGTAGGTCGTTCCATCTCTTCCTGATGCCATCCTGTGTTCTTGGATGCTGTTCCACTGCGTTAACCCTGTCGACAATTTTGCGCCATAGCTCCATCTTTCTTGCAGTGGATGTCTGCTGCACCTGTGACCGAATAGCTGTGGCTCTACCCAGACGATTTCCTCCACCATGACCCTGAGCTCCTCCTCAGAGAACCTGGGGTGTCTTTGAGTTGCCATGATGTGGTGTGGGTGATGTGTGAGGTGGTGTCTGTTGTGATGTGTAAGGGGATGTGTTGGTGTGTGTTGTTTGAGGCGCGTGGATGTTGAATGAGTGATGGTGTTGTGTGTCTGTGGATGCTTGTGTTGTGTTAGGTAGTCTCTCTCTCTGGCCTTCTTTCAAATTTTTGGTTGTAAAGGTTTGTGGGTGATATGGGTGTGTGCTTTATATTGCATTTGGTGTGTGGGTGTGGTGTGTGTATCTGTATCAGGTGTGTGTATTTTGAATTGTCCAATGTAGTTCTGTTTTGTTAGTGTGTGTGTGTATTATGAACGCTGGCATGTGTACGCCAATGGTTTACCGCGGTTGAAAGACAGCCACATTGATTTGTGGGTCGTGATACTGTGGGCGTATTCCTGTTGGCGTGATGGTGTAGATTTTGGTATCGCCAGTTTATCACTGACCTTTGGCATGGTGGACATGTGTGGGTGTCTGTATTGTGGCGGATTCCGAGCTGTGGGTCGTAATACCTGTAGCGGAATTCCGCTGCCGCAAAGGTATGTTGGCGGTCTTCTGCATGGTGGAAAGTGGGATTTACCGTCAGGGCTGTAAGGAGCGCCTAAGGCCCTCATTACGACCCTGGTGGACGGGGGAGAAGTAGCGGTAATACCGCCAACAGGCCGGCAGAATTTTTTTTTTAATTATGACCATGGCGGTTACCACCTTGGCCATCTGCCACTTCTCTACTCCGATCTCCTGGGCGGTGACGACCGCTGGGCTGGAGACTTCGGTTTCCAGCCCGGCAGCCGTCACCAGACCGCCGGCGGTATCAGGATCCTGCATACAGCCATGGATTTCGTGTGGTTTGGAACCACCACGAAATCCATGGCGGTAGGCACTATCAGTGCCAGGGAATTCTTTCCCTGGCACTGATAGGGGTCTCCCCCGCCCCCTCCCCCACCCCTGAGTCCTCCCCCCACACCCAACCCCCCCTCCACGCACACAGAAACCACCACCACACATACCCACACACATACTAATAAACATTCCAGCAGATACACAAAGTCATACACGCACACATACATACAGACATACATGCACACACTCACAGTCAAACATACAGACAGACAGGCACACATTTCCAAACACACAACACCCCCTGCATGCATACACGCACTCACACACTCCCTCTACACACTCACACCCCCATGTACGCACACACCCCACAACACCCCCCCCCCACCCCCCTCCCCTAACGGACGATCACCTTACCTGTTCCGGTGATCCTCCGGGAGGGGACGGAATCCATGGGGGCTGCTCCGCCGCCAGCACCCCGTCACCAGAACACCGCCACACTGAATCATGGGACAGGATTCGGTGGGCGGTGTTCAGATGATGGGGCGGTGGAGGTGGAGCAGCCTTCACTTCCCCGCCGACCGCCAGTATGGCTGCTGGCGGCTCTCTGTCCGAAAAAGGATGGAGGGCTGCCAGCAGTCATAATACGCTGCGCGGAAAACCGCTTGCACTGGCGGTCTTCAGAGCGGCGGTACCTCGGCGGTCTTTCCAAAAGACCGCCGAGGTCGAAATGAGGGCCTATATGTAAGCATCTCCTAAGGAAGGCATATAGAACCTTATAGCAGGGAGCTGTACTTTGTCAAGTAAGACATATATTTTTGATATGTCTTAACAGCAACACTTTCATATTGTTGTTCTGCTGTGGATAAACTTAGTAGCCCCATTGGTTAACACAGGGTACCCAGTTGGCATCCCAACCTGGCTAACTTCCGAATGTGACTACCAAACTGGGTCATGTAAGGTTTCAAATTAAGCATGGCCTTAAACTCTACCTGGTTCCCATGTTGAATTTAACTATTGAAGGTAACCAACTTTTGGAAAAATGACACTTCAGGATCCAGCTAGCCCTGCAGCCTCACATAGGGCATAGCACACAGACCAGTTTCTAACTGTCTGGGAGACAGGTGAGAGACTCCCCAGCACTGGAACAAAGGTGGTTGCCATGGAGAGAGGTGTCACCTTCTCCTCCACTCAGGGTGTTAGCCCAAAAGGCAAGCTTCAAAGATGATGCTGCCTTTGTCAAGAAAGTAGTGCCAAAACCCCTGATCACGAAGACTTTTGGTCCTGCAGACAAAGTGGACAGGGTCAAGGAGGGAAACCTCACACCTAAACGGGTTCAACTGTGGGCAAGTAGCCTGCTGGTAGCCACACCTCTAGGGTGGACTACTAAGCTTCTAACGACTGAGGGTGGGTTATGCCATCTTGAAAGGGGCAGGAATGAGGCCCTCTTGGATAAGCAGATGCCACACATCACAGGCACTTTACCACTAGGTAGGAGGGGATTAAGTAGCAAATTGGCTAGTGACTGCCTGCTTACCTCAGGACACTTTTCTAGGACAAATATGGCATCCTGGCACTCTGACCCTCAGATAATGCTAGAATCCCAGACAGGACTGCAGAAGGAGAGACCAGCTGCCTTTAAACCTACAGAAAGAGATGCTACATTCTTGCAAGGACTGCACCTGCTGCACTTTGAGCTAGCAAAGTTTGGCCTGTGCCTATGGCTCCTGGCTCAGGGAAAAGTTGATTCCTGACATCCAACAAGAGCAGTGACGCCAAGGATCAGTTGGCTAATATCCTGGAACCGGCTTCAGGGACACAAGAGCTGAGGTTTTTCAAATTGTGAAGTTGGTAGCCACGGTAGATGTTTTGACACTACCATGCACCAGGCACACAAGAGGACTATTCCTAGATAGCCAAAAGTTGCACCCAAATCTGCCTAATCCGGGGGCCTACCCAAGTCCAGATTTGTCACACCCAAGGAACACTAGCCCCCAACTTAGTATTTTGCCCCAGCCGCAGTACAGACTGACCAGTAGACCAACATTAACTGGCCTGCTACTGCAATGTAGAGGACTTCGAAGGGCCCAGATATCTGTGGCCAAGTTTGCCCCACTTCACCTGTGGACCGTGGGGCACCCACAAAGACACCCCCATCGACCACACCACAACTGCAGCATCTTATGAGCATCTTTTCTCTGCATTCCTCAGCATCAGGGCCAGTATATTGTCATCTATGACTGTTGTTCTGAAAATTTGGGATTTTCCTTCAAAAATGCTCCTGTGGCCATGTAAGTGTCCAAACTGTCCACTCTGGCCCCCTAGACCTCTGTCATGCCAGACATGGCCACCCAATCCAGGCTGCAGTAGCTGAGCTGACTGTTTCAAACTTTTCAAAAGTTTCCAAAGTTCTTGTTAACCAACACTTATTTGCTGTCGCTTTTAAAAGTAATACTCTTCTAAAATCTTTATCTCCGGGAACCCTCTGCTGGATTTTGTTAATCAAGGTCTCTAAAAATATAATCTATTTTACAAATTAGTTTTTCATTTCTTGTGTATGTTGTTGCTTTCTTATTTTGTTGTTTGGTGCTGCTAAATGCTTTACACATTGTTCCTTTGCTAAGCCGTACTGTTTGCAGACACAGCTAGCCAGGGTTCAGCTTAAGGTTAAGTAAATGTACCTGACTGACCCCAAGATGGTATTTGAGAGTATACTGCATGATTATGCCCCAACAAACATATCATAGTACACCCAAACCGTCAAAGTCTCCAGGTGGCATTAGCATAGAGGGTCAGGATAATTATTCATTTAGTATTATAGTGCTTAGGTGCTAAGGCACTATGATATTTATGAGACTTTGCTCTGATTTTCTATGAATTTCATGTGCAAAAATAATGAGTAAAAAAACCTTGATTTTGAGAGCAGGCCAGAGACTTTCCTGTTCTACCAGTGATGTTGTCCGCCTTTATCTCGATTTTGCTGCCCACTTGAGACTTAGGCTAGTTTTTTATTTACATTCCTCCTTATTGTCCTTCTTACTGAGAGCCTTTATGGCAATGACTCATGCATCACTTTATTTTTTAATTTTGTAATAAAACCATTTGAATAATCCACTGATCTAGACCTCAGTAATTGAGGGAGCCCTTTTACTTAAATGATTGCATTTCTTATAATTGAATGTGTTAGGAGATACCTTAACTCTGAGACACATTGCCTCATGAAATTGAGGTTGAACATTATCTTCTATTTACTGAATTGTGGATGTTGTGATTGAGGTAAGACTTGAGAGTGTTAAGATTGTAGGGGTCCCTCACATTCCCACTTTTATCTCTTCCATTTCACCTTTCCCCACACTCAAAACTCACTCACTCACTCACCTGTAGTCACTGCATTTTCTTTTCTTTTGGTGCTATCAGCATTTTGACAGTTGTTTACCTTTTTGACACTCTTCTCCTAGAAATACAATTACAAATGGCACATTTGTGACCATACTAGACAGCAAACTCACCATGAAGCATCAGATCAACTCGGTCTCCTCCACTTGCTTCCACACCCTTTGCATGCTCTGAAAAATCCCTTGATGGATCCCTGCAACACCAGGAAAACCATCCCCTTGGCCCTCATCACCAGCCTGCTGGATTAGTGAAACACCCTGTATGCTGGAATCACCACCCAACTCCTCAAGAGACTTCACACCATACAGACCTCAGTGGCCAGCCTCATCCTCAACCATCACAAACATACTTGCATCAGCCCCCAGCCTATAAGCCTCCTCTGGCTCCCTGTCCAGAAGAGCTGCCAGTTCAAGATGCTAACTCATGCCTACCAGGTTCTCCACAACCTGGGACCAGCATACATCAACCAACGACTCATCTTCCACCAACCCTCCAGATACCTGTGCTCCACCCACCTTACCCTCGCACACACCCCTTGCATTCACTGAAGCCACAGGGGAGGCTGTTCTGTCTTCTACCTTGCTGCCAAGATCTGGAATGACATACCCCTCCAGGTTTGCACAGCGCCCTCCCTTACAGAATTCAGAAAGGGACTCAAGACCTGGCTCTTTGACTGAGGCCAGACATTTCCTCAGCACCTAGATACCCTCAGGGGTGATTAGTCACGCTCTACAAATTCTGTTCGATTGACTCATAGCTCTGTGCTCCCTGTAGAGGGGCCAAGAGCTCCATGTGCTTGTATTCTGGATGCCACTATGACCCACTGACAACTACTGTAAGATACTCATGTTACTTTTAGCCTCAGCTTCTGAGATCTGAATCATGCCCCATCTTAAACAGCCACCCTCTACCTAAACTCATGGAGACACAACATCTGGAAAAAGCAATTATTGTTAAGTATTGCTAGGATGGTAATATAATGAAATGTAAACAAGGTCTGGATCATTGGCAAGGATTAGCATAAAGGTGCTTACAGTCATTGTTGAGAAATCAGTGAACGTTTTTGCCCCTAAAATTAAGCCATAAATTTAGAGTCCAATAGAAACTGGAATCATAGTAGTCAGATTTTATTACTGCTGAGGATGAGGCCTGGTAGGACCTGCTCAACTCAAAGCCCCGCAAAAGGTGACAGAGGGGAAATCTGTTCTTATTTAGCTCACTTTGGGACTGACATTGGTTTTAGAATAACTGCTAAAATCCACTCTGCAGTTGAAGCAAATGGATGAATTTCCTGCTGTTGGACCTTTTTGCTTATGCAGGGTCATCCCCAATCTTTTTGCCTCCTGCCTCCTAATTTTCTCTGATCTGTTGCTGTTGTCTTTTGAACTCTGAGCACTTTACCATTGCAAACCAGTGCTAAAGTGCATATTCTTTCATTGTAAATTGTATGTGATTGGTTTATCCATGATTGGCATATTTGATTTACCAGTAAGTCCCTAGTAAAGTGCACTAGAGGTGCCAGAGCCTGTAAATCAAATGCTACTAGTGGGCCTGCAACACTGATTGTGCCACTGACAGAAGAAGCTCTGTAATCGTGTCTCAGACCTGCCACTGCAGTGTCTGTGTGTGCAGTTTTAACTGTAAATTCGACTTGGCAAGTGTACCCCCTTCCCAGGCCTAAACCTTCCCTTTTCTTACATGTAAGGCACCCCTAAGGTGGGCCCTAGGTAGCCCCAAGGGTAGAGTGCAGTGTATGGTTAAGGTAGGACATATAGGGGGTCATTCTGACCCTGGCGGTCGTTGACCACCAGGGTCAACGACCACGAGAGCACCGCCAACAGGCTGGCGGTGCTCTCAAGGGCATTCTGACCGCGGCGGTTTGGCCGCGGTCAGAAAGGGAAAACCGGCGGTCTCCCGCCGGTTTTCCAATGCCCTCAGGAATCCTCCATGGCGGCGCAGCTTGCTGCGCCGCCATGGGGATTCCGACACCCCATACCGCCATCCTGTTCCTGGCGGTTCGCCCGCCAGGAACAGGATGGCGGTATGGGGTGTCGTGGGGCCCCTGGGGGCCCCTGCAGTGCCCATGCCAATGGCATGGGCACTGCAGGGGCCCCCTTAAGAGGGCCCCACAAAGAGCTTAGCAGACACTGAAATTCGCGACGGGTGCAACTGCACCCGTCGCACCTTCCCACTCCGCCGGCTCCATTCGGAGCCGGCTTCCTCGTGGGAAGGGGTTTCCCGCTGGGCTGGGGGGCGGCCTTCTGGCCAGCCCAGCGGGAAAGCCAGAATGGCCTCCGCGGTCTTTCGACCGTGGAGCGGCCATATGGCGGTTCCCGCCAGGCGGGCGGCGACCGCCACCCGCCGGCCTCAGAATGTGTTTTATATGTCCTGACAGTGAAATATTGCTAAATTCGTTTTTCACTGTTGCAAGGCCTGTCCCTCTCATAGGTTAACATGGGGACTACCTTTAAATTTGATTAACGTGTAGATTCCCTTTGGGAGTGGATGGACATGTGGAGTTTGGGGTCTCTGAGCTCACTATTTAAAAATACATAATTTAGTAAAGTTGATTTTAAGATTGTGTGTTTGAAAATGCCACTTTTAGAAAGTAAGCTTTTTCTTGCTTATACCATTTCTGTGACTCTGCCTGTTTGTGAATTCCCTGTCTGAGTCAGTTTGACAGTTGGGCTGGTTGCACCTCACATTAGACAGTGACACAAAGGGAGCTTGGGTGTAGTCTGCATTTCTTGATGAGCCATCTGTACTAGGAGGGAGGGGAGGAGTGGTCACTTACAGCTGAAAGGGCTGTGCCTGTCCTCACACAATGCCGTCTCAGACCCCCTGGTGAGTGTCTGGGGCCTGGCCTGGGAAAGGCAGGAGTTCACATTCAAAAGAGACTTTACTTTGAAGTAGGCCTACTTCAAAGGAGAAATTGGGTATAAGAAGGGCACCCAAAACCACAGACTTTAGAACACTTCTGGATACAAGAAGAACCTTTGCCTGGAGAAGAGCTGAAGAGCAGAGGAGGAAGAGCTGCCCTGCCTGTGACTGTGCTTTGTGGAGCTATCCTGCAGTTGCTGCTTCTGCCAGAGTAGGAGGGCAAAGACTGAACTTTGTGTGCCTTCCATCTTGTGAAGAAATCTCCAAGGGCTTGATTTAGAGCTTGCCTCCTGCTGTCTGTAGTCTCAGGGACAGCAAACACTTCTCTCTGCCAGCACCTGGAGTCTCTGGAGAGACTCCTGCCCTGACAAGTGGTGCCCTATCCAGTCCCTGGGCCCTGGAAAGGAAAGCTGGTGGAAATTCAAGGAAATTGACTCCGGACGACTTCGGACCGATGCCGCTGCTGAATCCGGTGACGCCGTCTGCAACCGACTCCGTGATCTTCGCTGGAACGTGACAACTTTGGCATGCCCGACATCGCTGCAGCCACCCCGAAGTCCGCGACTCCATGGAAGTCACTGCACCACGTTGTCACCAACGCCGCTCGAAGTGGGCGGATTCAACATTTCGCACAGACGCCACAATGCCCGACTTCGCGCATCAACTTGTTTTCACTCTTCACCAAAGGTACTGTACTTGGGGGTCTACACGACTCCGCGTCCGGCACCGCTGGTGTCGGATTGTTGGGAACGACTGTCACGACGCCGTGTTAACACTTAATTGAAGCATTCTGTGTTTCTAAGCGCTATTTTTGAGTATAATCTTTATAAGTTCATAACTTGAATTGTATATGTCGGATTTTTGTCGTTTTGGTCTTGTTTTGTTTAGATAAATATTTCCTATTTTTCTAAACCTGTGTTGTGTCATTTACTGTGTGTGTTGGTACAAATACTTTACACCTAGCATTCTGAAGTTAAACCTACTGCTCTGCCAAGCTACCAAGGGGGTAAGCAGGGGTTAGCTGAGGGTGATTCTCTTTTACCCTGACTACAGTGAGGGTCCTCGCTTGAACAGGGGGTAACCTGTCAACCAAAGACCCCATTTCTAACACCTGCTTAAATAATAATAGTGTTAGAGGGATATGTGGACTGCCCACAATGATACTTCTGTCTTTTCCGTAATCTGACTGACCACCCATTTTACTAATTAGAGGAGGGCTATGTTTTAGCTCCTTTTTCATTGGTGAGAGCACCCTAATGTGAACTTCACAAACTGCTTGCAACTTGCACATAGGCTAATAATTTAGCAGCTGTCTGTGAACCTAGATGGGGTGAGCCAACAAATTAACTGTAGAGAACCAAGTCAGAGATGCCCCAAGGGCCTGACTTAGTGCTTAGAGCCTGTACATAAACCAAGCCATGAAAATAATTAGCATGTAAATCATGTCATGTGTACCCTATATGTAGCCTGACTTCTTATTATACATGCAGCAATATTATTGCCTATTAAATCAAACACAAGAGGTTTTAATCCAGCACACATAGGCCCATGTTTATACATTTTTAGCGCCGCATTTGGGTCATTTTTTTATGCATAAGCGGCGCACAGTTACAAAATACAATTGTATTTTGTAAGTTTGCGCCGTTTTTGCATCAAACGCGGCGCAAATGCGACGCAAAAAAAGTATAAATATGGGCCATACAGCGCATAAGCCACGTGAAAGCTCGGCGAGCTTAAAGGGTCCAAAATGACCAGGGATCTAGCCCGAGTTTCAGTGGCTCTTTCGCATCTATGTGAAGCTCAATGGAATTACGTCCTTCGTTTTTCTTAATCACCATCTTTTAGCAAAGTGCAGGTGGAAGCCGATACCAGAAAAATGTTGTTATGCGCATCTGCGCTCCATGGACTACAATAGAAAATTCCACCCTCCCCTGAACACCACTAATGACAGAGCTCAGATCCGACCAGTGGTGCGCTACTGCCGGGTAAAAATGAGGGCTAAATTGTCCTATATTAAAAACAGTGGGAATATGCAAATTTGAACAACTTTTCAGAAGTGATTGGAATAAATAAGGATGCCCTCAGAACAATTTGTGTTAGTAAAACAAAAACATTATCTTGATGTACTTCTCTCTTAATTAGGAAACGGTTGTATTTTTCTCTGCTCAAACACCAATCGATCCCACACCTGACTCCATTTCACTTTAAATGTCACATGCAAAGACGATCCTTGCACGTGATTAAGTGACACTTCGGCCAACAAATCTGTGGATCAGGACAAGCAGCAGCTGCTTAATGTTTTCTGTGGAAAAAATTCATCGCTGTCGTGCAACTACTCCTGTTCGCTCCTCCATTAACTGAATGAAATGTCGTATTAATGTTTCTAGTCTTCTTGTGGATTATGAATCCTTTTCCCCAAATTTACTTTCATGTTAGTGATGGATTTGGGCACTTAGCATTGCTACTGGAGGAAGCCATCAGTATGCAACGCAAGTTATTGTCCTATCTGCCTCTACCGCTGCATCACTCCCTGAAGAGGAACAAACTTGTGTTTACTCTTAAAAAAACATTATGCCAGTACTCTCAAGCTGATACTTTCTTTTTGAGTGTCTTTTCAAATTAAGAGAAATATCTCGAGGGAACGTTTGTGCGATATTAGTAAAATGAAAACATATATTTTTTTCATCGAGCATCATGTGTTTTACACTTATATGAATATAATGTGGCACAAATCCATATCAAGTCATATTTTTTAAAAACACTGGTATCCCGTTGTGCTTGAGACTTTAGCCTTCTAACATCAGTTGCAATTTTTGCATTTTTACATGAATGAGACGGATGAATAGAAACTGCAAACCAGCTGCAAAAACATAATTAATTGTGGTATAATTTGATAAGCATAATACAAAATAGAATTCAAAAATAGGATCAAGATAATTCATTAAAAATACATCAATCATAAACATAAAAAATAATATTTAAAAAATCACAAATACAGGAAACGTGACTGCAAAACTATATCATTAAACTTCGTTACTACATTTAATAGAATGAGGAAGATTTTTGTGTAAGATCCTTGGGTTGAAAATCACGAATGATAACTTGTGTTTTTGTATTTTTTCCTACATTATATGCAACAGCATACAAGCAGTAACTTGAAGAACACATAGGTCACATCTTTCTACCACAGGAACAGCATCTGTAGCCTATTAAAACAAAAGGAGTAATTTTCAAATTCGTACCTGTTTTTAATTGTTCTAAATACAGGCTTCAATAATGCTCCTAGAAAACTTCCGCCTTTTAGTTAATGAATGCAGAATACAGTGTTTTTTAATTTTAAAATGCGTGGTGGATTTTGTGCCCAAAGGGCACACACGTAGGCCCAGATTTACAAAAGTCACGGAACGCAGTGCAGCGGCCAAAAATGGGTAATGCGATGCGTGACAGAGAGGGAGCAGGAGAGCACCATATCTATAGAGATATGTCACTCTCCTCCCCTCTCTCTAGTGCTAGTGAGATTTTAGCTGCAATGCGCCAGACACACCTTTCCGCCATATTGCAAGGGTATGTGAGTGAGTCTAGCATAGGTTTTGTATACCATAGAGTGCTCAGTCTTAATTTAAAACGTTTTCTACTTTGTATGTGTGCTGCACAGTGCAGCACACAAGCAAAGTTGGAAAAGAAAGGAGAACTAAAAATATTTTCCCTTTAACACCTCTTTTCAAATGATGCTAACTTTTGACTCAAAACCCTGTCTACTATTGTTGGTAGATAGAGTTTTGCATCAAAAGGGTGGGTGGTTGCATGGGAATACCCACGTACAACAACCCTTGTAACTCCCCATTGGCACCAAGTAACGTAAAGCTGTGTTATGCACTGTTTTGCGTTACTTTAAGGGTAAATCAGGATTAAAAAAAATGGTGCTGCTTGCCTCATTTTTGTGATGCTAACCCAACACAAAATGTTTGTAAATCTATCCCTGAGTGATTATCACTGCACCATACTGTGAAAGTGAGGATGTGGAGGTCAATCCCTCCTCTTCCCCAAGAGGTTCACTCACACCCTGGGAACAAGTAAAGCTTTATAAAGAGTACTCATCTCTTGGCAACACCGTCTTCCTCTGAGCCGGCTTTAGGGTGGTGCAGCCTGGGTGTCCACACTTGATATTGGCCGGGAGGGAGTGGAACTGCCCTAAGGGGAATGCTGTGCTGTATTTAAAAATAACTTAAGATTTAAAAGCACCAGCTGTAGAGTTCCTTGTGGGTCCAGCTTTCAGGCAGCAATAAAAATGCCAAGATCACTCTTTTGAGTACTATTCCTGCTAGGGAGCAAGAGAGATCAGAGTTTTGTCTAGTGGAAATTCTGACTGGCCATGAAGTAACCTAAAGGGTTAATATGTCTGCTGCAAAGAGCAAATCTTTATTTTATATGGATAGCTGAGTGAATTAGTAAAGCCAGCCTAACAAATTAAATGTATGTGTGAGAGCGACTATGGAGAGGAGTGTGGCACTTTTGCTAGGAGGTAATGATGGAATTCATGGAGGATGACATTGTTGGGGAGGCATGCCAAAACGTTTGTCGCACCGGTTGCCACTAGTGCTAAATCTGGCCCTGGTCATACCCTTGACGATTGTTGTCTATGGAACATGTCCAGGAGATCAACAGGATTGGTGCACCATTGCAATGATTTCTGTTGTTCTACAACATTGACAACAGCTCCATTGCAATGAAGGCAGTTGCAGGGAGGTTGACCTGTGAGTCATAGAACCAGATTTACAAGGCCCTAGCGCCACCGGAGCATCACTTTTAGTGACACTCCAGCGGCGTTCTTCACTGCACCATATTTACAAGGAGGCATCAAGCTACTTTTTGTGGCTTAACACCTCCTTGTAAATATGGGTCCCTCCAATGCAGTTTTCCGTGTCAGAGGGGCATGCAATGGGTGTTGCTCTGGGCGTCCCAGAGCAACACCCATTGCTTTTGACACTGCCACAGATTTACAAGGATTTGTAAATCTGAGGGAGTGCCAAAATCTAACGCCATCCCAGTGGTGGTGTAAGCATGGTACAATGAGGAGGAATACTTTTATTCCTCCTCTTTTTTTGCTCTATGTGTGCTGCATTTTGCAGCACACATAGAAAGAGCAAAATGCCATGAGTGATTGTGTATGTGCAGGAAGGTGTCTCTTCCTGCACATACACAATCATTCCAAAATGATGCTTTGTTAATTCTATCTGTGCCACATTTTGCAGCACACATAGAAATGCCAAAGAGCCATTGTCAATTGTGAATGTGCAGGAACGGACATCTTCCTGCACATAAACAATCTATCCCCTCAGTGCAGACACCCTTGCACTATGGTGCAAGGATGCCTGCGTTTAGCCTAATTTAGCGCTGGCGCAGGGGAAATGCAGGGTTGTGCCATAGTCCTGTAAATACGGCTCATCCCTGCGTTTCAAAAGTGGTGTAGCGCGGCGATGCTACTTTTGGTGCAGCACTGCACTGCTCTACTTTGCTGTAAATCTGGACCCTAGTATTTCTGCATACACAGAAACAGATTATATGTTTAGAAGCCGTCATCTATCAGGAGGTCCCTAGCATAAAGTATATTGCTCATTACTATGCTCTTCTTTTCTCTTGTTTGAGTGGAAACTTAGTTGTCTTATTTGCAATAAATAACTTAATAAAACTCTACAATGGCACGAAATATAAATCAACACATAAAGGTTAATGTTTTTATTTACAAAACTGTTCATATGTAATGATGCTGACACCACTAGGGTTGTTTCATGCTATACAAAACTGCAAAAATAAAACGTAAAAAAGTCAACCAAGAAATAATAAATTCATTCCAATCCTTCACAAGCCCATTCTATGTGCCACTTACCTATTTTATGCTCCTTTTGACAAGCTCCGGTGAACGTCACATGACATGGGAGTTTGTTCATTTTATTGGTTTATTCCTCTGTCAGCAAAGATGCGAATTGTCCAAGACCTGCTACTTCAGTGGGGCAACTTCTTTGGTACCCCATCTGAGTTCATAGCTAAATTTCTATTCTTTATGCAACAGTGCAACATTTGCTTTTCAAGCTGCTATTTTTCCCTGTGCCAGAGCTTAAACCACTGCATTCTGGAGGTGATGGTGATATGCTGTTGACTCTGGCTATTTCCATCATTCCCTAATTCTGTTAATGCTTTAGAGGTAGAATTGACCAGCAGCCAGCTGGTGGAAGACTGCATCGAAGTTGATGGTATTCAAGTAGAGCGACGCAGCTATATTCAGATTTGGACAGTGGCGGCCGTCAATTTTAGGAGGGACGGGGCAGGCGGGAATCACACACACTCATTCATTCACACACGCACGCACATCCATTCACAACACTCAAACACACATGCACGCACCGAACATTCATTTAAAAAAACACACACACTTACCTTCAGCTCGGAGGTCCCAGGAGGGCTGGGACTGCTGCCTTCCCTCAATGGCTGACAATGAGGGAAGGCAGCAGTCCCAACTTCGTCACAGAGTGGGATGGGGGTCAGTGAGACTGCTGATCCCACCCCACTCTGTGGTGAGGTGTCACTGATTGACACTCGCCCAGGGCTCTTCAGGGCTTAAACTTGAAGTGTCTAGGTCGGAGTCGATGGGTGATGCTTCCCTCGTCACCGAGGGGGAGGGCCTTGAGGCACCATTGCTGAGCCGAGAAGGTCACACCCATAGGAGCTGTGACCTCTTCAGCCCAGCGAAGTTCAGGTCAGACTGCCAGGAGTCTGCGTAAATCACACATCTTGCTCCTGGCTGCCTGAACTGAACACGAAGAGTGTCTGTCAGGCTGACCTTTGCTCACCCTGACAGGCAATCTTCATGAGGGGCAAAAGGTGGGGGGCGTTGCCCCTCCACCCTAAAGGACGGGCCACGCCTGGATCTGGACAATAAATTAAACTGATACTGAGAAAAACATGAATGATACTACTTCCAGTTGAAACTTCTGAAGAACGTTTTAGTTTATTTTAATCACACCAGCCTGATATTAGGGCAAACAGTTATACTGCAGGATGGCCTTGGTTACTCTTCATAATAGCCAGAAACAAGAGAGTTGTGTTTTTGAGGACATTTGTGATTTTAAACTTTTTGCACGTTCACAATTTGTCACAAAAGTTTGATGTCAACATAATCATCATAATCTACACAATACCCAGCTTCTCCTCTTTCAAATCTTTTGCTTTTGGTGGGAATGCTGAGGCTCAGTAAGTTTAAGGGTAAACTCCAGAAAATAAATGCTGATTGGGAGATGTGCCCTATTGAAGAGACATACGTTCAAGGAGAGCTCTGTTCTCGTTGATTAAATCATGTGGGTAAGCTGTGACCATTACTAAACAACGAATACACAGTTCCATTAACTGGAGCCTTATTTTTGCAGTCATAGTAGACAGCAAAAACAAGGAAAACACATACCTGCTTTCAGAGGAAAATACGAGTTTAATTCAAGTTTGAATTCCTTTTAGGAATTCCACTAAATGTAAGGACTGCTATTTACAGGGAAACAAATAAGCTGACAAACTGTATGTTTATGCTCAGGAAAGGTAAGTAGGGGGCCAACATTGCAACAAACTCCCTGAAACTAGCTAAGGTCATTTGAAGAAGCCAAATGGGCCAAAGAAACATTACCTCAATAGCAAATTGAATATTAGAGACCCTTCCTTTTTCCTAGTTTTTAGAAACCAAGAGAGCTCCAATCTTTCTCCTCTAAAATCCAAATATCTCAGACTTACTATGAGGACAATTTAGCAGTCTCCAAATAGTGTCCTGTGAAGTCATGCCCCTATCTAAATTACTTACATTAAAGCAGAGCCGCTATCATTGTGAACTTTTCTATTTATGATTTTGTAACTTATTTTTATGTTTCGTCATGTGCAGTGTTTACATTTAATACCACCTAAGTGTAAATATTAAACTACGTATTTGTATATGTAATCATCTGTTCCAGGCATCACACATTTGTTTTTGCTTAGTATGGCCATCGACTGGCTTTAGGAGCGATGTATGAGAAGAATCATCTTCTGGTTCTGCCTCTCTGTATGCGTGGGACATGTGCGAGTAGGAGTCCAGGTGAGCAGAGGTTCCTCAATTGTATGCAGCTTTTAAGATAAGCTGGGGCCATGTTGCGCACTGCTTTGAATGTGTGAGTGAGTAGCTTTAATTATGCATGTTTGTGTATCAGGAGCCAGTAGACCTCCCTTTTTTGTGGCATGATGTGTGTCCTGCATGGTAGGTTGAGGACGAGTCAGGTTTCTGAGTTTTAGATGGTTTGCAGTCTTCTTGGGAGCTTTGTGTTATTTCAGTGATGAAGTTCCTAAAGTCCAGCTTACAGGTGACGAGGGCTTGGGAGATGGCTTACCTTGCATAAATGAGTAGCCACTTGTAGATCTTCCTCAGCGTTCTTAGAGTGTGGAAGCAGGGCACAGTGATGACGTTGACCTTGGTAGTCATGTCATCAATGATGATTCCAAGGGTCCTGGTGGGTGAGCTAGAGGTGAGAGTGTGTCCGAGGTCTGTTTACCACAAGGTGGATTTCAACTGTGAGGAATCCTTGCCAAAAATCACCATTGCAGTCCCATTGGTATTTGGTTTGAGAAAGCTTGACCTTATCCAGATGACCACTACCTACATGCAGGCAATTAATCTTTTCCTTATGCTTTAATATTTGTCTGCAAGCAACAGTGTAGGTTGCATTTCATCAGCATAGCAGAGGATGTTAATGTCGTGGGCAGATGACATTGGCCAATGGGGTAATGTAGATGTTGAAGAGGGTGAGGCTGAGTGATGGGCCATGATGTAGTCCACAAACAAGCACCCAGGTCTCTGAAGTGTATGGCATCATCTTGACTGTCTGAGTTCTCCTGGTCATAAATGAGCTGTTCCCTCGAAGTGCAGGTCCCTTAATTCAACTGCCACTGTCATGTAGCCCTCTGATGAGGATGGGGTGGTAGACCGCATCAAATACAATTGAGATGTCCAATAGAATGAGAACCCCAGTTTCTCCTTTGTCCAGGATCATATGGATGTCGTCTTTTACTGTGTTGAGAGCTGTTTCCATGCTGTGGTTGGCTCTGAATCTAAATTGTGTGGTGTCAAAGAACTGGCGGTTGGTGAGGTAGTTGGTGAGGCATCTGATGATGCCTTTTTCCAGGACTTTAGTTGGGTAAGGTAGGAGGGAGATTGGCTGGTAGTTTGCAAGCTTGGCTGGGTCTGCTGAGGGCTTCTTTTGTAGTACCTTACAGCTGTGTGTCTCCAGGCTTCCAGGAATGTGGCTGTCTCGATGGAAGCATTGAGGATGAGAGTGAAGGCTTTGCTGATGGCACTGAGTCCTTAGTTGAAGGCATGGAGGGGGCATGGGTCTGAAGGGTCTGAGAGTGTCCTGGAGTGAATGGCTGTGATGATCTCACATGTGGTGATGGCGTTCTTCATGTTATGAATCCGTGCTTCGCCTTATACTGGAAGACTAGCTGTTAGGTTGATGGTGTCCTATTGCGGGCCAGATTTGTCATACATGACAGCGATTATGTTGCTGAAGAACTCTGATAGATCATTGCTTAGGTCGTGGGTTGGAGTGATGCTGGTATTCTGGATTTGCTGGTGATAGCATCTCAAAGCAGATTTGAAGTCATCCTTGTTTGTGGTTTCCTGGCCTGCTCTACAAATTATTCCCTTGCTTAAGCACTGCTTGGTCATATTGAGTTTTTCTGTGTCCCAGCTGCCTTTATGTTCTTTCTGTTTTGCTTTGTTTGTCAGAGGACAGGGTGTAGGCACTGGAGGTGATCCAGCCATTGAAGTTATTGATGCATTTTGCTAGGTTGCCAAATTGCTCTGGATGGTTCACAGAGAGGGTAGAATCCCAGTCCTTCTCTGGTATGTTCTTCCAGCAGCGGTGGGCAGAACCTGTGCTGCAAGTTCTTCTGTGGTGCAAAAAGTCAATGTTGAAATTGACGAGGGTGCAGCCTGATAGTTTGCATGTTGTGATGTTGCTGAAGCATGGGAGGATGGGATCAAGGAGGTGTCTTAGCCATGGGTGGGTCTGGAGACATTTTAGGTGAGGCTGAGGTTACCAAATCTTTAGAGAGGGTGACTGAACTGGGGTTGCATTGATCCTCTAATTGAAAGATTAGGCCTCCCAGGATGATAAAGGTATGGGAGTCAATGGTGATTGGAGTGGCAAAGTACATGACATTGCTGGTAAAGATGGTGCGGGGTCCTGGTGGTCTGTAGATGACAGTGAAATTGGTTGTAATTTGAAGGTGAGGTGCTCCATGAAACTGGCCATGGAAACTGCAGAGGGGGTCCGACTGGTGAAGTCCTTGAATATGACAGCAATTCCTCTCTGGGCCGATATTTGCTGTATTGTTGGATAACTGGTGAAAATGGTGATGTCTGGTGCTGATGCTGGGGTCAAGAATGTTTCAGTGAGGAAGAGCATATCAGAAGTGTTGTTGGCCACAAGTAGGGGTGGTCTGAACTCATGTAGTTTCAATCTGCAGATTTCAATGGAGTACATGAAAATTCCAAGAGATTTAGTGGAGTTCTGTTAACGGGCGGAAATTGGCATGTTGTACTGCTCTCGCTAAATTTTAGCGCCAGTAGCTCATTCTGCAGTGACAAATCAGCATGAATAGTGCCATGCAGTGCATTAGAGTGCTTTGCTGCTCGAGTTGATTTAGCTGCCAATTGAATTCATGTTCTACTCAAGCAGCAGCTTTCTCACCATGAACAAACATGATTGCCCATGACTGCTCGCGATGAGAGAATGTCACCGGGTGTCCTTCTAGTGCCCAAAAAATTGCACTACGAGACACAAATTCTCACTCACCAATTTACCATTGGTGCGCCACATGCAAGAAAAACTCTGCAATACATCGGTTGGTGGAATTTGGCCGGAAATCTGCTTCGCAAGCATAATGCGGAATGGCCAAAAATGCCCCAGCAAAGCAGAATTTTTTGCCCACTCTTATCGATTAGGTCCCTGTCTCCGTGGTGTATTCACTGAGTGTGTGGATGCATATGAGAATGAGGGTGCAATCTGGGAGGGGGTTGGGTTGTATGTACATGAGTAGGTGTGGTGCTGGGTGTTTATGGTGACATAGTGGTGGATATTGGAGCAATAGATGTGTGCATGAGGGTGCAGTGGCAGTAGGTGCAGGTGTTGTGTGGTGCAAAGTGGCAGCAGTGGGGTTGAGGGCATGGAGAAACATGGCAGGGTAGTGGTGGGTAGCTGGGGACCAGGAGTCCTGTGCGGTCCAGATGCAGATGAGCATAGATGGTCTTACCTTTGGTGCACCTTTGACATGCTAGCAGCACACCACTGCATGTGTCCCCTGTGCATCTGTGTGACCATTAAGTAAGTTTTGGGTGGAGGGAGGAGTAAAGGGAGCAAAGGGCAGTGGTGGGAGGAGTAAGGGGTGGGTAAGCAGGAAAGGGTGAGTCATGCAAGAAGCAGGTAAGATACAGTGGGGAGAAGGGAGCAGAAAAAGTAGGGGAAAAGCAGTACAGAGGCAGAAAATGGAAAAACAAGAAACAGTGGAAATGAGTCAAATAAAGACAAAAGATTAAAATAGTGGCACAATAAACAGGGCAGAAGAAGGCAAGCAGTGGCCCAGTAAACCAGACAGAAAATGCAAACAGTGGCACAATAAACAGGACAGAAAAAGTCAAATGAAACAATAAAGAGGGAAGAGAATGGCAGAAGAGAAACAAAACATCAGTTAACATTTTAGTAGGACAGCGGAGAATGTAGTGAAGACAGCAGAAAAACACAGGCACGTGAATAGAAAACCGTGGCAAAACAGCAGGCTGAAAACGTAAAGAGGAGAGGGAGAGAGAGAGAGAGAGAGAGAAAGAGAGAAAGAGACAGAGAAAGTGACAGGGGAGAGAAAGTGAGAGTAATAGGAGCAAGGCAGGTGCCTCATTGCTTCAGGAGGGGACACTGAAATTGTCCTGTCTCGTGGAAGGACCAGCTGCTAGTAAATCTTTGGTGCTAGGGTTGTACACCTGCTTAGTTACTCATCGAGTTCAACATTTGCATTGTTTCTCTCATCATTTGTAATGCCTCAAACACTCTTCCCACTTCCATTTCTTAGTATTTTGTTGCTCAATTTTGCATATTAAAGAAGCATCATTCTTAATAAACTTGAACAAATGCATTTATCTTATAATATTTAGAGGGTTTATTCATGATTCACAAAAATATAGTAAGGCCAACATGCATACCCTTGAATAAATGTCAACCACTGAAATTCATCAAGCCCATTCTCAAAATTCTTTTGAAAGGTATTTTTCAAGCACATGCCAATTCAGAATGTCAATTTCACAATACATTTGATTGAGGGTTACAGCAACTGGTACAAATTACTGATGAGAAAAACAACAAAATATTGCAGGTAAATAAGTACATACAGTGCAGTGAAAGAGATTTCACGATTTCCAAAAAGCCAGTTTGTTGTTCGGAAAGACTTGTTCATGCTTTCAGAAACCATGCCATTATACTTAAACACCTGAGGTTGGTAAAGTGTCTGTAGCGTTCCCCCCCCACCCGGGATCATGTACCATCACGCCATACACGGAGGTCTGTAAAGGTGTCTTTCTTCCATATACCATTGCGTACTATTCATGCATTGCGTCAAAACCTTTATAAACACGGAATTCAGTAGCGCTGAGGGGCACAGCCTTAGTGACTCTGGTAGCAGCATATCTTCTGAGGAGGGGAATGCTTAATCAAATAACGAACTTACAGTGCGGCAGAGGCGGCGCCAGCGCAAGTGCACCAAAATAAGGTCTGGATCACAGGAGGGCACCGAATTCTCCGCATCTAGCGGGAGTAGGACTTTGAAATGGGATTAGTCCAGTATCAATCTAACAGATGTAACCCGCACAACAAATAGGTCAAATATGGACGGTCAGCAGCTGCTGGGGAGCAATGACAGAGGAGAAAATAATGAGGGTGCAAAGAGCGATATATGCGTAGTGAACACTGACTCTGGGATGCTACAATCAATATTTAATTCAATCAAAGAATTCCAAACGGAAACTCGGATTGAAAGTCGACGAGCCAGGGTGGCTACAAAACGGCTGCAAGGATCAGTGCGCAAGGTTGCAAAATCATGTACTGAGATAGAAGCTAAGCTATGCACAATGGACGAGAGGATAGGAGCAGTCGAAGAGGAAGTTGATACGCTGAAACAACAGAACGTCACGCAGGAGAGCCAAATGACTGACGTAATGTGGAAACTGGAAGAATTGGAGAACCGGCAGAGAAGAAACAATCTACGCTTTTTGGGCATAGAGGAAGGGCTGGAAGGAAACGATATTCGGAGCTACATGATTAAGCTTTTGCAGGGGGCATTCCCGAACTGAACCATTGGGATTGGAATAATGAGATTCAGCGGGTTCATAGATTTCCCCCGACCAGGAGGGAGGGGGTACACCCAGCTGCTTCAAAATATCCTAGAGCCATTTTGGTGTTTTTTGGGAACTTTTTGCTGTGTCAGGCGGTTTTCGATAAATCACGCCCTAATACCCGGCGACATATGGAAGGGGTAACCTTTTTTACGCGACCAGACTTTTGCCATACAACTGTGGAGCGGAGATGGCGGCTCCGACAGCTGATCAAACCTTTTTTCGATAAGGGAGGAGAGGCCTACTTGATTTCCCCTGCTCATTTGAAAACGGTGGTTAATGGGAAAGTGAGATGGTTTACGTCAGAGATTCAGGCAAAAGAATATTTGATGGAGCTGAAACAATGATGTATTTTTAGATATAAATGATTTCGGTGGTGGGCGGGGCACTCTGCATCTACACTTCACCAACACTCGGGCCAAAGGGGGCTCGATTGCTCTACTAGAAGGGGGGGGCTGGTTGAGAGGAGGGGTCCCCAACCAGCCCTCACGGGGAGGGAGGGGAGGGAGGGAGGGGGGTAGATGGGTGTGTGGTCAGGTGGAGGGGGGGCTGGGAGGGGATAGGAGGCGGGAAGGAAGGGGGATAAGAGGCGGGAAGGAGGGGGGAAAGAGGAAGGAAGGGACTAAATGATTGGAACAGAAACACAACATAAGGACCAGAGAGAGAGAAAGGAAGCAAGGTTTATGTAAGAGTATATACAGCCGGGGTAAAAGGCCAAACAGAAAGATTGGGAGGGGAGAAAGAGTTAAAAATGACCAGACTCCGAATAGCTTCTATTAATATCTGTGGTCTAAATGATCCCAGAAAAAGAAGGAAAGTTATGGAAGAATTAAAAACTCTCAGGGCAGATATTTATTGCTTGCAAGAAACTCATGTAGAATATAGGAATCGAGGGATTCTAGGGCCACTTGGCCTGAGATTAATAGTATGTTCAACACAAGAGGTGAAAACTAAAGGGGTGGCGATATTGGATCGGAGCAACAAAGTGAAATTTGCTAGGCAGAAGGTGGATAAGAACGGGAGATGGGTAATAGTAGAATGCCTATATAGGGAGGGTAGCTTTACGTTGTGTACTGTATATGGGACAGTATCAGATGATCCAATGGTAATTGACACTATGGCTGCAGAATTAACCGGCTGGCCGGCCCCGTATATTTTATGTGGTGATTTTAACTTTAATGATTCCTGGGATGGCTTGCAGGATCTCTTAGAGCCCGTTGTGAAGAAATATCAGGGGCGGAAGCCTCGAGTATTCAAGGCAATGGTAGGTCTGCAGAAGGAGTTAGGTCTGGTGGATGCTTGGGCCAAGCTGCGTGATCCAGATCCGGGGTACACGTATTTCTCTGCCCCTCATTTGAAACTAGCCCGATTAGATTTTGTTTCTGACATCTTCTGAATTGCTGTCACAGGCTAGCATGGAGCTATACCCACGGATCATGTCGGATCATAATCCACTGGTATTGGACTTGGAATTAGATGGTCTAGAACAAAAAACCAGGAGATGGACTTTTGAAAGGGGGCTTCTCAGTGATTCTGAATATCTGGAGTATATGAGGGAATGGATAGTGGGATTTTTAGAGATTAATAGAGGATCTGCTCCTATAGAAATAGTTTGGGATACTTTGAAAGCAGGGGTATGGGGAGCAACCCTAAGCTTCAGTCTGAGTAAACAAGGAAAGGCCCAAAGAAAAATTAGAGACTCACATGTGAAGCTCAGAGATCTAGAAATACAGCTGATTACAGCCATAGAGAGGGGGGGAGATACGAAGAACATCCAGGAGCGAATTGCTATAGCAAGAGCAGCAATAAATGAGGCTAATGCAGAAAGAGTAGCTGGAAAATATCTAGCGCAACGCTCTGAAAGGTACGAGTTTGGTGAAAGAACTGGCCACCTGTTGGTGGTAAGGGCAAGCCATAAAGCTGCAGCAGGGGTCATTCGAGAGATTCAAGACCAACAGTGGCAAATAGTGACAGATAATGATGGTATTAGGAAAGTGTTCCAGGGGTATTATACTGACCTATATAATGATACTGCTGGATTCTCGTCAACAGAGATGCAGGAATTTCTTCGACCCATTAGGTTAAATACAGTCTCAGAAGAAGATTACCCGCAACTGGAGGGTCAGATTGGTAGTTTAGAAATAGGCAAGGCATTTAGTGAACTAGCCGCCGGTAAAGCATCTGGCCCTGATGCAATTCCACTAGAGTTCTACAAAACCTTTAAAATAGAGCTACGCCCACTGATGCTCGAGCTGTTTATTCAGGTACAGAGTGGTGGAAAGACCACGCCCTCTTGGGGAATGGCTAATATGGTCGTTTTCCTTAAGAAAGGGAAGACCCCGCAGAACCCGGCCTCATATCGGCCGATTACATTAATTAATAGTGATGCTAAAGTGTATTCTAAAATATTTGCTGCACGCCTATCCTTAGTAATCAGGAAATTGGTAACGCCCCGGCAACACGGATTTGTCCCTGGTAGAGATACGGCAGAACATATTCAAAGAGTTATTGCACTGTTTGATGCAACAGAAGTGGTGGAGGAACCCATAGCGGTGGTCCTACTAGACGCAGAGAAAGCATTTGACCGAGTTAGCTGGAAATATCTTTGGGAGGTTATGGAGAAATATGGCTTTCGAGAACAGTTTATAGTGGCAATACTGTAAAGGCCATGTAAAAGTCTCCGAGAGTAAGAATCCAATTAATGGGAGGACAGTCTGGATGCGTCCAAGTGGGGAGAGGCACTAGGCAGGGATGCCCTTGCTCTCCGCTGTTGTTCGCTCTATATATAGACCCTCTGCTCAGACAGCTCGAAGAAAACAAGCAGATTATCCCGGTACAAAGATATGGTTGGGACACAAAAGCCCTGGCCTATGCGGATGATATTGCTATTATAACTTCCAATCCGGATACAGCATTGAAAGAAATCGAAGAGATCACTACTAAGTTTGGGACATTCTCTGGGTATTCGTTAAATAGAACTAAAACTCAGCTACTGGTTAACCAATTTGCAAAATCACAGGACAATCGGAGGGTGGAGCAGGCAGTATATCTTGGTATTAGTATCTCACCAAGGGTAGGAGAAATCGTCGGCCTGAATTTGGACTCAATACTGGTAAAGGCCAGAAACGATATGCACAGATAGAATAGCTTGCATATGACCATAGTAGGGAGTTGCAATATGGCTAAAATGATTCTTCTTCCCAAATTATTGTATCTATTCCGGACCATACCCTTGAACTTTACAAAAGCTCGGTTTGAAGATATGGAACGGATAATTATGAGATTCATCTGGGCATATGGCAAGTGTAGAAGGTCGGCCAAGTTTATGTCCCTACCTCGCGAAAGGGGGGGGTGGGCCTTGCCTAACCTAAAGCTATATCAATTGGCAGCTGCATTCCAATATATGCGTCCACTATGAGGGGATAGACCAGGGGAGAATAAGGAGGGAAGCACCCCTTATATCCCTAATATATATGAATTGCTTGTGGGCTCTGCCTCAAAGGGGTGCTTGTTAACCTTCCACGAACCAGGGTACCATAAGAAAACACAGTATAAGGTACTAGAGGCGGCTTATAAATGTTGGCGTACAAAGAATGGGCTGGGGAGATTTAACTACTATACCCTAATTAAGAATAATCCGTCGCTCCCGGAAATCTTTAAAGACAGCTATATGATAAAATGGGCCTCCAAAGGTATAGCGAGGCTAGGGCACTTTTTTGACGATGCTGGAATTAAGACATTTACGAATCTCCAAGAACGGTTTGCTTTAGAACAAAGGGATTTTTTAAAATTCTTACAGGTGCGAGACTTTCTGAGCAAGAAAACGGGTGGGCACAGGGGTTTAAAAGCAATCAATTGTTAAAAAACATTCTGGGAGAATCTAACCTGACTATCAAAGTAATCTACTCCTTGTTAATGGCAGAGCAACCTGATGACTTGGAGAAGCATTGCGAACGGTGGAGCGGTAAATTGGTGGATGGAAGTGTTAATTTTCTTAACTCACTCGAGTTAGGCCATACTGTGCTACTATCTTCGTCTCTACAGGCACAACATTATAAAACTGTATTTGACTTGTATTATACACCAGCCCACCTTGCTAAGTGGAGGGGGTCACGTGGAATTAATTGTCCAAGGTGTGGGGACCATGCAACAGATGTAATACATATGTTTGCCACCTGCAGAGAACTAACAACATTGATAGATGAGATGCAACTTGTAATAAAAGAAATCTTGGGGTATGAAGTGGTTCTTACCCCAGAAATTCTGGTTCTAGGGGTTGCCGAACAAACATGGGGGCGAAAGAGGGCGTTTAATTTTCTTGCCATGGCAGTGTACCGATTATGTATCTCCTCTGTATGGTTGAGTATGCAACCACCATCATGGCAGCAGTGGCTGGGCATGCTAATATAAGTGTATTATCTGGAGATTTCCCAGAATGAGCGGAAGGGTAGATTGGCCAGGAGGAAAGGGAATGTTATCTGGGGTCAATTTCGGAACTGGCTTTTGGCTAATGACTGATGTATTAAGTCAATACTTCCTTTTGTTTTCTTTTGTGGGGATAAATTGGGGGAAATGTATTTGTCTTTCCAACTGAAGAAGAAGGTCTAATTATATATTTTATTTGTTTATTCTCTTCTGAAATAAAAGACAATAATTTTTTTTTTTTTTTATAAACACACCTTAACACCTCCGTTCCAATTGCATAATTCCTGTCTAGAGTCCACCCAGGACCTCAAGGGCCCTATCGCATATGATACCAAAGGCACAACATCTACTCACTTGTTAAATAGAAAGTACAAACAATATTAGCATCATATTTCCTCAATGAGACATCCAGGCGCTCGCAGTGGTCTGCCAGAATCGGGTGGTATGAGGTAGTAGACATGCACCTTTATCATGCATGAATGATATAGGTTCAGGTGTGCGACCTGGACATTCAGGCGGGGTCAACTCGCTTGCAATTGCAGGAGCTGACAAACACTGATATAGATTTTTAAAGTGTGATGAATCCCATGTGATAGATTTTCTGGAACAATGCATTGTCACCATGTGTCCTTTGCACATCATGACCATCAAAGGGTCGACACCAAATTGAGGTCCTCATTATGACTTCAGTGGTCTTTTTCAAAGAGCACCGAAGCGGCTGCAGCCAGCAGACCGCCAGTGCTGGCAGTCTCCTGACCGCCATATTTGGAGTCATTGGAGGACTTTCACCCATCCCCTTCTGAAGAGGCGGTTGCATCGCCAACACCGTAACAGCAGCAAGACTCTGCCCGCAGTTTTATGAGCCATAATATGGCTTGGCGGAGTCTTGCTGGCGTTGTGGTGCTGGTGGTGGAATACCCCAGGATCCATCCCCTCACGGATGACCTCCTCGATGGAGAAGGTAAGTGATCATACGAAAGAGGGAGACTGTTGGGAGCATGTGTGTGGTGTGTGCGTGTATGTGTGTGAGTGTGGTTGTATGTGTGCAAGTCTGTGAGTGAGTGGGGTACATGTGTGCAAGTGTGCATATGCAGTGTGGGACTGTATGTGTACGTGAGAGGCTGGGGGTGTGAACAATTGTAGCTGGATGAGCTGGAGGGAGCAGGAGGGCATATGTGGGTACATGTGTGCCTTTGCATGTGTTTGTGTGAGTGAACGGGGAGAGCGGGTAAGTGTAAGAATACAGTGCAGGGGGAGGGGGAAGGGGAAAGGGAAGTGTGAATGTTAGCAGAGGGGGGTGTGAATGTGTGAGTGGGGGGGTGGATGTCAGTGTGAGTACGGGTGTGGGTGTTTGGATGGATGTGTATGATTTGGGGGTGTTGAAAGTGTGTGGAGGCGTGGGGGAGTTTGTAAATGTGTGGACGGGTAGGGTGGTACATGGAGGTGTGAGGACATGTGTGCCGGCAACAGAAATGGGGATTCCTGTCTCTGAGTGCGTTACTGCCAGGATTTTTGTAGCAGGGTGACCACCACAGAAAGCCTGGCGGTCTGCAGCCTCTGCCTGCCGCTGGGCTGGAGGTGCTCACCGCCAGCCGCGTCGGTGCAAGCGCACCGGCGGACCAGGTGGCATTGTGGAGGTTTGGCTTCTGCCAAACCCCACAACTCGTGATTTGGTAGTTTTTACCATTGGCTCTGCGGTGGTAAGACAGCCACGGTGAAGCTGGTGGTCTGATGACCACCAGACTCGTAATGAGGGTCTAAGTGCCTGTTTTATGCTTCTGTTTCAGCTTCTGCTTGACAAGTACCAAGTCCCCTTTCTCAAAGACTGTTTCCTGGGTATGTCATTGCTGATTGTCCTATGTTTTCATTTTGCACTTTTGAGAATTTTCCGTGACACAAATCTCATCAGCATTCACTGATTGGCTCTATGCCCATTTTGGTAGTTTGGTTCTGATGGCTCTACCAAATAGCAAGGTGGCAGGGCACTCATGGGTTGTGGAGTGAGGATTTGATTGATAGGCACAAAGTGCTGGGCACAAGGCTTGATTAAGACTGATTCCTTCCATTGACACTTGCTGAATTCCCCTCTTGAGGGTGCCCATAAATCGTTGGATTGGGGCTGGAGTGTGCTCTTCTGGTGCTTAACATTTAGTCGATGAAGAAACTCCTTTAATTCTTTGCTATTGAAAGGTGGCCCATTGTCAAATTTGAGAATAGTGCGGATGGCCCATGCTGCAAAGATGTCAAGCCTCCTAATTCCTTTATCATGGGTTGACAATGATAAGTCTTCCACCAAAGGAAAATGTGAGCATTCATCAACGACTACCATGAGATGATGTACATTTTCCAAAGACCGAAAATTAATCAACTGCAGCTCTCTCCCAGACATGTACATGGAGGTCAGACATTGTCACTGCATGCTGTGTCACCTTAGGAGATAAACAGTTACAAAGCTCTCTCTCTACTTGTTCATCTAGGCGAGGGACCCACACTGTCTCTTAGGGATATTTTGGTGGACAATGTCACAATATCCTCATGGGCTAGCTAGATGACTTGCTGCCTCAGGTTTTCAGGTTCGACAATTCTCAAGCTTCTAAATAAGATACCCTCTTGAGTGACAGATAGTTCAGAAAAAGGTTGAACATTTGTCTGGTGATCGATGATGATAGTGAAATGTTTCCCATATAGAAACACATGAAAATGTTTGCAGGCCCACTCTCCCACCAGACTCTTCTTCTCGGACTGAGAGTAGGCACGTTCTTGTTCAGACAGGCTTCTAATGCATAGGCTGCAATGTGTCTCTGGGCATTCAGATGGCTATTGTGCTGAGCTAGGATTGCCCCAAGAACTCACATCTACTGTGACCCCAGGATGCAATTTGGGGTCAAAATAGGCCATTTTAGTTGCATTCTGAATATCATGTTTTATTTCTTTAAAACTGCGATCACACACAGGTGATCACTGAAATGGGACATTCCGTTTCGTTAAGTCTCTCAGTTGGGAACTCACTGTAGTAAAGACACAAATGTACCTTGATCAGTAATTGCCCATGCCTAAGAAGCAACATAGCATGGTTAAATCTTGTGGGGAGCAGGTAAATGACAGGGCGTGTGCCTTATCCAGGTCAGGACTTATTCCCCATTCACAGAATATGTGCCCAAAGAATTTAAGCTTTGTTTTGTGAAACTCACACTTTTCTGAATTCAGAGTGGGACCTGCATCAGTAAGTGACACACTTGCATAAAAGCCTTGCAATGCTTCTTTTGTGTTTCCCCAAATACCAGTATGTCATCAGTGTAATCGAAAGCATTTGTAATAGGTTGAATAATTCGGCATATGCCATCCTGAAATATCTCTGCAGCCAAAGATACTGCAAAATTCTGCCTTTTGTATCTGAACGAACCAACATGAGTAAAAAAAGTAGTAATGTACCTACACTTCTCTTCCAGATCAAGTTGATGATATCCCTTGTTCAGGTCAAGATGGGAGAAGATTTTAGCTCCATGCAGCTCCATGATCATGTAAGCTATGTGGGGACTAGGATTGCTTTCTCTGTCAATTGCTTTGTTGGCCAGGTGCATATCAGCACATATGCTCTTTGCACCTCCACTGTCCTTTTTGGCACCACGACTTTGGGCAAAGCCCGCAGCATAGGACCACTCGAGGGTTTAATGATGTTATGCTTGAGCAATGTTTCTAGTTCTTTCTCAACAGCTTCTTGTAAGTGAAATGCGACTCTGCAGTTCAGTTGGGCAACACAGCAAATGTCTTTATTAATATGAAGTTGCAGTTTTATCTTTTTGTCTTCCTAGGCCATGAAACAATGATGGGGACTGATTCACATTTTTTTCAACCTGAGCATGGATGTTGTAGTTGAGAGATATCAGTCCCATGTCATCAACAGCACCAAAGCTAAACAAGCATGCACTAGATTAAGCTCCTTGAAGGACATGGATTGGCTCTTGCACTGATGGAGTTTTTTTTGTGTCGCAAAGTTGCTGTAAATGACCCTTGACTCTATAACGGTTATGAAGCAGCCCACGTCTATACCTTTGAATTTGACAGACTAAGGCGTGGCACAGGAAACAAGTGGTTGCACTTTTCTACTGGCATGATGTTACTAGATGCAACAATGTCTATTATGAAGGGTATGGGCCAATCGTTCACTTATAATGTGATTTTAGGACAATGTCCAAATGTATGTTGTCACTTCTTTTTTACTCTCTTTCAACTTTTGATCTTCATTGCAAGCGTCTAACCCTACATGTGCATGTAGTTTCTTAGTCAATACCATCAGTGCACATACGTCTTCTTCAAGAGTGCTTGATAATGATGTTGAAGAGCCTTTATACATGTAACTTGATGTTGAACTACTGTGCTTGGTTTCTACTTGTCCTAACTGATATTGACTTTTGGCCTTCTGGGCATGGCAAAAATGATTACAGAACCTTCTTTCCTCTTTTGATTGTGATGCACTTGGTTTCTCTTTCACTTTGCAGACCTTTATGAAGTGGGTTTCTTTCCTTCAGCTTTTACACATCTGTCCTATGGCTGGACATTTACCTTTATGAGGAAAATTAAAACCCACATAGAAAGCATATCTTTTTCTTCTTCAGAGAGGACTACTTGTATGCATCAGTTTTATGCTTTTGCTTGCTTTTCATGATTAACGTTGATTCATTACACACTGTTCCTGTCTCCATATCAGCAGCTTGTCGATCTGCTTGTTCTTCTGCCCTTGCAGCCATTAACAATTTCTCCTAACTGAGCGGCTCTCTCAACGTCCATCTTCTGAAGGAATCTGAAAGGCAGCCATCAATGTCTCAGAGGCGCATGTCTTCTTCATCATTAAAATCACAGAACGTACAGTTTTTGAGAAGTTCATCAAGTGTCTCAACAAATTCATCCATCGTTTCACCAGCTTGTTGTTGACATACCTTTCGTAGTCAACATTCATCATTGGATTTAACTTGGCATCCTACTCCTCTTTTATCTTTTGGTATGATGTTGCATCAGCTTGTGAGGCTTTCTTCAGCTTTTCTTTCACTCCATCACCAGCAAGGTTTTTCAAATATTCAATGATTTTCTTATCTTTGTCTTCTCCTAGTGCATCTATGAAGTCATTAAATGTTTCATGCAGTCCACCTCGCACCAATGTTCTGCTTCTTTGGGGTCTCAAAATCAATCAATCCATCAATCAGTTTTTGTCAAGCACGGCACCCGTGAGAGTCTCAAGGCACTGGGGGTAGAGGAGGGGCCTCATCTGATGAGCCACATCTTGAGGTTCTTCCTGAATATGGTGAGCAACTGACTTCGTCTGAGGTGCAGGGGAAGGTTGTTCCAGCTCTTTGCGGCAATGTAGGTGAAGGATCGTCCTCTGGGGGTGGTTTGTGGATGCAAGGTATCTGGCCATCTGGACAGAGCAGAGGGATCTGGTAGGGGTGTGGAAGGAGACGCAGTGGTTCAGGTAGGCTTTTCCTGTGTTGTGTACTGCCTTGTACGTGTGGGTGAGTAGCTTGAAGGTGATTTGCTTCTCGACCGGTAGCCAGTGGAGGGTCCTCAGGTGTTGGGAGATGTGTTCTCAGTGTGAAAGGTCCAGCATGAGTCTGGTGGTGGCATTCTGGATGAGTTGTAGTTTTTCAATGTTTCTAGTTGAGGTGCCGGCTTAGAGGGCACTGCCGTAGTTGAGCTTGCTAGTGAATAAGGCGTAGGTGACTGTCCTGCAACAGTCTGCAGGGATTCCATCTGAAGATCTTCCGAAGTTTCCGTAGTGTGTGCCAGCAGGAGGAGGTGACTGAGTTTACCTGGCAGGTCATGGATTGGGAGGAGTCGAGGATGATGCCTAGGTTGCAGGTGTGCGGGGGCACTGAGGGATGTGGGCCACCAGGAGTCGTCCCAAGCTGAGGTGGTGTTTACAAAGATGATGAGCTCAGTCTTGTCGGAGTTGAGCTTGAGGCAGCTTTCTCTCATCCAGGTGGCGACGGCTTCTATTCCTGAGTGGAAGTTACTTTTGGAAGTGTCTGGGTCTTCAGTGAAGCAAATGATGAGTTGTGTGTCATCAGCATATGACACGATGTTCATACCATGGCTTCTGACGATGGCTGAGAGAGGGCCATGTATATTTTGAACAGTGTGGGTCTCAGTGGATCCTTGGGGGACTCTGCAGCTGACTCCTGAGGGTCTGGATGTGTAAGGTGGGAGTCTGACCCTCTGCATCCTCCTGGAGAGTAAGGAGTGGATCCATTCCAGGGCTCTTCAGCGGATTCCTATGTTGTGGAGTCTAGTGCGCAGGGTGCGTTGGGAGACCGTGTCAAAAGCTGATGAGAGGTTGAGGTGTATGTGGTGTGGCCACGACCTAGGAGTAATCGGATGTCATCGGTGGCTACCAGGAGGGCTGTCTCCGTGCTGTGGTTGTTGAGGAAGCCAGACTGGGACCTGTCCAGGAAGCTGTTGGCCTCGATAAAATTCCACAGTTGTACATTGATTGCACTCTTTAGTACTTTGGTGGGGTAGGATAGCAGCGAGATGGGCCAGAAATTCTTTAGTTCTGATGGGTCGGCGGAAGGTTTCTTCAGGAGAGGGTGTATTTCGGCGTGGTTCCAGTCCTCGGGAAAGGTGGCAGTGTTGATGGAGCAGTTAATTTTGTTCCGGAGCTCGGGGGCGATGGATGCGCTGGCTCTGATGTATATGTGGTGCAGGCAAGGGTCCGTGGGGGCTCCGGTAGTGATACAAAGGTAGTAGGCTGAGGAATGGAGGCGCATTGTACTTTGAGCTTCCTTTGGTCACCATCGAGAGCAACTTGCTGTTCAAGAAGTGCTTGTTTTGTAAAGTAGGACTGGCAACCACTCCAGGCAATCCCTGTTGCTTGGCCATTGTCATCACACCCAATTTTCAAGGTTGTATAGCATTTTACTTGCTTGTGTCAGTAAGTATGTTATTTTTTTGTTTTTGTACCTAGTCGTCACTGCCTTTAGCATTTGCTTCATATTGATGATGGCTCTGTATCATGGCATAGTGCAGTATTTCTTCTTTTAACTTTACCAATGGGTTTTGGTGGGCATTTCAATTGTGCTCCTCTGCAGGGACTTCAATTTCTTCAATGGACATGCATGGGCTGAAGTGGGGTTTCCACAGGGGAGTCTCCTCCGCTGTGGTGGAAGAATGTCGCCCCCTGCCAGCAGCAGCCGCTCAAAACTTTTACAAGAAAACGATAAAAGGGAGAGTGGAAGTCTCTGCCTGCTGTGTCCAACCTGGCAATGCAGTGCATGATTTCTCTGCAACTGCCCAGCTGACCAGTTCCAACTGGACCTCCCTGGTACCCGTTTGCTGGCCTTTGTTGGAGTGAGTCTTGACCCCCCAAGAGCAGTCCCCAATGGTCCGAATCCCTTAGCTGATGTTAAAATGTACTCCTCCTACTGTATCTGGAAATCTAGGTTTAGAAACATTTTGGCTCCAAAGACCTCTGGCGGACTGGGACAAACCTGCCAAGCCAATTTGACAAGGGTGCATTGTGCTGGACCAAAGATTCGGGTTACTCTAAATTGAAGCTTTTCTGCAGCAGCAATACTATTTGGTGGGACATTGCAGAGAAGATGTCCAGCCTCACAAAGCCATCTTAGGCTTTAGCTTGTAGCCTTACACCGCTGGAAGAATCCTCATTGAGCAGCTATCCAATGATGTGGAGCCCTCTTTGGCCACAGCCTGCTGCTTTGCCGCACTGAAGATTTTTTACTTCACTTTCAGAGACTAGGTGGCTATCAGGTTGGTTCTTGTCAATGTTCTAAAAATGTTATGGACAGCTCCGTCAACATAAAAGTACCTGTTTATTTCATTTTGCAAAGCAAAATCCCTAATCAGGATTTTGTTTGGGAACGTAAAGAACTAACGATCCCCACACCATGGGAGTTGTCTGTCATGGTGTGTGGGTCAGTTTGCAGCATTCACTGCCCTTTACTGTCAAAATCAGGCTGGCTGCCAAATGGCCAACACTCCAATGACCCTTGCTCTAATGAGCTGTATGAGGTGTGTCAGCAGAGGATGCAGAGTAGTCTCCATCACTGACATATTGAAGTTCTGCATGCGGGCAGAGCTTCAGTTTGACGTAGAGGGTACTATGTCACTGTTGCGATGGAGTACTCTCTTTCCTAAACTGTAAAGCAGGGCCAAAGTCCGAAGGCAAAACTTTCAGCTGGGTCAAACCTGGTTTTAGTATCTGACCTGTACTCCATCGCATTTGGCCTTATCTTGTCCCTAGATACCACTCAAGTGCAGCCAGATGATCATGATTGGCACTTAATACTTTTTGGCACCATTTTTACATTTATTATTCAAAAATGTATAGCTCAGGTTTCCCTTTTTGGTTTTTTGTTATTTTGATAATGTTTTATTTATTGCAGTTTACTCTATTTTTCTAATTGGTTGGGGATTTTTCTTTCTTTGTGTTTGGCACTGTGCCACAGCAACCAGGGGGTTGAACTCAGGTTCATTTGGTGACTTTAGAAATTCACCTTAACAAGGTTTGTGGTTATTGCTTGAGGTGGGCACCTATCCCTCTCAACTAATACCTCCATTTCACCATATATATTTTTATGATGTTCATACAAATTTAAAAATGATGCATAAAATATTAAAAGCCTATAAAATACTCTGACTTTGTCCAGGGAATTTAACAATGTTAGTAATTCATAAACATTGTAAGTAGTCTGGTTAATAAATATCATCCTTGAGTGTTTTCTTTTGTTGTTCATATAGAGCTAGACAAATAAAAAACAGGTGTGTGAGATTCTGTATGTATGTATGTATGGATGTGGTTTTTCTATACTGCAAACCTAGCAAAAGGTAGCAGAGCATTGTACAGGATGAAAAACAATCATAAAGACAATGAGTGACAGGAGAGAGAGATGGTTTGTGGACTGTTATTGCACTGTGATATAATGTTCTTTAAGGAGGTTTGTTTTCAAATTTTTCCTAATTTGGAACAGTGTGGCAGTCCTGGTGGATACAGAGATGTTCCAAATCCTTGTTGCATGGGTGGACAGCTGCTGGATCCTCCAGTGGATATGAACACAGAGGTGACTTGATTATTGATAGATGGCATTCTATTGGAATACTACTGGTTTCATGGGAACAATAGTCCTAGGTATGGGCAACAATCACATGATTTTTAATAATGAACAGGATCTGAAACAAATATCTTGGGCTACAATACACTTTTAATCCTACTATTAATTGAGACTAGATTTTTGCATTAACCTGTGATGGGCTACGCTGGTTGTAAGCTCTTCTAGGACTGATTGAACCCATGTAGGATTGTTCCTAAACTATTCTGTTCCAATTCCTAAAAAAGGAGGTGCTTTAACCCTTTTACTGTTAAAGATGTGTTTTCGAAGTCACATTATAAAGCATTGTGTTTAGTCAGACTTATTTATTGCGATATGAAAAGATGCAAATACTTCAAAGTCCCAACCGTGGAACTGCTTACATTTTACCTAAAATGAAGAATCTATACGTCTTCCCATTTATAGTCCTTAGTGTAGCAGTGCAACGGATAAGCTTAATCTCCACTTTACCTAAAGCCACTAACACTTCAAATGTCATTAATTCTAGGCCATTCAATACTGTTGCTGGCAATATCAAAAGAATCTATAATCTTAGGACAGTCTACAGAAATACTCGAATAGAGAAAGCATGAAACCTAAAATTAATCTGATCATGTCAAATTCAGAATACTGATTGAAACCTGGTTGCTTAGGCATCAAATGTATATTTTGAATGTTTTGTTGTTTAGATGATCTGAAACATTTTTTGTGGTAAACTGGGGGCCTGATTCACAAAGGTGAACTTACACTTTTGTATATTTTTATTATTGTTTGCTGTTCACAAAAGTATTTTATGAGTAGTATCTTTAGGACTGTAGAGTCTCTCCAAATAAAAAGATAGCACTGTTTTTAATAGTGGGAGAGGGTGTGCATTGGCCACTCTCTCCATAAGCCTTCCCAAGCCTCTAAGGCCCCGGGGACTCCATCTTTGGGCCTTCTTTTTTTAATAAATGTAAGGGGCATGTAGCCCGCTTGCCAACCCACTACTGTCCCCAGGGTCCCCATCCCTGGTGCCTATTTTCTTTAAACAAAAATGAGAGGAGCCCCCTCCCAGATCTGTATTGGACACAGGGATCCCATCCCCTGTGTGCCCTACCTTAATTACAAGGGAGGAGGCATGTGCCCTCATCTCCGAGTCACAAGTGACCCTGTCCTCTGGGACTAAATAAATTAACATTAGGGGAGGTGGGGCATGTGGCCCCCTCCCTCAGTCCAAATGGGCCCTGGGGACTCCATCTACTGGGATCATATTTTAATTATAGGCAGGGGAGGGGCATGACCCTCCTTGCTGAGCCTTAAGACACCCAAGGGACCCCATCCCCTGGGGCAAAATACTTTAACATTAGGGGAGGGGGCACCTGGTCAACATTCCCAAGCCCATATGGGCCCTGAAGACCCCATCAAATGGGGTCACATTTCAATTAAAGGGGAGGGGGACAAATGGCCCCATAGCCCACGCCTTAAGAGGCCCTGGGGAACCCATCCCTTGGGCCAATTACCTTGGTATGAGGGGTGGGACGCGTCCCACTCTTCCCAAGCCCAAATGGGCCCTGGGGACACCATCCCACAGGGCTATAGTTCAATTATTGGGGAGGGGGTGCTTGTTGGATCTTTCCTCAGCTCTCAATACCATTTCACATGCATTCTCATCCAGCATGTTCTGATAAAGCCCTATCTTAGCTCTGATCTTTCTTAACCAATAGGAGTTCTTTATCCTAGGAGAATTTTCTTCTAAAGAAACAGTGATCACAAAGGGTAATCTGTAGGGATCATCTCTGAGCACTGCTCTCTTTAATATCTATATTGCCTCTCTTATTTCTCTAATCGACTCCTATGGAATTGAACCACCTACTATGCTGATGACACCGAGTGGATCCACTCTTCGGATAAAGGATCAGCTAGTCCAGAAGTGAACTTTCAAAAATATCTCTCCAGTGTTATCTCTTGGATGCAAAACAATCATTTTAAGTGCTGTTCTGAGAAAATGACAAACCTCCGTTTTGGAATATCTAATCTTTTTTCTCCTATACGCTGGTGACCAAACTCAGCCCCTTCCCCCCCCCCACCACCAGACACGGATAAAGTAGCCAAGAGTTTGGGAGTCAAATTTGACACTGAATTATCTTTTCAACCTCAATCAGATGTAGCATCCGGGACCTGTTTTAATCTGATTAAATCACTTAAGAAGTTATTTTCGTTCCTTTCCCTCACTGCCAGGCAAATGGTAGCATTTGCCTTCATTGCGTTGAGACTTGACTATTGAAACAGCTTATATGTGGGTTGCACAAAATAGCTATAGCTAATCCACAATATTTAGCTGATCTAACATGCAGGTGCCAAAGTAGTACCACAGCTCGCCAAATGGAGTTCTACATCACCCGCATTAAAAAGACTCCATTGGCTACCTGTACACAAAATAATCTTGTTCAAGATACTGTTGTTAGTCTTCAGAGCTTTTAAGTTCATAGGCCTAAATTATTTCACTGACAGATTCAGCCATTATAAGACCCTGAAAACTCTGAGATCCTCAAAGGCTAGTTTGCTAAAGCCTCCCTCCTTCGGACTAAAAACATGAGGTTGAAAACCTTTTAGGGTGTTAGCCACCAAAGTGTGGAACCAACTCCTGATTCACCTCCATTTTATCAATACGGAAGTTGTTTCCAGCGTCTCTGTAGACATGGCTCCTTCAATCCCCTGATTTATCTGCCTTGCTTTCATTTATTTTTTCTATTCAGGCTGAGGACAAGGTACATATTGCTACTTCGTCTAGCACCAGGATGCTCATCTTCGAGTGACAGTGCACTCTAGAAATACCCATTCATTCATTCATTGAAAGACCCTAGGGATCCCATCCCCAGTGCCAAATACTTTAGTTTTAGTGAATCGTGGCATGTGGTCCCTCTCCCCAAGCCCAAATGGACTCCTGAGACCCCATCCCCTGGGGTCAAACATAACACTAGGGGCCATTGGGGGAAATTGCTGGACCCCAAGGGCCCCTGTGGCCCCAGTTGGCATGGGCATTTAAGTCAGCATTGCTCCTACCCGGCAGGAGCACCTACTTCTGCTTACTCCTGCTGGGCAAAAGCATGAAACAGAACTGTCCTCCTACCCAGTGGAAGCATTTTCAAAAGTCCCGCTGGGTGGGAGCAAAATCCTTTCCCTGCCTGCAGTCCTACCAGCAGTGAAAACTACTGTGCCCCAGGGTGGGCTACCCAGGACACAGTGAAAGAGCTGGCCCCAGGTAATGGAGTCCCCGGGCCCTGGTAAGGCTCAGGGAAGGGGCCATGTGACCTCTTCCCTGAAGTTATTGGTTGGCTACAGAGGATGAGGTATTCAGGGCCCGTTTGGGCTTGAGGGTGGGGTTGTGTTCTCCCTTCCCCTAAAACTTCAATCTTTAGTTCTATTGGATGGGGCTCCTTTAGGCTAAGGGAAGGGGATTGTGTGCCCCGTCCCTATTTTGAAACCTTTTGGCCCCAGGGGAAGGGGTCCCCGGGGCCTCCTAGAACTCATGGATAACCATACTCAGCCCTACCCTTTTTAATGGCTTGGCACCTGAGGGTGCAGTCCCCGTGGCTAACCTGTGGACCCTGGAGGGGTCCTCAGGCCCCCCTCCCCAAATGTTAATGATTATAAAACAACAACAGGTGTTTTCTTTCGTAAAATAGATTAATGATTCCACAGGAGTCCTGCAGGACTCCCACGGGATAACAATTTAAAAAACAAATTATATATTATTTTGGCTCGGGACCCCTTCATAAGGTTAGGGGGGCAGGATATTTCTACACTAACCCTACATATATAATATATATATTCCCTGAAAAAACAAAGGTTACAGGGACTTTATAGATAGGTAACTATAACTCACATCCTTGCCATGCACTTTTTTTTATCAATAATTTTATTGCAAATGTTGCAAGATGCCATAAAAGATCTCATCAATGGTATAATATGTGGAGTAACCAGCTGTGCATGGCGAGGGCACCAGTTATAGTTACCTTAGGGCACAATTTATAGTTACTTGAAAGAACTCTAACTATAACTGCTGAATTTGAATTGTTTTGTACTAGTAAATTCAGAACCTAACTATATCATCACTGTAACCTTTGTTTTTTTCAGTGAATTTCTATGTTTTTATAATGTAATTTTAATTACTATACATTATTCCAACCCTCGCCATACACAGCCTTAGGCCGTTCACACCGGGGGTTTGTTGCAAGGCCTGGCATGCAGCCAAGCCTTACAGTCAAGCACTTATAACCACACAACCCCATGCCACACATGGTCTTTGGCCATGCGTGGCACAGGTTGGCCACAAGGCTTATCTCTCTCAGTGGATCTGTGAGTCTATGAGTGGGTCTGAGTGGGTGCATGAGTGTCCAAGTGGGTGAGTGAGTGGGCACATGAGTCTCTGAGTGCATTAATGAGTAGAATGAATTAGAGTATGAATGAGTCTGTGTTTTTTCATTCAAAGTTTTTCACATTCATGATTTTTTGCGAATAATTTATGGAAATTTGCGAACATTTGTGAATTTTCATGAATATCGTGTATGGTGATGCACAATTACTTGAAACCCATAGTTTGCCCCTAAAACAAGCCTATATCACACCCACAGGGTCAGGGTATCTACAACCTGACCCCTCATGCCAATTTTCATTACGATTTTCACCCCTGGGGACCGAGTCCTGTGAAATAATATGGTGACCACATTTTTCTAGTCTGGTTGTGGTCAGCCAATTACAGCCTTTGTTTTTGCACAGGCTTTCATGAAATTTCCCAAATTTCCTGAAATATTCACTAAATAATCGTGAAGTTCCACTAGCCAGTGATATCCAAATTTGAATTTCCCTAAATTTCTCAAAAACTGCTGAACGGATTTACACCAAATAAGCAAAAGCACAATTTGTGTACTGAAAGCTAACTTTCTGCTAAATATGGTGTAATTCCATCCCGCTGTTTGGGCTGTAATCATGTCTGAAGGTCCTATGGGTGTTAACATGGGAAATTCAACTTTTAGACACCCCCATTTTTCTCAGCCCTCACTTGACGGATCACCCCAAAACTTTACACACACAACAAGAATCACCGGCACACTTTTTTTGTGAAAATTTTGTGAAGATATTGGCAAGTCAAAAAAATTTTTTTTATGGAAACATGGTTCTAACAATACCTACCTAGTGGCAAAATATATATATGTATATATCCATCTCTCTCTCTCTCTCTCTATATATATATATATATATATATATATATATATATATATACACACACACACACAGGTCCTCCTGGACCTCTTGGCCGCGTTCAACACTATCTGCCACCACGCCATACGCTCACGCCTCAGCAATACAATGCAGGAATCTGTGACAGAGCCCTGGACTGGGTCACCTCCTTCGTCACCAGCAGAACCCAGAGAGTCCGTCTCCCCCCATTTCGCTCAGAGGCCACCAAAATCATCTGCAGCGTCCCCCTGGGTTCGTCCCTCAGCCCGACACTCTTCAACATCTACATGGCCCCACACGCTAACACCGCCCGATCCCACAACCTCAACATCATCGCAGATGTTGATGACACCCAGCCGATCCTCTCCCTCACCAAGGACTCAGCCAAGACCAACCTCCACGAAGGAATGAAGGCCATCACCAAATGGATGAAAAACAGCTGCCTCAAACTCAGGGGCATATTTATAATCTGTTTGTGCCGAATGTGCGTCAAAACTTTTGACACACATTCGGTGCAAACCGTGCACCATATTTATACTATAACGCCCGACCCCGTGGATGTCAAAAATCATTTTTTGGATGCGGGAAACCACCTTGTGTTGATGACATGCAAGGTAGGCGTTCCCATCCAAAAAATGACTTTAAGGCCTGTGCGCCTTATTTACACTTGTGCGTCATTTTGACGCACAGGAGGGGCGGGCCTTAAAATATGACGCACAGCCTGATGTGCACCATTTTTTAACGCCTGGGTGAGGGCAAGCGTTGAGGGACCTGTGGGCTCACCTCCATGGTCTCTGACCATGGAAGCAGTCCAGAGGTGCCCTTCCTTGCCCCCAGGGACACCCCCTGCCACCCTCGCCCACCCCTGGAGGACACCCATGGATGGGGGACCCATCCCAGGTACGTACAGGTAAGTTGAGGTAAGTATAATTTTTTTATTTTTTTAAAGTGGCCTAATTTGGGCCCCCTACATACCACTGTGCCCAATGGCTATGCCCAGGGGACAGAAGTGTCTTGGGCATGGCCACTGGGCAAGGGGGCATGACTCCTGTCTTTGCTAAGACAGGAGTCATTTCAATGGGGGTTGTGCATCAAAAAATGGCGCAAGTCCAGTTTGAGCCATGATTTTTTACTCAAACCTGACTTGCACCATTTTTTGATGCACAGCCCCCATTTTTCCCTACGCCGGCACTGCCTGGTTTGAGTCATTTGTTTTTACTCTGACTAGTCCGCAGCGCCGGCAATTCTGAAATACTGCGCCAGCCTGGCGCGCAGGAATGGCCTTAGCCGGCGGTACATTTTTTGACGCAAACCAGCGCCGGCGCTGGTTTGTGTCAAAAAGTATAAATATGGGCCTCAATTCCAACAAGATGGAAGTCCTCATCATCGGCTCCACTCCCTTCGCATGGGATGACTCCTCGTGGCCTGCCTCTCTCAGAGCCACTCCGACCCCCACCGACCACTCACTCAATCTAGGATTTATCTTGGATTACTAATTATCCATGACCCAGCATGTCAACGTGATCTCCTCCTCCTCTTGATCCTCCTGCTTCAACAGCATGCTCCGAAAGATCTACAAATGGATCCCCACCAAAACCAGAAGAACAGTCACCCAAGCCCTTGTAAGCAGCAAACTGGACTATGGCAATGCCCTCTACGCTGGAACCACAGCCAAACTCCAGACTCCAGAAGAGGCTGCAAAGCATCCAGAACGCCTCTGCATGCCTCATCCTGGACATCCCCCATAACTGCCACATCACAGGCCATCTGAGAGACCTGCACTGGCTTCCAGTCAACAAGAGAATCACCTTCAAACTCCTCACCCATGCTCACAAAGCACTGCACAACACCGGACCAGAATACCTCAACAGACGGCTCTCCTTCTACACCCCACCTGGCATCTCCGCCGACCTCGCCCTTGCAACCATCCCACGCGTCCTTAGAACTACAACCGGCGGCAGACCATTCTCGCAACTCGCCGCCAAGACGTGGAACACTCTTCCCACCCACCCGTGTCGGACCAAGGACCTCCTTACCTTCAGGAAACTTCTCAAGACCTGGCTGTTTGGGCAGTAGTAGCACCTCCCCACGCCCCCACCTCAGCGCCTTGAGACCCTCACAGGTGAGTAGTGCGCTTTAAATATTTCTGGTTGATTGACACACATATATATGAGTGTGTGTGTGTGTATACATATATATATATATATATATATATAAATATATCTATATATGTATATAAAGATATATATATACATATATATATATATATATACATATACATATATATATATATATATATATATATATATATATATATATATATATATAATTTTTTTGTAGGACGGGGGGCTCATGTTGATGGCAGCCAATCAGAGAGCACACCCCCATAGGAGTCTAACTCCCTTAGAAGCAAGATGGACCAAGAGAAAAAGAGCCCTCAGGTCAATCAGAATGCTCTTTTTTTTAAACTGGATTCAAGGGACTCTCACAAGAGTCCCTTGCACATAACCGTCTAGATATACAAATATTTTTGTAGCTAAAATAACAAAAACTACTAAATCGAACTACACCAAATCACACACAGCACGCTTTCTGGACTCGGATCTAGCTTTCTGCCAAATTTGGTGCAATTCTATTCAGCAGTTTATGCTGTAGCACTTCCTAAAAAAGTTCATGCCAAATGTATAGGGATTTTACATTTCAGGCGCTCCCTTTCTTCTCTACCCCGTCTGACGGACCATCCCAAGACCTTTCATGCACAAACTAGACATAAAGTAGCACTCTTTTGGAAAGTTTCATGAAGATTTGTCAAATGGTACCAATATTATTAGCAAAAGAAAAAAGTCATTTCCTATTGAAACGCTAACCTAACTATAACTCCCCAGCAACAACTGCCACTGGGTAATATATCTATATAGCTATTGGTCTAATTATTTTGTAACATGTAAACCAGGCCCAGTTTTCTCTACTCTGAGACCTGTTTCAACAAAGGCTCAAGGATCTTAAATAGTATTTTGATCCCGGAATCTCCTGGAATCTAGCTGAACTTAGCGGGTTCCAGTCCATTTTAGGAGGGTTGGGTGTTCCTGGCAGTTTTGTGATGGCAAGGAAAGAGTTGTTTTCTATATTGTCTTTTAGATTTCTTTGCGCCATTTTTTCAACTCCCCTAATGGGGAGCACCCCCTTTGCATACATTATGCCTGGCACAGAAATAATGTAGCGTATAGTGTTACAAAGTGGCGCAATGCATGCATTGCACCACTTTGTAAATTTGGAGTGGCGATTTTGGCCTCATTGGGCAGCATTAGCTTAAAGAAAATGAAGCTTATGTGGCGCAAGGAGTCTCTAGGGGCTCTTAGATCAACCCCTATGTATTTTAACTATCTACATGCCACTGTGATTGTTGGAAACACAAGGCTCACTTCCCCCCAATGTTACTGATCAAGCTATGACTTCTGCTTTTTCCTCTTCAAACAGTGGCATAACAAAGGCCCCTAAAGCCCCCACGGTTTGTGCAAGGGGAGGGGGTATCATGTTTCATTACACCACTGTCTCCAGGAGGTTATTTTTGATCAAGACTGACTGGTTCTTGTGGCTTGGTAGGCTCACAAGATGCACCTTTTTATTGATTTGACCTCACTCTTCTAAACAACTCTAGCTGCTTTTTCTCTTGCATGTCATCCTCTAATCTGCATTCATGGCATATTCACTAACTCCTCCATCCCACACCACTCAACTTCGCCTCTTTCTTGTTTGAGTCCACCATAGGCTTTACTACAGCTATATCATGTCAATCATGCGCTCCATGAAATCCTCCCAGGAACCTGATGACAATTGGAGCTCTTATAGAATTGTTAGAGATATGACGTGCTATATAAATTCTGAAATACAATACAAGGCAATATTTAATTTATGAGTTAATATATAGGATCTTATCACATACCATCCAATTAGGGGTAGGATTGGTTGAAGAATTAAGGTCATATATTTGGTATTTTTTTAAACTTGAGGCTGGACTGTAGTTTGAAGTTTGAAATAGGGACATGGTTAGGGTTATATTTAGCATTAGTGTTGGTAAGGGCAAGGTTTAAAGTTGATAAATTGTAAATGTAGAAACTGAGCTAAGGAAAAGATAAGGGTTAGTATTGTGTTGTGATTTGTGAAATGATAGTTCAGTTAAAGTTAGATCTCAGGTCATGGTTGTGATTAGGTTGTTGGAAATAGTACTTTCTGCAGGGTTATCTCAAAACTTTTTTTCTTCCTCCTCCTATTTTTCTAACCCTTTTTGTTGGGTGTAGGACTCTGGGCACCTTACCACTGCTAATCAGTGCTAAAGTGCATGTGCTCTCTCCCCTAAAACATGGCATGACGGGCTTACACCTGTTCGGCATATTTGATTTACCTGTAAGTTCCTTGTAAAGTGGTATACCATATACCCATGGCCTGTAAATTAAGTGCTACTTGTGGGCCTGCAGCACTGATTGTGCCACCCACAGAAGTAGCCTTTAAAGCCTGTCTCAGGCCTGCCACTGCAGTGCCTAAGTGCATAGTTTACTGCCACATTGACTTGGCATTTCAAACTACTTGTCAAGGCCTAACCTCCCCTTTTACTGCCCCCGGGTCACCCTAAGGTAGGCCCAAGGTAGCCCTATGGGCAGGGTGCTGTGTAAGTAAGAGGTAGAACATGTACCTTTATGTTTTGCATGTCCTAGTAGTGACAAACAGCCTATTTTGTTTTCTGTTACTGTGAGGGCTGCTCCTCTAACAGGTTAGCTTTGGGAACTCCCTGATATACTTGCAAGTGGTAATTTCTGATCAAGAAAGAGTAGTGGTGCCATGTCTGGTATGTTTGGAATGGTAGGGAGAAATCCTGCTTATTGGTGTAGCTGGATTTTACACTACTGTTTTGGAAATGTCACTTTTACAAAGTGGGCATTACTCAGCGCTTATAATCCTATGTGCTTTGCAGCCTGACTCCAATCCACATCTAGGGCTGAGTGACAGCTACATTTGGTGCATACTTTCCAGACAGCTACAACACAGGAAGGGTTGGGTGTGACAGGAGAAACATCTGCATTTATTTTCACACTGGCAGTGTTCCTGGGCTTGGAGAGGTTGTTCACACCTTACATGTCAATAGGTTGTGTTCTTCCCTCACACAGTGGTCTTAGTTACCCCCTTCTAATGTCAGGAGCCAGGCCTGGGTTGAAAGTTGTCTGTGTTATACTTGAAAGGCTCCTTTGAAGTCACCTCTTACATCAAAGACATTTTTGAGGATAGGTACAGGGGCTCTGACCCCATGTTTTCAGAGCACTTTTGGAACTGGAACTGAACCACTGTCATAAAGACTGCTGTGCTGCTCAAAGGACTAATTTGGACTGCTCATCTGCTGTTGTCCTGCTGCCTGCTACTTGCTGGATGCCCTAAAGCACTCACTGGATTGCTTTTCTGCTTGTTGCCCTGCTGCCAGCTGCTCCCTAACTGTGATTTCTCTAGGCATGGCTGGGCTACCAGGATAAACCATCATATAGCCTACTTGCTTCATGTGTTGGTTCACCTGGCCCTAAGCGCCCCTCAAAGGCCTCCTTTAGGAGCCCAGCACATGGGAGTGCTGTTTTCTGCTTCTTGGCTTCTTCCCAGCCACCTGCGCATTGGAAGTCCTTCTATTTCTCACTTACCAGCCCCCAAACTAGGTGAGCGCTTCTTTCACCTTTCAGTGCATGTGGAGCACTTCATTTGGGCTCAATCTGAAGAGTGGACCCTTTTGTAAGAAGACTGCCCTCCCTGTAAATTGCCACACAGTTTGTGGGATGCAGCTCCATTAGTTCTCAGTGTGTGGTGAGCATGTGTGAGCATTTCGTCCTTCTCCTAGCCAGTGTGAGCCTGCAAAGTGCTCTGGAGAAAAAGCGTTCTGTGCCCTTTCCTGAACACCAGCTCATGGGGAACACTTTGGTGTTTCCAGAGCATGTTGAGCACTGTGTCCTCTCCAGAACACCAGTGTGTGGAATGTGCCTTTCCATGAGGATTCCAATGATCAGCACTGCAGCGCACTACTTTGACAAGAAACCTGAGTGCTAGGAGAGGCAGAGTGCAGCCTCTCCTCCGACAGTTGCTTCCTTACTCCAGCCGAGTCCACCAGCTGCATTTCTCTTTCGCAGAGATACGTTATTGCTGGGAGCACGGCCCACCCAATGAGGATCTCTCTGGCAGCCACCCCCTTCCACAGCCGGGAGGGAATCCCTTCACTGTGGGCCGGGCCCTGACAGTTCCATCTCTACAGCAACTGTGCCGCACACTCGTGGGCAGCTGTTCCTGTCATGAATCTGCCTATGGATCTAGGAGGGTCTCGCAACTCTGGCCAACAGTGTGTGTGGTCCTCCGTCCTAACTCACTGTGCCATATCTGGGGTCACGGGCACTTACTGATGGTGGTCTTGTGGACCAAGTCCTCAACGGAGGCCCTCGCTCTCCATCGGATCACTGGGGAGGATGAAAATGACTGTAGGTGACCCCAGGTGTCCTATCGCTCGATAAATGTAACCAGTGATTTGTGTGCCTACCCAGCCAGGGCACATTATGGAAGCTAATGTGGTGATTTATGTATCTTTTCATACAAGGCCTGATGCAGTTTATGACCAAAGTATTTCCTGACCTTATGAAACCTATCATATTGACACCTTGCATTATCAGTATACTGAGTGTTACCACAGTAATTTCAAATTAGGCACAGTATTTACAAATTGTGCTGTTTTGGACTGGTGATACATACATTATAAGAAGTGCATTTGTATACAATCCTGTGTTGAGTCTCTTGTGTGGTGTATTTTTTGCGTCACTGGTGTGAGTGTGTTGCTCAAATGCTTTACACATTTCCTCTGGAGATGAGACTGACTGCCAAGCTACCAGGGGCTGAGCACAGGTTATCTTTGGTGTGTAACTTACTTGCCCTACCTAGAGTGGTGGGATCTGCCTGGCTTAGGTGCATACCCTAGCCAACAAGAAACCCCATTTCTAACAGTTATGTTAAAGTTTAGAATTAGGTTTACTGTTATCGTTAATTTTGCTCACAAAAGTTGATTCTTGGACATTCTTTAGCAATAGCATGGGAGCTGAGCAGGTGTACCTGTGTTTGGCAACAGAGGTGATGGTCCTGTTGTCGGTGTTCCCACTTCCCACTTCCCTTGGTAGCTGAACTCTTACTTCAGGGGGTTGCACAGGGTTACAAGTGACAATCTGGCAGAATACGCCAATGAGAAGAAAACACTTGTGGTAGGTTGAATGTTTGGACATTATTCATCTCCTACCGTGATTCTCCGTGGGTTTGCTGACTGCGACTGCATCTGTTATTGCAATACACAACAACGAGAAAGATGTCACACTGGACAACACAGCTATTTCCTGCTTAGATGACAAGCTTACAATTTACCATTTGTTCTATTTTGGAGGTCCCCACTGTGTGTTTATCTGTATTGTTATTTTGACTGTAGGTGGTTCGACCTTGGGCTTCAAACAAAGAATCTAAGGGCCTGATTTCAGTATTGGCAGGTGAGTTACTCCCTTACAATGGTGATGGCTATCCCGTCAGGAAATAATAGGATTTAGATTTCTGTGGATGGGAAATCCATCACTGTTGTGACGGAGTAACTTGTCTGCCAATATCTAAATCAGGTCCTAAGTTACAGGGCAAGTTTCTTCCTTTTCCTAGTCTCCTCTCTACAACACTATTACCTCCTGAGGGTCTATGCTTTGAGATTTCATAAGGTAGTAATTAGGTATGTGGGTTGAAAATGTTTGCAATCCCATATTTTGTTTGCAGGTCATTGCAAGAGCTTTTACACCTGAATCCTTGACTGAATTAATGTACTGTTTGATTGCTACATACATTCTTGAACACACAGGAAAATGAGGGGTATATTTATGAGCCCCTAGCGCCACTGCAGCATCACTTTATGTGACACTCCAGTGGCACTAACCTCTGCTCCATATTTACAAGGAGCTGTAACACCACTTTTTGTGGCGCTACACCTCCTTGTAAATATGGGCTTCTCTGACGCAGTTATCTGCGTCAGCGGGGCGTGTAATGGGTGTTGCTGTGGAAGTGCCACAGCAACACCGATTGCATTTTGATGCTGCCTCAGATTTACAAGATTTCGTAAACCTGAGGCAGCGCCAAAATCTAACGCCACCCCTAGGGGTGGCGTTAGCAAGGCACAACGAGGAGGAATACTTTTATTCCTCCTTGATTTTTGCTTTTTCTATGCATGCTGCATTCTGCAGCACGCATAGAAAGAACAAAATGCCAGAAATGATTGTTTATGTGCGGGAACGTATCACTTCCTGCACATAAACAATCATTTGAAAATGATGCTTTGGCACTTCTTTGTGTTCTGAAGTGCCAAAGCGCCAGTAGTAATTGTTTATGTGTGGGAAGAGACACCTTCTTGCACATAATTAATCACACCCCTCAACGCAGAAATCCTTGCATGATGGTGGAATGATGCCTGCGTTGGCAGCTAAATTTAGCACCACCAAAGGGGACAAAACAGGGGTGGACCATATTCACTTAAATACGGCTCATCCCTGCATTGTGAAAATGACGGAGCATGGCACTGTCAATTTTGGCACAGCGTCGTACTCTGTCATTTTCCCATAAATACGTGCCTCAGTTGGTTAATGTGCATACATCAAGAATAGTCTGATGGCACACAGCAAATAGTTAGCACATGTAGGCCCATATTTATACTTTTTGACGCTAAACTGCGCTAACGCAGTTTAGCGTCAAAAAATTTTGCGCCGTCTAACGCCATTCTGAAGCGCCATGCGGGCGCCGTATTTATGGAATGGCGTTAGACGGCGCAATCAGACCGGCGCTGCCTGGTTTGCGTGGGAAAAAACCACGTAGACCAGACAGCGCCGGCGTAGGGGGAAAATGGCGTATGGGCGTCTTAAAATGGGGCAAGTCAGGTTCCGTCTAAAAAATCGTCGTAACCCGACTTGCGCCATTTATTTTCGACGCCCATCCCCCATCAACATGACTCCTATCATTGTAAAGATAGGAGTCATGCCCCCTTGCCCAATGGCCATGCCCAGGGGACTTCTGTCCCCTGGGCATGGTCATTGGGCATAGTGGCATGTAGGGGGGCTCAAATCAGGCCCCCCTATGCCACAAAAAAAAAAAAAAAAAATACTTACCTGAACTTACCTGAATGTCCCTGGGGTGGGTCCCTCCAGCCTTGGGTGTCCTCCTGGGGTGGGCAAGGGTGGCAGGGGGGGTCCCTGGGGGCAGGGGAGGGCACTCTGGGCTCATTTTGAGCCCACTTGTCCCTTAACGCCATGCCTGACCCAGGCGTTAAAAAGCGGCGCAAATGCGCCGTTTTTAGCCACGCCCACTCCCGGGCGTCTCTTTTGCCCGGGAGTATAAATACCACGTAAAGGCCTGGGAGTCATTTTTTAGACGGGAACGCCTCCCTTGCATATCATTAACGCAAGGAAGGGGTTCACGCTAAAAAATGACGCACATTCCGGGAACTTTGGCGCTATACGCCTCTAACGCCATAGTATAAATATGGCGTTAGTTGGCGTTAGTTTAGCGTCGAATTTGCGTCGAAAAAAACGACGCAAATTCGGCGCAAACGGAGTATAAATACGGCCCGTAGTTTGTTGTGCCTGCTGTAGATTTCAAGCACACATTATTGACACATGTGAAATGGCCTGAAAAGAATACATCATTTATCTTTGCAGTGTTGCAGTGGCCTTGTTGTTTGGTACTGACAGGAGCATTCTTGTTGCAGTGCTCAAGACAGATGCAACATGTGAGTCCTGTCTTGAAGGTCTGAAGCCATATCTGAAAGACAGCATACACATCTGCTTTTTCTTTGGATCTTGGTTCAGCGGTAAGCACTAATGAGCCATGTGACATGGCATAAATAGTTCCAGTGGCAAGATATCTACCTATGTTTTGCGAGATTGTGAACTCCTATGAGAGGCCAAACTTTTTCAAGAATGTCTGAAGAAGATTGAGGTCTTATGAAAAACAACCACATCTGTTTCTAAGAAGTAGTGTCAGTTCAGACAATTGTCTGTACATATTAGACCTCAGACATTTCTCAGTCTCTTGAAGCCTCGTCTTGTTTCTTCACTTGGTGTTTTGATATTCCCTTCATGCTTTTAGACTGGACCTCTGTTGTATGTGTAATCTGTGCTTCAGGATGCTGTGCCTCTGTTTGGGTTGCTGTGTTTATTGCAGAATTGTGTTAAAGATTGTCACATCATTCCCAATGCACAGCAGCCTCTATGAGGTAAACCCATGTCTACAGTCATTGTTAGACCTGCCATCCTAGGGGTATTTTTCCCCCTAAATTATTGCCTTCAACCCTTTTGTTTTGCTGACTTTGTTTTTTGTTGCCTTTAGGACACTGCCCACTTACTAACTCCTTAAAACATGATAAAATTGGCTTTTACCCAACTGGCATATTTAATTCACTTGCAAGTCTCTAGTAAAGTGGCACTGCTTGTGCCCAGGACCTGTAAATTGACTGCTACAGGTGGGCCCGCAGCACTGGTTGTGCCACCCACTTACATAACACTTTAAACATGTCTCAGGTCTTCCATCACAGCCTGCGCTTGCATTTCTTAAACTGCCTTGTCGACCTGGTAAAATAATACTTTTGCCAGGCCCAAGCCTTCCGTTTTAAAGCATATGTCCCTCCTAGGGTAGGCCCTGGACACCCCAGAGTGTGCGGTGTAGTGTTTTTAAAATGTTGGACATGTAATTTAGTTTTACATGTTCTGGTAGTAAAAAACTTGAATTCGGTTTCCATACTGCAAGGCCTGCCTCTCCCATAGGATAACATTGGAGTTACATTATTACATTTGATAAGTGATCATTCCCAATTGGGAGCAGGTAACCGGTTCATGAATGGTGTCTTTGGAATTGTAATGAAAAATCCTCTCTCATGGTTGGATTTTAACAAACAGTTTTGAAAATGCCTCATTTAGTACGTTGGCATTTTATTGCTTTAGCCATTTAGTGCCTGCAGCCTATCTCCGAGTCACATGACTAGGTGTAGCTGACTGACTTTGTGTATTCCACCTAGACAGCCATGCACAGTAGAGAGCTTGGGATGTGCCTTGATGGGCCATCACTGGCAGTATGGGAGGGTGAAGCTGGACAAAGCCCACTTACACTTGAATAGGCTGTATCCTGCCACCACACAAAGGGCTGTGTGCCCACTATAGTTACTATGGAGGCAGGTCGGGATGTCAGGATGCCTGAGAACCTCAGAGGAAAACCTATAGAAGCTTTTCCCATGTCAAAGTGAGGACCAGATATAAGTATTGAACCCCAGACACCAATTCTTCAGTGCCTAGGGTTCCCTCTGCTGAAAGGATTGTCACTCTGATGGACTGCTGCTCTGATGGACAGCTGCCCTGCTGTGCTGACCTGCTGCCCACTTGCCTGGGTGAGAAGGACTGGAACCTGCATTTGTTGAATCCAGAACCCCAGGGTAACTCCAGGGGTTAGTTGGCTAGCCTCCTGACTAGAGCCTCAGCAAGAGAAGGCTCCAACAACCCTGAACTCAGCACCTGGACTCTGCCATCTGTAAGTCCCATCCTGATAAGTGGTACCACCCCAGTCCTGGATCCTTGGAAGTGCACCTGAATGTGCTAAGGCAGTCCATTAGTGGATGAAGTAGAAATTGTGCATCTCCACTGCTGTGCAACACAATCAAGAGTATAACCACTGTATCGCCTCTTCTGTGAGGGATCTCGCAGTGCAAGGATTCTGCATCGATCCTTCAACCTGTATCAAAACCGTCACTGTTCAAAACTTCACCAATGCAGCCCATTGCATTGCAAATCTCTTGTCTATGGAAGCATCGACAATGACGCGGTTCACGCATCGCAGCCTCACAGCTACTTGGAACAGACTCATCATCTTGACTATGCGACGCATCCTGGGAGCCAGACTTCACATCACAAGCCCACGTTGACGGGATCCCTGACAATGACACAGGATCCAGCATCACAGCTCCTCGTAACTGCCACATCTCCTTAGATGCGTGACTCATCCTTGACACAGGACCTTGCAATGCTCCTCAACCAGGACTTAAGGTAGTCTTTTTTAGCGGGCCGAACTGGATCCCTGTAGCTGGCTTGTGCTCCTTTGCAGTCGGCCTGAATTTGTGACTTTGTTCTGGTCCTGCATGACTAGAAGTCCACAGTTGATGCTTTGTGCTTTTTGGCACTATTTTTCTCTGAAATCTTTGCAATGGCATATCTTCGGTTCTCCTGATTGGATATTTGTCAGTGTGGTTTTGTTTTATTTATTAAAATTTACTCTATGTTTCTAAATTGCATTGGATATTCTTGTGTTGCGTTTTCACTTTATTCCTGTTTGAAGTCCTGCATAAATACTTCACACATTGCTTAAGTTAAACCTGACTGCTTTATGCCAGGCTATTAGAGGATTGAGCACAGGTTAATTTGGGGTTTGCTTGTGCCTCACCCTGACAAGCAATGTGGATGCTGCTTGAGTAGGAGGTTCACCCCACCCCCAACCAGTGACCCAATTTTTAACACTGACCTTACTTATCCCTGACAGGGACCAGTGTAGAGTAAAGGCTATGAATGGGGTTGTTTTAAGCTTTTTCCTTATTCTGGGATTGCTCAGAATGTTTTCTTCATAATTATTAAAGCAATGTAATATCTTTCTTTTGAGTTCTTTTTAATCACTTCATATATATATATCTTCACTATGACACAGATGCATGTGCAGCAACTTTTCATAATGAAGGCCCTTAGGGGCATATTTATAATGTCATAGTGCCACCTTGCGCCACATTAACGTCATTATTTTTTATGTTAATTTGGCCCAACGAGGTCGAAATACCTGCGTCGTATTTACAGTGTGACGCACTGCATGCGTTGTGCCACCCTGTAACCCTTGGCGCTACATTATGCCTGCATCAGGCATAATGTATGCAAAGGGGCGTTCCCTATTAGGGAAGCTGGAAAAATGGTGTAAGAAAATCTATGAGATTTCCTTGAGCCCTTTTTTACGGCACTAAAAAGGGGGCTTCTATTCTTTAGAATGGGGCCCTATGTCCTCTGTGGGAGAAGCGCCAATATTTTGACGCTAATCCTAGAGAGTACATCAATAGAGTCATGAGAAATTACGTTATTGCCCCCTCCCCTGCGCCATGGTGCGGCCTATTTTAAATACGGTGCACACATGATGGCGTTAGGAGGGTGCTAAGGGACGCAGGGAAAGTGGCACTGCACTTGGTGCAGCGCCATTTATCATAAGTCTGCCACTTAATGTTTTAAGACCTTGTATCTTTTCTTATTGAGCTAGATCTCTCGCAGGATACAACGCAGAATACTCAGTATCAGAATGCTCTTATACATAATCTCAGACAATTTAATTTGTCATTTGGAATGGTTTTGAGCTTTGTGTTTTATTTTTTTCCAAGGACAGGTGTTTTCTGTCTTGCGATTCTCAAAACCTAAATGTCTGATTTCATTCAACTGATTCATTATTTCAAAATTGTCTCTCTATCGGAACATCAAAGGTCTATGCAAATAACCAGTGAATTCAGAAAAGTAAATTTTCAAAGTGAAGAGGAAACATTTGTCAAAAACACAAACATTGTTGTAGGCCACGACTTCTCAATGACTTTACGAGTATTTAATGGCAGGGTTTAAAGATGTCATGACTTTTAAAGTGCTAACAAATTGTTTGGAATTTTGCATTTTTTAATTACATTTTGACATGCAGTTCAACATTCAGAGATGGCAAAATAAATCTCATGTGGAATTTTCCCACCTGAGACCATAATTTTAGTCTGGTTTTAAATACTAAAAAAAATTCTAACAACACACTATGAACAATCGTACACAATGCATTCATCCTGGTAAAGGAATTACTTTAAAACACATAGATACATCCGCTAACGTGCAATGGTAATATCACACCACGATTTTTTCCAAACTTTGACTTATATTTTCCTCATATGGAAAGTAAATAAGTTTGCATGTAAACAGAACTTTTAGACAAATAAGAGCCCAATTATACAGAAGTCACTATTAATTTTGTCCCTTCACCTTATGACCCCAGTTTCATACCTATGCACAGATGTTGCGTGTGACAGCACAGCTGCACCTGCTGTATATGCTTGCGCTCTAATGTATTCCTGGGTTGGTACAGAAAGGCAATGCCTCTTAAGCATAGGATATAATGAATACAGCAGTTATACTAGTCTAATTACTGACGTGAGAAAGAAACACTACAGCAGAGCAGGTCATAAAGGGTAATAGTATTAGATTACAGATAATTAAGTTAAACTTCACAATCAGTTTCGCCGAATGTGTAATTATTTATTTTCCTAATAGAGCGCCTCCTCGGAGATAGGCAGTATCTCATTCATTTGGACCGTACCTCCCATCTTGATGGGGGTCCTTATCTTCACCGGCAATGGATAAAAAACAATTATTACCGTCTGTCGAAATCTTCACCAAGCACAATATGATCTTTTTCAGTAAATATATGACTAAAATTTTTAAGAACTTTGTACCAACTACCAATTCAATCAAGGACAAATTCGTGAAAGGGAGGTGAAATAGATTTTTTGTGCTACCCACATATCTTTTTTTTTTCAATGTGCGCTTCCCGTCTCTTTTCTACATTTTTGTCTGCTGCCTTTTCCATCAATATTGCCTTACAGGATTTATTTTTCAACAATGTTAATGTTTTCCAGCTTCCTATTCGTGTTATAATTTTGTCTTCATGTCCTGTCTTTCATTTTGTTTCCACTTGTCCACTTTTATTGTTTGCCTTTTGTTTTCCTTTGGCTCTTAAATCAGTAAGATAACTACTCAGGGAGATTTGATGTCTTGATCTTGTCATAACGATCTGTTGCCTCAGTACTTCCATTGCAGGAATTTACATTTGACTCCTTATTCCGAAGTTTGACTGCTGGCAATTCATCCGTCAGAGGTCGATACAATTAATACCATTGGGTGACAGCGAGCATTCACTGTCTGTAAACAGTGGCAAGAAGTTCAAATATGCTTTTCAGATGCAAATGAATGTTTTATTGAAATCAGAGTTATCATCAAACAAATATAAACGGTTTCATCAAAAAGCTACATTTCAGGTGTAACTACAGCAGACAAATAGTACTGTGAAATGACAAATTACTAATTACACCATACATAACACCCCCACGAATATCCAGCAACACCACTACTACATACCATGATTGAAAACAGTTTGGAGATGCTGACAGGGGCCTATTAGATTTGTATCTTATCTGTCTCGTGCCACATCAGGTAGCTTGCTCTGCTAACTCTTTAGGTAACTCTAGCGATGTCTCTCTTTTCTCTTCTTGGGCAGAAAAGTATAATTTTCCGGACGAAATATCGCATTTACTACCGCTGTAGCACAGTAATTAAACATCAAAAGTCAAACATTTGATGTTTTATTTTTGATGTTATTGCTTTCGATTCTTTTCTCTCAGACATGAAGATGCACCCGATATTTGGATTTTGCTGTGCATGGAACTTTCCATTATGAAACAATTTCCAGCTGTATACTGGAGGGAGCAGGCAAAATGCTGACCACAAACCCAGTATGGCTTGGATGTTTGATACACATTGTCAAACCCAGGGCTCACCACAATGATAGACAAACAATCGCAACCTGCAGCAAAGCACATTGGGAAAAATCAGGGGTGTAACACAGGCCGCCTACAGCCTCTGCAGTTCAGGGGGAGCCCTCAAACCTTCAGAGTCCCTCAAACAGCTCAAGGCAAAGGAACACCATTTAGATATGAGAGACAGGGGGCCCTCTGCACATTTGTAGTGTCCTGCCTGACACTGTCGAATGTTTTGCTACACAGCCACTTCTTGAGGGCTGTATCTTATATCCACCCCACGCCCATCTAACACAGGCATCACCGGTCAGGTGACCTTGCTAACAAAAGAGCCCGAGTGCATGTGCACGAGGCCAGTTAAGTAACCTATCAAACGGTGTCTGTGTCGTTATTTATCATAGCATGTGGGGCTAGGGCCCACACACAAGATTGGTGACGAGTGGGTCTGACCCCACCAGCCCGGCTGCCCTGAGTGAACTGCCAAGAAGGAGGAGTATACAGGCTGCCGCACTGCTGACTCATCCTACTTATGAGAGAAGTCACAGCATACCTGACACAAGAGTGCCGCTTTTCTTTCCCTGAGAGAGGATTCAGGGCACATCTGACTCTCTCACCTCACTGCAACTACTGCTGTCTGCCTGAGGAGTGACGGTGTGGACCTTAGGGTCATAACAGAAAAGGAGGGGCAGCGCTATCAGCAGATTGCCAAAGACTGGCAGGCACTAGCCGATCAAGGGGGAAGAGGGCCTTAACATACGACTCCCAACCTAGTGATGCACTTCATACGCTGACTCGAGTGGGGTGCCTTGAACATCAAAGACAACTGGATTGATGCTGAGGCAGTGTTCAACCAAGAACAAGTCCACAGTACCCTGAGAAAAAGGGAGAAAGCTGCCCTGGTTTGGTGATCTATTCAAGGTTGTCTGTCTGCAAGCACACCAACTGCTGGCACTCACATGTGGAGAGATAGCGTGAGGTGGTGGGCAGCACGAAGCGCTAGGAGGAGACCACAAAGGTTGGCGGAGGAAGCCGTACACACCTGGTGGCTGCCTGCTGCTCCTCAGGCAGGACCAGAAGTAAAGCTGAACCAAAGTGCCCTCACACCACTCACCTGCCACCAGAAAGATGTGGAACAGTCCCATTTTGTCTATTGGGCCATGGATCGAGGCAAGGGAGAAAACACACGAATGCAGCAAGTGCGGTGCTCACCCTGGTGGCTACATGCCCTCACCACAAGGACATTGAGAGACTAGACCGTCGGGTCCCACAGTGCCACTGCATGGTTTGAGTGGCACGTCTGCATAGTAGACAGAGCCCAGGTACTTATACCCTGCCGGCAGTCACAGCTTGTTTTTCCCCTGCAAGTCTGCACTAAAACAGTCTTCCCCTGCACTGGCATCTCAAGCACAGGTGAGAGCATTGCCACCCACCTGCTGATTGTCTGCTGCCACTGTGGTGAGGAAAGGAGGCTGTTCACCTTCTGCAACAACCACACAGCACTGAAAGTTTTCTCTTACACCCACCAGAAGAAGAGAAGAGCGAGGCAGCACTGAAGCTAAGTGCACCCTACCACATTTCTGCACAGTGCACACGAGTGGCACAGTCCGCATGCTCAGGGAAGCTGCTGTGACCCACAGGTATTGTCTGTAGTACCACCTAGTTGTAAGTCTCTGCACTGCACCCAACAGGAGGATAATAAGTTGGGAGCGCTGAAATCACTGTAATTAGAGAAGCAGGCAACGAAAAGTCTATTGCATATATTCCTGATGAGATGAATGGACAGACCCAGCAATGTGCACCTGTAGTGCCCGACATCTCAGACTTTGCAGTCTGGGACAAAGAACACACCTGAATCACAGCCACGTCTCCCCCACCCTGAACAGCCCACTGTCTCCCATGCTGCAGAGGAGACAGTCGCAGAGAGAGCAAGCAAAGCCTGGCCGAGAGAGCGATGTGCGCCCCAAGTGGCCACCTGTCAGCCTTGCCAGTAAAGGGGAACCCTTTGCTTCACACTGCAGCCGTGATCAACAAGTGAAAGTTAAATAGGTGACTTCTGCGAAAGTTTGAAGCACCCCCAACCGCCCCCCCCCGGAAATGTGAAAAGACTGCATCCAGCACGTGCAGCATAGTCAGTGAGCAATCTGGGAATCTTTATTTAGTCTCCAAGGTATCTGCACAAAAAAAACAAAAAAAAATAACGGGTGAAACTTAAGAGCTGCCACACCACAAGTAGGGAAGTTTATTTAAAAAAAGAAAGACAAGAACAAAAAAAACACGGGCCCTCCATTAACATTAAAACCTTCGCTACCATGCCTTTTCCCCCTCATGTGCAGAGCCTTTTTTTTTACTCTTTGGGGTAATTCGTTCTTAGGCCCTCATAGCATTTGTCGACATAAGCTATCCATGCCAAATTTGCATCCTTTTCTTCCAACATCCTAGGGATTCTAAAGGTACCCAGAATTTGTGGGTTCCCCTGGAGGAGACCACGAAATTAGCCAAAGTACAGCAAAAATGCGTTAAAAAAATTTTAAAAATGGGAAAAAGTGCTGCAGAAGAAAGCATGTGTTTTCTTTTACCTGCAAATAGTATCAACAAAGGGTTTGTGGTGCTAAATTCACCATCTTCCTAGTTTTCAGGAGCAGGCAGACTTGAATCAGAAAAACACATTTTTCAACATAATTTTGGCGTTTTACTGTGACATGCCCCATTTTTAATATTTGTGTGCTTTCAGCCTCCTTCCAGTTAGTGACAGAAATGGGTGTGAAACCAATGCTGGATCCTGGACAGCTAAACATTTGTGCAAAGTAGACAAAATTCTGAATTCATCAAGGAGTCATTTGTGTAGATCCTTCAAGGTTTTCTTACACAAAGTAACAGCTCAAATAAAACAATATTGAACTTGAGTTGTAAAACACAGCCATTTCTGTGTACGTTTTCTTTTGTAACTTTTTCCCAGCTATAACAGAATTTTGAAAGCAATATACTGTTACATCTGCTGGAGTCTTCTGCTTGCAGGGATATATAGGGCTTTAGGTACATCAAGAACCCTAGATACCCAGAGCCAATAAATGAGCTGCACCTTACAATAGGTTTTCAGTGTACCAGGTATGCAGCAATTCATTTGGTAAAATATGTAGAGTGAAAAATAGGTATCAAGGAAACCTTTGTAGTTCCAAAATGGACGCAAGATAAGGTGTTATGAAGCAGTGATTATTTTCACATCTCTGAATTCGGGGGTCCTCATATTAGCATGTGAATTACAGGGCATTTTTCAAATAGACTTCTTTCTTACACACTGCCTTACATTTGGAAGGTAAAAGTGTAGAGAAAGACAATGGGCAATAACACTTGTTTTTCTATTCTGTGTTCCCCCAATTCTCCCAATAAAAATGGTACCTCACTTGTGTGGGTAGAACGAGTGGCCACAACAGGAAACACCCCAAAACACAACATGGAAACATCACATTTTTACATTGAAATCTGATGTGTTTTTTGGAAAGTGCCTAGCTGTGAATTTTGGCCTCTAGCTCAGCCGCCACCTACCGGAACCTAGCAAACCTGTGCATTTTTGAAAAACAGATACCTAGGGTAATCCACGATGGGATGATTTGTGGGGCTCTCACCATGTTCTGTTACCCAGAATCCTTTGCAAACCTCAAAATTAGGGACCGATGCTCCACTTTTTTGTAGATCTGGCCCAATGTTTCATATTAAATCGTTCAGTGATTCTACCTTCAAAGTTACCATAATAAATTTTTTCAATGAAGTGCATAGTTTTTTAGATCTTGGCTATAAACAGCCTTAACTATCTTTTGTTCAAATCAGTAAGTTCTCTGGCAGGAAGAAATATCCTGTGGTACTTCGTCAACATTAATGCACTCAATTGTTGTTGGGCATACACATTATTTAAATAAGAACATACTGATAAACTGATTTGTGCCCCAGGTTTTAGAAGGTTGTTCTGGCTTTTTCCATGTTTTATGTATATTCATTGTCTGTTTGCCAGACCTATCGTTTCCAATATACATATAGTGGGGTGGATTAATTTATTGTCTATATTACTTGCCTGATTTCCATTCAATGGGTTCCCTTCCTATTCATGTGCATCTGTTCCTATCTGTTTCCGGTGTGGCTTGCAATTTGTTCTGCATTTTGTGTGTCTTTTTTAATCTTTTTTCCAACATTTTAATCTACTGATTTAAAAATGTTAAATGAAAGTGGCTGCCGCCATCATGTAGCATGCACATGCAGCATGATGATGGTTGCTATCTTGGAATTAGTCATGGATCATATCATGCAGCTTTAAATATATATGGACATTGGCAGGTTCCTTCCACCCAAAGCAGCTAAATCAAAAAATATTAAGATGGTAAAAAATAAACCATAACCTATTACATTGAAGTCAATGTAAAAATGTCAGTCTTTTTTGTTTCATGTATCTATAAATAACATAACAAAATTATATTAATTTAGATAATGATTATTTCATTTTCAAATACAAATATGTATTAATATGCTTATTTAAAAACATTAGAAAATGTAATGTCTTTGCATTTTTTTTTGTTAAAACTGTTAAACAATCTTTTTTTCTCATTTTTATGTTTTCCAAGTTTTTAACAATCATTCTAATAAAGAACAATGGGGGTCATTACGACCCTTGCGGACGGCGGAGAAACGGAGGTAAGACCGCCAACAGGCTGGCGGTCTAATTTTTGCAATTATGACCATGGCGGTTACCGGCATGGTCATCCGCCACTTCTCCGTTCCGCCCACCAGGGCGGAGATGACCGCTGGGCTGGAGACCTGGGTCTCCAGCCCGGCGGTCGTCACTATACCGCCGGCGGTATTTGGACCCGGCTGACCGCCATGGATTTCATGCGGTTTTGAACCGCCATGAAATCCATGGCGGTAAGCACTATCAGTGCCAGGGAATTCCTTCCCTGGCACTGATAGGGGTCTCCCCCACCCCCCACCCCCACCCCGACTCCCTTCCCTACACCCCCCACCACCCCTGCCACCCCCCAAAGGTGGCAGGACCCCCCTCCACACCCCTACTCCAACATCACATCACATCACTCATTCACACCCGACACGCACGCAGGCACCACCAACACACATACACGCACACCCACCGACATACATGCCAACAGCCACACACACAGTCATACACGCACATCCACATTCAAACATACACGCAAACATTCATACAGACATACCCACAGACATACACGCACTCATTCCCAAACACACTACACCCCTGCAGGCATACACGCACTCACACTCCCCCTCTACATACACAGACGCACACCCCCATGCACGCACATAACACACAACACCCCCCCACCCCCCCCCCTAACGGACGATCAACTTACCTGGTCCGTTGATCCTCCGGGAGGGGACGGGATCCATGGGGGCTGCTCCGCCGACACCACACCGTCAACAGAACACCGCCACGCCGAATCACAGGACGTGATTCAGTGGGCGGTGTTCTGTTGATGTGGCGGTGGAGGTGGAGCAACCTCCACTTCCCCGCCGACCGCCAGTATGGCTGTTGCCGGCTCTCCATCCAAAAAAGGACGGAGGGCTGCCAACAGTCATAATAGGCCGAGCGGAAAACCGCCACCACTGGCGGTCTTCAGCACGGCGGTCCCTCGGCGGTCTTGACAAAAGACCGCTGAGGTCAAAATGACTCCCAATATATTTTATACATCACTTTCCATTTCATCTGTTTGAAGGAAGAACTCATACTTTAATGAATCTATATAGGTTTTCTCCTTTTTCCGATAGTAAAAAGCTGTTTCTTTCAGATCGATGCATATGTATGTACATTTTTTAAATTTCATGTAATGAATGATTGCAAAGTCATAAAAAGTGCTTTGTGACTGTGAAATGTAATTTAATTTACAAATAAAATACATTCATTATCATTTCCATTAACCCGTTGAATGCGGGCGTCGGCCACTGGCCGACGCCCACACTCCCTCCCTGGTGCGGGTCACGACCAGTGGCCGACACCAGGGAGGGGGTTAAAAATCCTCCGGTGCAATGCACCGGAGGATTTTTTTTTTTCTTTTTTTTCACCGTAGGAGACGCGGAAGAGCTTCCGCGTCTCCATCCCACCTCCCTCCCGCCCCCTTATGACGTCAGCGCGTCGTGAGGCGCGCTGACGTCACATTTTTTCCCCACCGGAGAAGGAGAGACGGAGGTAAGCGTTCTTTCCTTCTCCGGTGGGGAAAAAAAGGCCAAAACGGCCTCCCCAGATGCCAGGGAGGCATCGATGGAAAGGGGAGGCTCTCCCCTTTCCATCGATGCCTCCCTGGCACCGTTTCCTGGCCTTGGATCGCAGCGCGGCTGCGATCCACGGCCAGGAAACGCCCCTAGGCACCAGGGATCTTCTTTGGGGGGGTCGGCCCCCTCGTAAAAGGGCCACCCCCCCCCGGCAATATTTAAATTATTTACACTGTTTTGGGGGGCGATCGCGCCCCCCCCAAAAAAAAAAAAAAAGAAAAAAAAAATGGCGGGGTCGGCCCTTGGAACACGAGCCGACCCCAGGGGAAAAAAAAAAACGTAGTTTTGCCTGGGGAGGCCGATCGCCCCCCCAGGGTAAAAATAAACAAATTGTTGGTGGTCAGCCCTTAGGGTGACCATCAATGGGGCCATTTTTTTTTTTATACATGTGTGCTTTGCCGAGGGCAAGCACACATGTATAAAAATAAAAAGATTTGTGACATGAGTCTCATATATATGTGTATATATGTATACACATATATATATCTATATAGATATATATATCTATATAGATATATATATATATCTATATAGATATATATATATATATATATATATATATATATATATATATATATATATATATATATATATAGATAGATAGATAGATAGATATATTTTTTTCAGGACAAGCATTGCAGCGTCCATGTGCTGCTTTTCTGACTTGTTGGTGTGTATCTGGGCTTCTAACAACGCCCACCTCACGCCCATCACTACCACTCCTTTGATGGCATTGGAAAATGATTTACCTTTGTCCCTCCTTGGGGAGGTTTTGCTACCGCCTTGGCCATCGCCCCTGGTACATGGCTAATTGCACTTTTGCTGTTACGTTTAACTGCGAGCGAACTTCTTTTCCTTTTGTGTAACTCTTCACATGATGCTCATGGTGGCCATGGCGCTGTGAATCGGCTCTCTTATGTGAAAGAGTTTAACTTTAAATTATCAATTTATGTGTTAAGAAAAGTTGGGTTAGGAGTTTATAACGCTAATAGCTCTAACTCGAGCAGATGCGAGACCCATTGCATTGTAAATGCTTGTTATTCTTGTGTGTGTTGTTTTATAATGGTGAACAATTTCACCGCACTCCACGAGGACCGTGATCAAGACTCCTTGGTGAGTTGAAACACGTTGGTGGTTATTGACTGCAATAAAATACACGTTTATTTGTACTTCATGGAGTGCGGTGAAATTTTTCGGCATTAGATAATTTCTAGATTGGTCTTCCCTGTCACTGGGCACCGGCAGTGGAGTGTGCCGCCCAGCAACCCTTCAACCACTTTGTTTCTAAACATATAAATATATATATATTATTATATATATATATATATATATATATATATATATATATATATATATATATATATATATATACACAATATGCATGCATGCATGTCTTTTCTGTAGTGGCAGTTTTGCTGGATAGTACTGAGGGAATTAGAAGAGGAGGTAATGGGAGGCAGAGCACCAAAAATGACTGTTGCACAGGGTGTGTGGTAAGGTGAAGTAATACATTCTTTTTTTGTTTTTTTCAGTGTTTTCAGAGAATCTGCAGAATTGGAGAAGAAGCGAAGGTAAGGTGACGACATTTCCTGTTGTACACAACAAACATACCAACAAGCAATTTTGTGACTATCTGCCTTCTACGTAGGATAGTAATTTAGAGGGACAGTTTAGCCAGTTGCAGAGATGGCGTCTCGTTGGATGACTGCTGATCAAGCCCTAGCTCGGGTTATGGAGGACAGTTCTGATGTAGGCTCAGAGACTGAGACAGCAGACACTGAGACAGCATCTGAGGGAGAGGACAATGGGGCAGATTCTGGGAGTGATTTTTCAGTCGGCGGAGTCCCATCTGACGACACCTCTTCCAGTGAGTCTGAAGGAGACAATGACGACATCCGTGCTGTCCCTTCGCAAGCACATTCTGGGCAGCGGGACCACATTGGGTTAGCCGAACCCAGAGAGCACGTGCTTGCTGCCGCAAGCACAGAACGAGTGCTCTCTTGGCAGCCCCCCTGTTTGGTTCAGCCCCAAATTCCACCTTTTACTGGTGACGCTGGATGTAAAGTCGATACAGCTAACTTTTTGCCAGTCGACTACATCTATCTGTTTTTGGATGTTGACTTTCTTCAGAAAGTTGTGCAGCAAACAAATTTGCGTGCAGACCAATTTCTGAGGGAGCACGGAGGCACTCTAGGGCCCCGTTCTAGGGCACGCCAGTGGACTCCCACTTCGCTGGCGGAGTTGAAGATATTTTTGGGCCTTACCCTCAAAATGGGGTTAGTACAGAAACCCACCTTGCAGTCCTACTGGACGACTCGCACGGTTTGGGTAACTCCCATCTTCGCACCATACATGAGCAGAGATCGTTTTTTGCTACTGCAGCGCATGCTGCATTTCAATGACAATTCTGCTGCATTGCCCCGGGACCATCCAGATCATGACAGGTTGTTCAAAATTCGGCCTGTCGTGGAACATTTGTCTGCCAGGTTTCCAGAGATCTATACTCCTGGAAAGAATATAGCAGTCGATGAGTCCTTGATCCTGTACAAAGGACGGCTGCTTTTCAGACAGTACATTGCGAGCAAAAGAGCTCGCTATGGCATAAAGCTGTACATGCTGTGTGAGAGCTCTACTGGCTATGTGTACAGCCTGAGAGTGTATACAGGGAAGGATTCTACCCTAAACCCTGTAGGTTGCCCTCCCGCGTTAGGGGTCACAGGTAAGATTGTATGGGAACTTGTCCAGCCACTTCTTCACAAAGGTTATAACCTTTATGTGGACAATTTCTATACAGGAGTAGAGCTGTTCAGTGAGCTCTACAAAGCTGGCACTGTGGCCTGCGGTACAGTTCGTTGTAACCGCAAAGGATTCCCGCGGGAGCTTGTTTGCAAGAAGCTCCAGAAATCACAGAGTACTGCATTGCGTTCTAACGAACTGCTCGCAGTCAAGTTCCTAGATAGACGTGATGTATACGTGCTCACTACAATTCATGATGAGAGCACTTCTCCCATCACGGTTTGGGGTCAGATGGCCGAAGTCCACAAGCCCATCTGTATACTCGATTACAATAAGTACATGGGTGGAGTGGACAAGAACGACCAGGTTCTTCAACCATACAATGCGTGTCGTAAAACTCGCACTTGGTACAAGAAACTGTTTACCCACCTGATTCAGATGGCAACATATAATGCGTATGTTGTTTACCGTCAGACAACAACAGGAAGACTCATGACTTTCCTTGACTTCCAGTTGTCTGTAATTGAAAGCCTCACTGCTGTTACTGAAGAAGCAGCAGCCTCCACCTCATATGTTCTGGAGGATGTGGCAAGGCTGCAGGAGCGACACTTTGTTGATCGCATACCTAAAACACCCAAAAAGGATCGCCCATGTCGTCGCTGTAAAGTGTGCTCAAAGCATGGAAAGCGGCAGGAGAGTCGGTATTACTGTCCCCAGTGTCCATCACAACCAGGCCTCTGTATCCCTACTTGCTTTACGTTGTATCATACTAAAGCAAAGTTCTGGGAAATCGACTGAGGTTGAGCTGCTGTTGGGTAATCCTTTCAGTGGCAGTGCATGGATACCGAACGTCCATGGGCCACTGCTTCTTTAGGCAAGGAGCCACAGAATTTTACTTCATCATGGACTTCCTTTTGGCGTGGTCGGTGTTCTGTTCAATTAACATGCATTTTCTTCCCCCTACTGCATATACTAGTAGACAGAACATATGCCACATTGCCACGGAGTACCCTTTCTTCACCTGCATGTCTTCCTTACTTTCAACGGTAGATATGCTCTCTCAGTTCGAGAAATCACTTTGTAGGGCATACTTGGAAGCCCCCAACTTGCTTCCACAAACTAGTATAGGTTCACTTGGCTATTATACAGGATTAGCCAGGACTCTGATGAGAACAGAGACATGGATGGGTAAGGAAAGCTTATGGTAGGAGTGCCTTCACAGGGTTATTGCACAGGTAGAAGGCAGATAGTAAAGGTAGTACAGATGTACATCATCTACACCTATGGATTCAAACCCATTGGTGCCATCCCAGCACTAAAGGAGAATGACTTGTATAGGTCAGTGTTTGACCTGCTTTTCATGTTCATCCTCCATCAGAACTTAGTAGATGTTCAGTTTGCTGTATAAGTGCATTATAGTCACATCACTGCACATAATGTTGGCTGGGACATATGCTACGTTCTCATGGACTCCCCTATGTACCAAACACTACCCTTTTCCATAGCCTATGACCTTCTCTTTAGGGAACATCATGAGAAATCCCCTGCATGTCTCCCTTAGTTTCAAAGGTAGATATGCTCACTCAGTTCGAGGAATCGCTTTGTACGGCATACTCGGACACCCCCAACTTGCATCCACAAACTGGAAGGAGTTGGATTTAGCACAGAGATTGCGCCAAAGGCGCATGAAAAACATGTCTTCCTGAGCCTCAGGTGGCTGTCACAGGAGTCATTAGTAAAGGTTTGTTACGCATGCATTTGGTAATGTTAAGGAAGAAGGAGGCAGGTAGCCTATGACCTTCTCTTTAGGTAACAGCATGAGAAATCCCCAGCATGTCTCCCTTAGTTTCAAAGGTAGATATGCTCACTCAGTTCGAGGAATCGCTTTGAACGGCATACTCGGACACCCCCAACTTGCATCCACAAACTGGAAGGAGTTGGATTTAGCACAGAGAGTGCGCTAAAGGCGCATGAAAAACATGTCTTCCTGAGCCTCAGGTGGCTGTCACAGGAGTCATTAGTAAAGGTTTGTTACGCATGCATTTGGTAATGTTAAGGAAGAAGGAGGCAGTTACTTGACAGGTGGTAAAATGTAGTCAAACTTATTCCGTTCTGTGGCGTGTGAATGTGATGGGCCCTTGTCTGGCAGCGGTAAGTTAATGTGAGTGGAGTGATTGATTGGATTGGGCCCGTGGCTGGCGATATGAAAGGGTTGTTTGTTGTGCGTGAATGGCGTGTGAATGGACCATAAAGAGGTTGGTGCCTGGACGCGGCTTTATGGCCCACCTTCAGAAGGCTTGGTTTCAACATTCAGATACTTTGATAAGTAATCATGCTTTAAAACCATAATTTCTGGAGGTGCTAAAACCAACCAGTGTGAGTGGTGGGTTAACTTTAACAAACTAGTACCAGGGGAGACCAAGGGAGCAGGACTTGCATGGCTCTCACCAGTTTTCCTTCACCCAGAATCCCCTTGAAATTACATTATGTGCTTAAAAAACACATTTTCCTTGCATTCCAATGAGCAGAAGTCCAGGGATCTGCAGGGATCCTCAAAATTCCTACCACCCAGTGTTTCCCCACTTGTCCTGATAAAAACACAACCCCGCTTGTGTGCCTGCGCCTAGTGCCTGCTTCAGGAATGAATCACTCCAGGGTTAACAGTAGACCTCAAGCAAGGACTACCATTGACCCTTGTGTGATCCATTCCTGTCGCGGGCGCTAGGCCTACCCACACAAGTGAGGTATCATTTTTATCGGGAGACTTGGGGGGACGCTGGGTGGAAGGAAATTTGAGGCTCCTCTCAGATTCCAGAACTTTCTGTCACCGAAATGTGAGGAAAACTTGTTTTTTTAGCCACTTTTTGAGGTTTGCAAAGGATTCTGGGTAACAGAACCTGGTCAGAGCCCCGCGAGTCACCCCATCTTGGATTCCCCTAGGTCTCTAGTTTTCAAAAATGTACAGGTTTGGTAGGTTTCCCTAGGTGCCGGCTGAGCTAGAGGCCAAAATCTACAGGTAGGCACTTTGCAAAAAACAGCTCTGTTTTCTGTGATGTGTCCACGTTGTGTTTTGGGGCATTTCCTGTCGCGGGCGCTAGGCCTACCCACACAAGTGAGGTATCATTTTTATCGGGAGACTTGGGGGGACGCTGGGTGGAAGGAAATTTGAGGCTCCTCTCAGATTCCAGAACTTTCTGTCATCGAAATGTGAGGAAAACTTGTTTTTTTAGCCACTTTTTGAGGTTTGGAAAGGATTCTGGGTAACAGAACCTGGTCAGAGCCCCGCGAGTCACCCCATCTTGGATTCCCCTAGGTCTCTAGTTTTCAAAAATGTACAGGTTTGGTAGGTTTCCCTAGGTGCCGGCTGAGCTAGAGGCCAAAATCTACAGGTAGGCACTTTGCAAAAAACAGCTCTGTTTTCTGTGATGTGTCCACGTTGTGTTTTGGGGCATTTCCTGTCGCGGGCGCTAGGCCTACCCACACAAGTGAGGTATCATTTTTATCGGAAGACTTGGGGGGACGCTGGGTGGAAGGAAATTTGAGGCTCCTCTCAGATTCCAGAACTTTCTGTCACCGAAATGTGAGGAAAACTTGTTTTTTTAGCCACTTTTTGAGGTTTGCAAAGGATTCTGGGTAACAGAACCTGGTCAGAGCCCCGCGAGTGACCCCATCTTGGATTTCCCTAGGTCTCTAGTTTTCAAAAATGTACAGGTTTGGTAGGTTTCCCTATGTGCCGGCTGAGCTAGAGGCCATAATCTACAGGTAGGCACTTTGCAAAAAACAGCTCTGTTTTCTGTGATGTGTCCACGTTGTGTTTTGGGGCATTTCCTGTCGCGGGCGCTAGGCCTACCCACACAAGTGAGGTATCATTTTTATCAGGAGACTTGGGGGGACGCTGGGTGGAAGGAAATTTGAGGCTCCTCTCAGATTCCAGAACTTTCTGTCACCGAAATGTGAGGAAAACTTGTTTTTTTAGCCACTTTTTGAGGTTTGCAAAGGATTCTGGGTAACAGAACCTGGTCAGAGCCCCGCGAGTCACCCCATCTTGGATTCCCCTAGGTCTCTAGTTTTCAAAAATGTACAGGTTTGGTAGGTTTCTCTAGGTGCCGGCTGAGCTAGAGGCCAAAATCTACAGGTAGGCACTTTGCAAAAAACAGCTCTGTTTTCTGTGATGTGTCCACGTTGTGTTTTGGGGCATTTCCTGTTGCGGGCGCTAGGCCTACCCACACAAGTGAGGTATCATTTTTATCGGGAGACTTGGGGGGATGCTCGGTGGAAGGAAATTTGAGGCTCCTCTCAGATTCCAGAACTTTCTGTCATCGAAATGTGAGGAAAACTTGTTTTTTTAGCCACTTTTTGAGGTTTGCAAAGGATTCTGGGTAACAGAACCTGGTCAGAGCCCCGCGAGTCACCCCATCTTGGATTCCCCTAGGTCTCTAGTTTTCAAAAATGTACAGGTTTGGTAGGTTTCCCTAGGTGCCGGCTGAGCTAGAGGCCAAAATCTACATGTAGGCACTTTGCAAAAAACAGCTCTGTTTTCTGTGATGTGTCCACGTTGTGTTTTGGGGCATTTCCTGTCGCGGGCGCTAGGCCTACCCACACAAGTGAGATATCATTTTTATCGGGAGACGTGGGGGGACGCTGGGTGGAAGGAAATTTGAGGCTCCTCTCAGATTCCAGAACTTTCTGTCATCGAAATGTGAGGAAAACTTGTTTTTTTAGCCACTTTTTGAGGTTTGCAAAGGATTCTGGGTAACAGAACCTGGTCAGAGCCCCGCGAGTCACCCCATCTTGGATTCCCCTAGGTCTCTAGTTTTCAAAAATGTACAGGTTTGGTAAGTTTCCCTAGGTGCCGGCTGAGCTAGAGGCCAAAATCTACATGTAGGCACTTTGCAAAAAACAGCTCTGTTTTCTGTGATGTGTCCACGTTGTGTTTTGGGGCATTTCCTGTCGCGGGCGCTAGGCCTACCCACACAAGTGAGGTATCATTTTCATCGGGAGACTTGGGGGGACGCTGGGTGGAAGGAAATTTGAGGCTCCTCTCAGATTCCAGAACTTTCTGTCACCGAAATGTGAGGAAAACATGTTTTTTTAGCCACTTTTTGAGGTTTGCAAAGGATTCTGGGTAACAGAACCTGGTCAGAGCCCTGCGAGTCACCCCATCTTGGATTCCCCTAGGTCTCTAGTTTTCAAAAATGTACAGGTTTGGTAGGTTTCCCTATGTGCCGGCTGAGCTAGAGGCCATAATCTACAGGTAGGCACTTTGCAAAAAATAGCTCTGTATTTTGTCAAAAAATGGGATGTGTCCACGTTGTGTTTTGGGGCATTTCCTGTCGCGGGCGCTAGGCCTACCCACACAAGTGAGGTATCATTTTTATCGGGAGACTTGGGGGAATATAGAATAGCAAAACAAGTGTTATTGCCCCTTATCTTTCTCTACATTTTTTCCTTCCAAATATAAGAGAGTGTGTAAAAAAGACGTCTATTTGAGAAATGCCCTGCAATTCACATGCTAGTATGGGCACCTCGGAATTCAGAGATGTGCAAATAACCACTGCTCCTCAAAACCTTATCTTGATCCCATTTTGGAAATGCAAAGGTTTTCTTGATACCTCTTTTTCACTCTTGATATTTCAGCAAATGAATTGCTGTATACCCAGTATAGAATGAAAACCAACTGCAGGGTGCACCTCATTTATTGGCTCTGGGTACCTAGGGTTCTTGATGAACCTATAAGCCCTTTATATCCCCGCAACCAGAAGAGTCCAGCAGACAAAACGGTATATTGCTTTCAGAAATCTGACATCGCAGGAAAAAGTTACAGAGTAAAACATAAAGAAAAATGGCTGTTGTTTTCAGCTCAATTTCAATATTTGTTTATTTCAGCTGTTATTTTCTGTAGGAAAACCTTGTAGGATCTACACAAATGACCCCTTGCTGAATTCAGAATTTTGTCTAGTTTTCAGAAATGTTTAGCTTTCCGGGATCCAGCATTGGTTTCACACCCATTCCTGTCACTAACTGGAAGGAGGTTGAAAGCACCAAAAATAGTAAAAATGGGGTATGTCCCAGTAAAATGCCAAATTTGTGTTGGAAAATGTGGTTTTCCGATTCAAGTCTGCCCGTTCCTGAAAGGTGGGAAGATAGTGATTTCAGCACCAGAAACCCTTTGTTGATGGCATTTTCAGGGAAAAAACCACAAGCCTTCTTTGGCTGCCCTTTTTTCCCATTTTTTTGGAAAAAACGAAATTTTCACTGTATTTTGGCTATTTTCTTGGTCTCCTCCAGGGGAAACCACAAACTCTGGGTACCATTAGAATCCCTAGGATGTTGGAAAAAAAGGACGCAAATTTGGCGTTTTTAGCTTATGTGGACAAAAAGTTATGAAGCCCTAAGCGCGAACTACCCCAAATAGCCAAAAAAGGGCTCAGCACTGGGGGGGAAAAGGCCCAGCAGCTAAGAGGTTAAATAAAAAAATCTTAATTTTGTATTTATTCATAATTTTATAATGTAACAATATTTTAATATTGAATAATATATATACATATATATATTTTTGCTCACATCTGTCCCACCTCCAGTGTCAGATTCATTACACCACGGACACCGTCTTCAGTTTGTCAATTTATTTGTTTTTATATTTCATTATCCATACTTTTATGAAATACAAAGGGAAAGGGGAATTGGGGTCGATGCATTTTGGCGTTATGCCTTCGACTGGACCATAGAGTCCTACATTATCGATAGTCTGATTTGAAAGGTGTACACACAGTGCAGTCCCTCCAACATGTTCATTAAAAGACTATAGCATATATCTTGCTTTCCACTTCATCATGATTCCAGCGGCATGTTTGCTGTAATTTATTGATGCAGCCCTGCCAAGTGTCCTTCTTCCATTCCTGATGCGCTTCAACAAAAAATAGACAACGCACTCCAGGAAGTCCATTGATCCTTTTATTTATTTGAAAAAAGTGTGTGCATCCACCACCCGATGCGTTTTGACCAACAAAGGTCTTGATCACAGGTAACCATTGTCCCTTTTCCCCACAATTTATATAGTCCTATGTTTGCATCCATTACTGCAACATTCAGGATCATGTAGTTTTGCAATGTTTTTCTTACATTTCTTTCACTTTGCATGTACCTTTGTTCATATATTATATTTTTCACCATAATTTTAAACATTAGTTTTATTTTCTGCTATTTCTTATCACATTATTCATTTTCCAATTTCAAGGCAAATAAATTTAGAGGCAGCTATATTTAAGCCAATTCCGATTGCCACTCATACCCAGAAAAGATATACACATCCTACTATCTTAGATATCATACCTTCACATCTATAGTTTTTCAATTATACAATTCTTACTTATTATCCTTGTGTTTACTGGGAAAAGACGGATTTCAGGATAGATGATCTCCAAGTCATCTTCACTAGAGAGAGGAATTCCTAATACTTATTCTAGCAATTTTCTAAAATAAATGCAAAAATAGGGAACAATGTTACTCCCAATCAACCAAAGTGTTTTTTAAAATCAGTGATTCTTTTATAGGCGGCAATATATAAAGTCCATAGTCTTTTTTTATCATCGATCAAAATTCACATACAGTTTAAGATGTTTTTGTCATTAGAGAATTTAGGATTATTTCTTCTTGTCTTTTCTCTTTTTCCTGTTATCTAGATTCCAAATGCCACAATTTCAGTGTCCTATTGCCTCCTCATTTTGTAGGGCATGAGCTATTCCAAAATAACGCATTGTCTGCCAGTTGTTTTCATGACACTGATTTTGATGTTTCACCATTGCATAACTCAGATCTTTATTATTCACTGCTTTGATATCTTTCAATATTCGTTTTTATAATTCATATTTCATTTACAGGTTGTACTTCCTACATATTTCATGCCACATTCACATTTTAATACATATTCTTCATGGGTTATTTCACATGTTATTTTCTGATTGATCTTGAAGGTGTGTTCTATGGTATCTTTTACCTCTTTTCTATTTTTGACAATTTGGCATGCCTTATCTTTCAGACACTTAAAAACCCCCACACTTTCTCTATTCAACCAGGTTTGAGATACTTCCCCAATAAAATGATTTCTCACAAGTTGGTCTTTGATGGATGGTGCTTTTCTGAAGGTGATTTTTGGTCCTGTTCCTATCATAGGTCGATTTTCAGAATCATTTTGTAGCAGACTCCAATGTTTTTGTTAAAATCTTTGAAATTTCATTGTGTTCTTTATTATATGTCATTATCATTCTTATTCCTTGATCTTCTTTGATCTTGATATTATTTTGTCCTTTCTGTATCTAGGTTTGCTCTCTATATGTTTTTTGTGCTCTTGCCATACCCTTTTTAATATGTTGTTTAGGATATCCTCACATGTCAAAACTATTTTTTACATCCTCAAACTGTTTTAACATTTCAGTATCTTCTGAGCAATTCTGTCTGACTCTTAGGAACTCCCCATAAGGTATTCTTTTAAGTAGACTTTGAGGATGAAAACTATTTCCATGTAGGATGATGTTTGTTGAGGTAGATTTCCAATACATGGTTGTGTGCAGGGTATGATTTTGGACATAAACCTTAATATCCAAAAATTCTATTTCTCTTTTATTTATTTTGCATGTACATTTTAAACCAATCTCATTGATGTTTATAATCTTAAAACATTCCTGAAATTCCAAATCCATTCCCTTCCAAATGATGAACAAGTCATCAATAAATCTCAGCCAGAGTATTAATTTTTTCCACATATTGGTTGTTTTCCTCTTTCCAAGCCACTTCCCTCTCCCACCACCCCATGGTGAGATTGGCGTAACTTGGAGAAAAGGAAACACCCATAGCTGTGCCTTATGTTTGCAAAAATAATTCATGATTAAACATAAAAATGTTGTTAGTGAGACATATCTCAATCATTGTTAGTAACACCTTTGAAATGTTGTAATTCTTGAATATTACACTGTCTGAAAAAATATTCCATAGCCTTGAGACCCACTTAATGCTTGATGGATGTATAAAGAGATACCACATCTACTGTTACCAACAAATATTCCTCCTGCCATGCAATGTCTGTAAGCATTCTTAAAGAATCACCCATGTCCTTCACATAGGATCATAGGCCCTCATTACAACCCTGGCGGATGGCAGCAAAAAGGAGAAAAGTACTGGCAACAAGCTGACGGTACATTTCCCCATATTATGACATTGGTGCTTTGGCTCCAGCCAAACCGCTAATGTACCACACCGTCCGCCACAGCGGTAATGACCGCCGGGCTGGAGATTGCAGTCTTCAGCCAGGCGGCCGTCACTAGCCATCTGAGGGATTATGACCCTGCCTAACGCCATGGTTTTTGTGGCTTCCCTCCTGCCACTAAAACCATGGTGGTAGGCACTATCAGTGACAGGAATCCCTTCCCTGTCACTGATAGGGGTTTTCCCGGCCCTTCTTCCCCTTCCCTGGTGTCCCCCCTCCTTCCACTCCAGACCCTCCCCACGACATACACGCACCTTCACACACCATCTAACACATGCATAAACACACTCATACCCAAATTCATCCACATATGATACATTCATTCACACACACATCCACACACACAGACATACATACATGCACACACGCATGTACACAACACAACATACACACACTCACACATCCATACACGCAGACATGGACAACATACAGCTCACACCTGCATACACGCTCGCGCAAACAGACACACACACCTCCCACACACATACAATACCCCCCACCCCCTCCCTTGTCAGAGAACCCGACTTACCTGATTGCAGGGGGTCCTCCGGCAAGAGACGGGACAAGGCTTTGCTGCCAGCAGCAGCGTCCACCAGCAGAACACCGCCAGGCCGTATCATGTGTCATGATACAGTCTGCGGTGGTCTACTGGTGTGGCGCTGCTTATGGCAGCAGCACCACCTTACCGCTAACTGCCACCATGGCCGCAGCCGGAACTTTGGTATCCTTTAGACGGAATTGTGGCTGCGGTCATAATTTGGTGAATGGCTGGTAGCTGCAGCGATGGTCTTCTGGTGGCCGTCGCCTCGGCGGTAGGCTGTATATTCCGCCAATGTTGTAATGAGGGCCTTAGTGTTGGAACAATGGACTCCAAATAGTAATCAATGTAAGATGACATATTCTCATGTAGCGCACCACAGCTTGATATGATAGGTCTTCCTGGTGGATTATTTAGTGTTTTATGTCTTTTAGGCAAGAAATAAATTGTCGGTATAGCTGGGAATTCATTGTATTGTATACATTGTATGTATTGTATACCCATTCTCATTAATCAGGGTTTCATCTCACCATTGTTTTAACATATCTCCCAAATTTTTTATGTGATCATTGATGGGATTTTTTAAAAGTCTTTGATAGCTTTTTGTGTCATTCAGTTGTTTGTATGCTTCTCATTTATAGTCTTGTGTATTCATAATGACCATATTTCATCCCTTATCAGCTGTTTTTATTTCTTTGTATTTATACGTTTTAGATGTTCCAGGGCTTCCCGTTCACTCATAGTCAGATTTTCCTTCCTTCTCTCATGATGTTTCTTTTTCAATTTGTCCAGATCTTTTACAACTAATACATGAAGAATGTCAATTTTATTGCCAGGAGCAAGGCCCAAAACTACACAGTCACAGCAATGGAGGAAGACCCGTGCTACAGCTCAAGGTGGCAGAGTGACCCTGTATCTGGGAGAGTTGAACTATTAAGGATGTCCTCCGCCAAATCATGGGAGGAGAGACTATCCTTAGATTCAGAGAGACACCATCCATTCACAGAAGGAAAAACAGACTTGGAGAGTGATACCGGGATCCTGGGGTCACACATTCAAGGTGAGGCCTCTCATATAGGAAGCAAAGGCCCTTGAGGTGGCAACTGTAGCCAAGTGTTGGAGAGCCAGAAGTATGTCTATTTGGCATGACGCCTAGGGAGCTCCTTACTGCATTGAGAGCCCTTTCTTAAAGTTGTTTTTTACTTTCTTCTTTTCAGGCATCTTTTCCTCTTTAGCTACTGTATGAAGTTGGGATATTGGGAGGTGTGCTACAGACCTCTCTATATCACCTTGCCCACAATTGTTCTGAAGTAATGTGGTTAAGTGTGGCATGGAGAAATCAGTAGTGGGGAGGGGGTGTTGGATGGGGGAGTTTAGTTGTTTCAGGTTTTTATTCTGGTTGTGGGAGTTCTTAGAGGCCATACACAGGCATCACAGCATAATAGCACCAATGGTCCACGTTTCACCCACATACACTTTTCCAATACTGTTGCATGGTCCTGACTATCCCTTTAGATTGCACTGGGATTTCACTACTGACCTGGAATATCAATGGCCTGGGGAACAAGATCAAGCATGGGTTAGTGGCACAATACCTTAGACGGTTGCAGCCAGACACAGCCCTCTTACAGGAGACACACCTGCAGGGTACACATTGGCAGGTCCTGGGGGGGGACATTTGCGATGTTGGCACACACAGTTTACACCTCCGGGTCCCGGGAGTGCCAATCCTAATCAAGAAAATTCCTCCCTTCATGGTGACTACTAGCTGGGAGACACACAAGACAAATGTGTGGGAGTGAAGGGCACCTGAGGACAGAGAGAGAGATTACCCTGATAAGTGTTTATGGCCTTCCTCGACCACAAGTCCCCACTCTGAATAAGGTCATAGAGATAAACCTGGAAGCCTCCACCCCTTTACATTTAGTAGGCGTGGACTTTAATGATGTAAAGGTAACAATACTTGACAGGTCTGGTATGTCTTCTGTTACTCCCCACTCCACTTCACTGGCTTGATTCACATCCACCCTGGGACTGACATATGTATGACGATGTGCACACCCTTAAGAGCATAAAAATTCCTACTTTTCTAGAGCACACAGCCTTTATTCTCATTTGGACAATATGCTTGTACCCGCAGGGGAAGTAGGGGCTGGTGGGTCCTGCTGAATATCTAGCTCAGGGAATGTCAGATCACTTCCCCCTTCTTGTCAGACTTGGGCCACAAAATAGAAATAAAGTCACAGAGTGAAAAATGAATGCTTGGGATCTGCAAGAAAGAGAGGTGGACAAAGGCCTTTGGGTTGACACAGAGCTATATTTTGCAGAAAATAAGGGTAATGTTTCCTCTAACATTACACTCTGGGAGACTTATTAAACAGACTAAAGGGACAGAGCCCAAAGCTTAGTAGCCCTGAAGAAAGAAATGGAGGTTGCACACTTCTTGAGTGCCAAATACTCCAGCTGGAGCAGTTATTAGTTGCTTCACCCAACCCCAGGACATTCCGACAGCTTGAGGCAATATGGACAGATTACAGTGACATGGCACAAGACGGGGCTAAGAAGCAGATGCTAGCGATGGTACACTGACTGTACTAGATGGTGGATAAGGCAGGGAAACTCCTTGCTTGGCTCAGTAAAAAGGAAAAGGAAGCCCAATGGGTACAGACTATCATAGATCACCAGGGGGCAACACGTAGCAATGATTTACAGATTGTACAAACGGTTGCTCAATATTATCAGTCACTCTATGAAGTGTGTCTCCTTAGTGGGCCCAATGAGATCGCTCAATACTTGGCACAGGTCCCCACCCCCATGCTAGAGGCAGAGTCCCAGGAAGTTCTTGAGGAGATCTTACCCTGAGTGAAGTGCAAGCAGCTATCTCTAAATTAAGGTCGGGTAAGACTCCAGGGCCCAATGGTAATCTGGCCAAATTTCATAAACAATATGTAGATCTTTTGGTTTCCCGCTTATTGAACCTTTACCTGGAGATAGGTGAAAAGGGCAAACTTCCCCAAATCTCTGAAAAGCCATGATTGTTGCAATACCTAAGGAAGGAAAACCCAGGGAAAGATGTGAATTGTACTGTCCAATCTCACTGCTGAACATAGAAGTCAAGATTTTTGCAATGAAACAGGCAACACGACTATTGCAAGTCATCACACTCCTTATCCATAGAGACCAGTCAGGATATATGCCAGGTTGTGTCACCAGATACAGTCTGCACTGCACGCACAGCTTGCTGGAGGTGGTCAAAAATCAGGAGACTCCCCATGTCTTTCTACACTTTGACACAGAGAAGGCATTTGACATGGTGCATTGGCCTTTTCTGGAACAAACATTGATAAAATTTGGGTTTGGGCCCAAATCTTGGAACTGGGTGGCAGTTTTATCTTGTGGTCTGGTGACAGCAATGAGGGTCAATGGCCTGTTGTTCTCTGAATTTCCGATTAGAGGGGGGACACAACAGGGTTGTCCCCTGTCGGCACTACTTTCCATGCTTACAGTAGAATCCCTGGCCTGCAGAATATGGGGCCACACGAATATCAAATGCTTCTGTAGATCCCCTAAGGATGACTAAGAAGAAAAGATCTCCCACTATGCAGATGACATTCTCTTATGTTTAACAGAGCCCACTACAATTATCCTAGTTCTTTTTTGAATCACGGAGTTTGCAGAGTTTTACCCACTCCACCCTCTGTGCGGAGTTGCGAAATACTTTGCAAAGTGATGCAGAGCAGAGTTTTTTAACTTGTGCGGCTCACCAACTTTAAGTTGGCGAGCAACAGAAATCGCTAAGTTGGCGAGCAAGATATCTGAATGCGTGTGGTCACGGCAAGTCTCTACCACTCGTGCCGAGAAATCTGCCACTTGCGCTGAGGAAACTGCTGCTTGAGTAGAAAATCTATTAAAGTGGCAGAAAAGTTAGTGCCCTCTGGAGCTCTGCACTATGCAGTTTGTGCTGATTTTACAGCACAGGAGAAACCCCTGGTGCTGCAAATCAGTGCAAACAGCACAACTTACCCAAACTCTGCTGCTTGTGGAAATCTGCATAGTGCGGCTGGGTTGTTTCAGCACTTCATGGAGTTCCGCATAGCAGAACTCCGCAAACTTTGCTCAGGCCCACTCAGTATACAAGATCAACAGGACCAAATCCATGTCATTCTCGCCGAAGCACTTGGCGGACTGGTCATCCATACCTAGTCAATTAACAGTGGCAGCGGAGGGCTTTAAATACCTCAGAATTTTTGTAACACCTCACAGAGCACTGTGCCATGATCGGGACCTGGGGAGAGTTGTCTCCAATTTCCATAGGGATGAGGAATGATGGAAAGATCCTTCCGCTCTCGCTGCTAGGAAGAGCAGTTCTTTCTAAAATTATTATATTCCCAGAACTTGTATACACCCTTCAGAATACTTATTGTCTGATACCACTGGCCACATTCACCAAAATTAACAGGGAGATTCGGTTTCTGGTCTGAAAAGGGAAACTCCTGAGAATAGCACTTGAAATTTTATAGCATAATCTCTGTTAAGGAGGGATCACCTTCCCAGATATTGAACCCTACTATTGGGCAGCACACCTGATTCTCCTCGAATTGCTGGGTACATGCAACTCAGACTCATCCCACATATGGACTAGAAAGGGCATACCTGGAGCCTCGCTCCAACATGCACTACCTATATGGAGGTCGAGGGGTACAGAGGCTGCTTTTGGCAACCCAAGTTGCCATAGCAGTGTAGGACAAAGTCACAAAGACAATTGACAGGCACTGTGGAACTACAAGGCAAACATCATTGTGGAACAGTACTTGGCTTAAAGAAATAGGCAAACTTCTTGGATTCAGAGCATGGGACTTGATTGGTATCTCCACGGTTGGTGATATCATGGAACATGGAGAACTCAAGCCCTTGTTGACCTTTCACAGAAATTATAACCTACACCCCGCTCAATTTTTCAAGTATGTGCAGTTGAGACATGCTTGTCGGGTGGAGGGACTGACTGACACCAAAATAGCAGAGTACACTTGCCTTGAGGAGAGACTGCTACAGGAAGAACTAACTAAAGGGCCAGTCTCTCTCACATACAAAACCCTGAACAACAATATGCCCAATAATTTAGTGGCACTTCGTGGAGAGGTGGGAGCGGGATGTGAGGGAAATGGATGACATTGATTGGGGGGCAGCATTGATGTAACCCAGGGAGCGGACAATCAGGCCCTGACTACGTTCAATCCAGCGTAAGGTCCTGCATAGGGTTTAGTAACACAGACACAGATTGCACATCATGGGTAGAGCAGATACCCCAATTTGTCTCTGATGTCATGTGACAAGGGGAGATTTCCAACAAACATTGTGGGGGTGCTCCTGCATTCAAGTGTATTGGGCTTAGATAATACAACATCTTAGCCCCATTTTTGGTATCTTGCTCCTGATTGACCCGGAGTATGTTATATTGAGAATCCCAAATGATGTAGATGTTCCACGCTCCCAGCCTATATGGTGCTCTTGGCTTAGTGGTGGCCAAAAGAGATGTGGCTAGGCAGTGGGGGGGCGGCAGAGGTGACCACTCTCCACAAGTGGAAACAGGGGTTGGACCTCTTCATGGCAGCCAAGAAATCACATACCGCAGCAGGGGGTTCCTCCCCAAATTTCATAGGGTCTGGGGTTATTGAATTAATTACTGCAGCCTTGATCTGTTAGAAGATGCTGAAAGGCCTAGAAACAGTGAAGAACTCCACACCACACAAGGGTGAGATAAACATACATAACATACATGATATACAGCATAACAAGATATGGTGATGATGGCTTGATGCATACAGTGGTCAGGTGGCTGTGAAATGATATGGACTTCTTACTGACTTGTCTCTGTATTGAAATGTATGTGCTGTGTTATTGTTCTCTTCACATGTGTCCTGCTGTGCTATCTCACACATGGTTGTTATGGAACAAAACAATAAGAACATTCCAATAAACAAAAAAAGAAAATGTAAATGTTGTATTCCTTGATCAAATAAGTTCTTCCTTTCAGAAAATTGGCAAGCTATTGTTGAGATCAAATTGACTGCTTTCTTAAACATATTTAAAGCTGATATTTGAGTAATAATTCTCACTGAGTGTGGGGCACTGATTTCCACTTTTGGTTCCTCATTTTTCACAAGGGCTTACAGCCTTTGTTATTTCATGACTTGTATGGAATGATATAATCTACAATGATAAATCATTTATGATATTTTTATTACTGCTATTCGAGAATACACAGTATACTATCACTTCTGGTGTCTGAGCTTGTGATCTTAATGTAATTTTCTGTAGTATTACTGAATGAGTCTGCAGGATGTGTCTGCTTCTGTCATTGATGGACTGGACTGTGATTGTGAAGGTTGAATAAACTTGATGTGATCTCTCTGCTCTTTCCATGGAGAGTCTTACACACATTTTATAACTGAGAATCTGCTTGGAAGGGGTGGATGGAGAGGCAAAGGGTCACGAAATGACTGTAAAAGAATACCAAAAAACATGTGACATTGATTCTATTAACAGCCTGTAACATACAAAAGCTCTTTGTCCATTTTATAGGACATAATGTAAATAATGAATTGTTTTGCCACTATTTTGCAAAGTTTACTTGGTGAGGGTGGGTCTCATTACTCATTGGGATGGTAAGCTTACCCTGCATACAACAGTTTGTAATATTTCATTAGTGCCCTTTTAGAAGCTCATGAATTGTTGGCATTTTAAATGTAAATTGGGCTGACAAATGTGCCAAAATGTGTGTCTTGCAGGGGGTAGAAAGCCTCCCAACCCATTAGAAAGGAGGTAGGGCTCACTTATTTCACTTGCTTAGTCTATATCAAGAAAGGTATTTGTGCCCCATAGCTCTCAAAGCTCACCAGCCACGACCTTTCTCAGTCATAAAGACTCTAGACAAAGACTTTGGAGCCTGCAAAGGAAGTGGTAGAAATGAAAATCACATGCTAGTAGGAGGAGAACAACTTGGCTCCTACTAGTAAAGAAGATGCAATAAAAGTGATGAGGTGTTGCAGGTGCAAGTACCTGCATCATATGGATCTGTAGCCACCCCTTCCTTCAATCTAGAACCACCACAACAACAGGGCATTTAGCTGTATCTCTTACTATGCTTCCTTTCTTACAAGGAACCATCTTGAAGAACAATGGCTGAGGGAAACATTCACTCCCACCAACTACCCCCAGTCCCACTGAGCCTTCACAAGAATGGTGTAACAGCACTATTGCAAATTTATTTAAAAAATAAAATATTAAAAACCACAGATCAATGTGCTTACCAACTTAACAATTCTTATCCTTAAATCCAACAAATGTACTTTTAATGGTAAGTAGTATCTGCAGATTCAGGGCCCTTCTAAGAGCACTCAGATAGTTACATTCTATGTGAATATCTTCATCGGCAAACTGTAAGACCATATACTTGATAGTTCTGGCATTAAACCAAAGGTGTAGCAAAGATACATTAATTACATATTTCTAGCATGGAAAGCTGAAAATAGAAAATAGGAATAATGTCTAGCTTTTATCAACCTACTATTAAATTTGTAAGCAGCAATGCCAAACACAGGATTCATCACGAACAGAAAACTGTAACTCATCTGTATAACTAGCCTACAGATGCTCATTTATATTTAGCCTGGACTTCGTGTCATCCATGCCACACTTGACCCAGCATCATCTACAGTCAAGGGCTTAAAATAGGATGCACCTGCAGCAATGAAGAGACGTGTGAACAACATCTCAAAGAACTTATTAGACTAATCCAAATGTAAGGATCTACTTTTATTTCATACAGCAGCAAATGTAGAAGCCTTTCCAGTTACTCAGGGAAGTCATTATTTGGCACACCAACAACAGAAACAAAAGTGGCAGACTCCTATTTGTAGTACACTATCTATCATGCTTTAGCTTCTAACTGCAAAAATATAATGCAGAAAATCCCTTATTATTTGACTATTTTTATCAAAACTGACAGTTTGAGAGCATAAATCAAACAAGCTGTAATGAATGCATGGGTTCATAGCTGTGATTCTATAAGATGCATCACAAGTGATGTGTCATTTCTCCAATCCAAATGATGTCATTGAACTTGTCATGGGTGAAGGAAAATATGAGGTCATGAGTAGTGCATGACAACAGATTAGGTTATAGTTAATTCAATAGATTTTCATGTTTTAAACATTACTTCTTGTCTCATTTCATTCTCACAATAACATCTCTTTAACCTTTGTGTTGTCAGTGAATTTCTTTGGTTTTTACATAGGTTAAGATTTTATTAGCCCACCTAAATATAATGTCATGTGAACAATTCTTTTTTTCAGTGCATTTCTGTTTTTTTTTGTTTGTTTTTTTAAATACGTATGTTAAGATCTTATTTCCATGCCTAACATTTGTGGGTTTTTTCAGTGCATTTCTAGGGTTTCTATCATATTCTACATATAGCATGTGTAACTGCTTCTTCAAGCAGCGAACCTTACTGTCCTTGGCATTTGGCCATACGTAGTAAGGGTTTAGGTGCAAGGTTAAGTCTCTGTACATTGCATGAATCCAACCTGACCCACTCTTTACAAAACCTCTGGTTGTGTGGAGAGGAGAGATGACACAGAGTTTTTCCTCTAAACTATTTTTTGTGTGTTGTTTTTAATTAGTTTTTTAATTATTGTTTGATTTTTTAACTGATTTGAACATTTTTAAAGCTTTGAAATACTTTTTTGGCAAGTTTGTATTTTGAAACTTTTACAAATATTTTAATGAACAGTTTTATTTAGTTTTCCTACATTTGTGTTTTTTCTTAAGTTGATCTGGCATGGCTTTAGAAACAAGTATTTTATTGGTTTAGTCCATAGGATACAACTTTTAGGCAATGCCTTCAATAAGTTGTAAAATACTTCATTTTTCCAGCCTCCTGCTCTTACTGTTGATGCAGCAAATCCGCTGGAGCAGTTTGCTCTAATTCTTCTGCTTGACTCATCTGCACCTCAGCACATGCTATGGTATTGGGATGCATAGCCAGCAGGTGGTTTCACATTCCATTTGTTCTTGTGAAATGATGGACAGTTTTAGTCCTATGGAGCACCTGCCTATACGAATTGCAGGTGACTGCTTGCACACTTAGGCCCTGATTTATACTTTTTGATGCAAAACTGTGCTAATGCAGTTTTGTGTCAAAACGTTTAGCGCTGACTAGCACCATTTTTTAATGCCACCGAGCATCGTATTTATACTATGATGCTGGGTGGCGCTAAAAATAGGTTACAGTCATGTTTGCCGACATTAACCATTGCACCTTGTCATAAGGCAAAATGACACTAGCCGAGGAAAAATGACTCTAATCCTTCTTACGACATGTAAAATGTCGCAAAATGGAAATACACCATTTTTGCCCCCAATAGCGTCAAATACAGATGCAAACGGAGAAAAAGTGCAAAGAAGAGGTAAAATGCACCCAGAAAGCCAGGAGAGACCCCAGGGAGACCCTAATCAACCAGGAGCCAGCCAGAAGGACCCATACAAGACCCAGGGGAGAGAGAAGAAAAAGAGAAAATGTTGTTTCAGTGCAGAGCAGCATGAAATACTGGTGAGAGAGGTGATGGAGCATCAAAATCAACTTTTTGTCACCTCAAAATTGCCAATTGAAAGGAGAGAGGCAATTGGCAGCAGATAGTGGATAAGATTAACAGTGTGACAGAGGTCAGGTGAACTGTAACTGAGTGCAAGAAATGCTGGCATGACTGCAAGTGAAGGACAAAGAAAAAAATGGCAAGGAACGGGAAGGCAGCACTGCAAACTGAAGGTGAGAGTCCTGCACAACAAGAGGTCTTGGACGAGATGGAGGAGATGGTTGCAGCAGTCATCCCGGAGGAAATCATCACAGGAATCGCAGGACAGGACAGCACACACTACCAGGAAACACCACAACTGCAGGGTAAGTTGCATGGGGGAAATTTGTGCTAAAATGTCGAGTGTAAGAAGGGGGACGTACATAGGACTCATACAATACAGGTCAAAGGAGTGCAGAGGGGCACAATGCACACTATGCACGTTGCACCATGCTGACATAAGCTACACATGTACCTATGCCTTGGTAGTTCCATGCACCATAACACATACACAACCTGGACATATGTTGGACACCAGGCCTAAATACCTACATTTACATATGCAGCACATGGGATGGATTGCATGTATAATCACTGTGCCACTGATTGTGTCATCACAACATTCCTTGCATATAGTCATGTCAACACAACCAGCATGACCAAGACCGCTGAGACTAGGTAGTCAGTCAATACCATTCCTGGGGTAACGTCATTGTGGTGTCCCTTGCACTAACACCTTACAACTGCTTTGCCTCATTGCCCAAATTAATGTGTGCTGCAACTCGCAGCACAGAAGTAATTCCAAATGTCCCAACAGTATCCAGACATGTGCCAGTAGCACCACCATACCACACATTGAAAACACATCCACATGAGGCAGCCACCACTCCATCATGCAGTCAGGGTGCCCCCTGGGTGCAGGGAACAATGAACTGAGCAGGCGCTGGGGGAATATCAGGCTGGTTTTGTATCGTTTGTAACATGCCACTATCCAGACAAACTAAACTGCAGTAGTGTTGAACCACACATTTTGATGCTGAACTGAAATGTGCCACTACAGAAAATATGTACCACAAATAGCAAACAATAGGTTACAACAGTCATAGGCTGAGCCCACAACTACTCTGACACCACCATGTTGGACACATATGAATGGGCAAATAAACACACACATACTGTCGTGGATCCATTTTAGTTATATCTCCATGCACGTTATTTTAGCACACTAGGCCTGCCGCTGTGCAGTTTAACCTAGATATATTTTATTCAGCTTTGTTTATTATTTTAACAATAGCCACATTTGCGGTCTTGTTTTAATTCTCCATATCTAGCTGTTCTTTGCCTAGGCTAGCACTGTGTTCCTAAACAAGACATTTCTTTTACTCTGTGTTTCTCTCAAGGCTGCAGTAAGATAGGTTGCCGGTAAACCTGGTAATGTTTTGTCTCTGGTATTCATAGAAACATACACATCCTTATGTAGGGACATTTTCTCAGGACATGAGCCATTTAATTAAAAACACTTCCCTGTCGCATACATGTTAGAATGAGATTCCAGACAGATGACCAAGACTCTATGCTGATTGCTGAACTCTTTGCTACAGCTCCATAGGCAGACTTCAGGCCTTTGCTTAGGTATGGGGGATGATGTCTTCCCAGGGGAACCTGAAGGGAAGAACTAGAGCTTAACATGCTGTGCTCTAATATAGCCTAGGTAGGAATAAGTCTATTGAATCTAGGGACAATATAGCAGCGCTATTTCTATGCTTCACTTTCCTGGTCACAATTTTAATCCTGTCATGCTTTACCGTCCTGGTTATTGCAGTACATGCTTTATTGTCTAAGATGCAGTTGCTTCATTAAAAGCCTAATTGAAACATATACTGCCTCTGCTTGTCCTTGCATATATGAGACTAATGTAACTGAGAGCAACGGATGAGATCTGAGTGACCACGATTTCCCTGAGGAGTCAATTGTGTCATGTGCTCGGCTGCCCAGTCATCCCTGCTCTTGGGTGGAGATGAGGCACTGCTAGTTAGCTGGAGCAAAACCTGGATTAGGCCGACAGGTGTCACCTGTATTGGGTTAGACTCAGTCCCCCACGCTACAGGTGATTCTGCCGCTCAAATGCAGTTGCTCATTAGAATAATGAGAGCCTACGTGACATGTTGCCACCAACATTTGGTCAGGCTCTAATTTTTGGATCCTCCTGAGTATCTCTGTCTCACTAAATACAAAGACACCTCAGTACTATATACGGAGACGTCTGTGGTATTGAGGATTTTCCTCCTCAGCTAAGTAGGGAGTACCGAACTAACACTGTAAGTTGTTCAAGTTTGAACTCTAAAAGGATAATCCCCATTTGGGGTGCTTATCTCTCAACAAATTTACCTTTCATTATGGCAAATCCACAACAGGTAGCAATTGCAGTCAATATGTGACCACCCCTTACTGCACATTTACTGGCACATGGCCTAACGACCGAGGGGGTTTCAGTCACGTTTGTTAGTGACGCACATCCAGCATATAGAACAGAACTTTTTTATTCTTGGGTCACATTTGCAGCAGTTGATGGGAACACAAATACTTTTCATTATCATACACCTGCAAACGTACCTGCACAAAACAGAGCATATGCATATTTTAGAGATACCTCTATCTTATCAAGAAAGTAATAATTGGCTTGATGTACCCTACCCCACACAATTTTACATGTTAGGTTAGGTCCTCTAAGTAATGATGGTCCTACCTGGCCTTTATTGGCCACTTATACACCTCACACTGCTGCAGCGAACCTAACGGTAGCTGAAGTCTGTCGCTTATATGCTGATCTGACAGCACTATACCAACGATTAGTACAGTTTGTAATGCACACATTAAACACAAACCCAGCATGTGCTGCTCCAGCGCAAACACATACAGTAGCGCTAGGCATTAACCCTGCGACTGTACATTCGATCATGGGTAAAGTACCCACCAAACGAGAAGAAATTCTGTTTTGGTTAGCTCAAAAAATAAATGCACTGGAAGCAGTATTTCCCCATATGGGACCTCAGGATAAACACAGAATAAGAACTATGTGCTTGCCATTTGGGATGGTTCCCACTATGGATAATTGTAATACATGGAGCACAGTATTTGCCACGCTCTATACCACCGTACACCGACACTTGATAATTTACCGGAAGTGTTGAAACAAATTCAAGATGAATACGGGGCTGCCCCGGCCTTGGACTTAGGGGTGCAATTAATGGGCAATTTTGCCACAGTATCCTTTATTATACGGTTACCTTCAAGCGGAAGCAGTCGCACTAGTGATGTGCATGAGGCTCCAGGACGTTCCTCCACAGGATCAAGCAAGTGAGCTGCCAAAGATTATCGCAGAGACCTACTCTAGCATTGGTCGAGATAGTCTGGGGGCCAAACCAACAAAACCACAATTTCAAGGTAAATCTAATAAAGATTCTACCAAACAAGCTCCTGAGGGTACTAAGAAATGCTGGGATAAAAAACAACAAGCAGCGCATATTAAGACTCCACAGAATAGATATAATCTCAGAAATAGAGATGATATAAAAACGCCTGACAGATATCAATATACTGATACACGCCAATCTCGTTCCTTTCAGGACTCATCGAAAAAACGCAGTGAGCCAAGTGGTCGGTCAGAATGAAGAACTGAGTATGTGAAACCAAGACAGGAATCACAACGCTCAACAGAAGTTTTTGTTAAAAAAGAAGAGAAACTTCCCCAACAAAAAACCCAATTCAAAAAGAAAAAGGTGGCAGCAGTGGCAGTCCGACATGCCACTTAAGAAGAAGGCTCTCTTGAAGAACAAGAAGTAGGCACTAGCGCTATTAGACAGCGCGGCAGTGGTCACAATAGTTCGCTGGAATCTTGTAGAGCATCTGGAGGTGAAAGCAACTGATGACTTCCTACAAGTAGAAACTGCAGACATGCATGTCTTCATGCCTGATAGGATGTACAAAGTAACACTACAGTTAGGATGAGACACTGAGCGCACAATCAACGCAATCTTTTGGGCCCAAGTCATAAATATGTATGATATTCTACTGGTCGAAAAGGACTGGGCACCTGAATTTGTCCGCACTTGCCCATATGAGGACTCTTCTTTCTCATCCCTTGTTCCAGAGGAGCTCAAAGAATCCTACGCCTTCGATTGGGCATTGGCGCAGGCACCCCGTGTTATATCACAACCACAAGGATGGGATAACGATTCCACCTATCATGTAATTCCTATTAAAAATCAACCCAACCTCAACCCCATTATCCAATAAAACATGATGCTAAAGCACCCGTGAGGGAAATCCTCTCACAACTAGAGTAACAGGACGTAATGGAACAGTGTCTCACCAATTAATAATCCATTATTCCCAGTAGCTAAACCGGACCATTCGTACAGAATACCCTTAGACTACAAACATTTAAACAGTCATAAACTTACATACGCTATACAAAATTCACATAGCATGACCCTCATGAACAACATAGTGCGCAAAAAGCCATTTCCAGTGGTGTCTTCTGCCAAAATATAGCACCTGAGAGTAGAGACTTAACCAGTTTCAGCGCAATAGGCTCCCAGAAAAAATTCTGTTGTTTACCCCAGGGGAACAAGAACAGTCCAGGATTGTTTGCAGCTCTTGTGACCTTAATATTGCATGACATAGACCCTGAAGCATTATCCTATGTAGATGATATCTATCCTATGGATGATGAATTACTGCAACATTTAATACGGGTAGCCTGCATTGTTGTGGGATTTGCCGAATTCAGCTACAAATTCAATTTTAAGAAAACAAAAATAGCCCTCCTTAGAGTCCTGTTTCGGGGATATGAGCTATTGAGTGAAGGAAAGAGCCTAGCGCCACAGTTCTTGGAAACATGCGCACAGTTACAACCTCCAAATACAATTAAAAAACTCCAGTCCTTGTTGGGTTTCCTAAACTTTGGAAGAACTTACATTCCTGATTATGCGTCATGCATAAAACCTTTATTGGACTTAATACGTCCTGACTTTTCAAGTAAATTTTGTTCAGTCGAACACACACGCATTCTCAGGGCTTTGCAAACAGCCATGCGTGTGGCACCACACCTACACACAAGGGACAACAAAACACATTTTGTCATCAGAGTAATTGCTAGTGCTATTGGTTCCACCTATGTAACTTTCAACGAGGGTCAGACAGTCCAGATCGCATACAAATCACATTTGTACTCAGCAGCAGAACAACGCTTTGCTCCACCTGAGAACATTCTCACTGCTGTTCAGATGTCCGTCATTAAAGAAAGACCTCTAGCCCAAGGCAAACACATTATTGTCATCTCTCCAATCCCAGCCTTTGAGGCTGTTACCAAAGCCAGCGTTTCAAACTCTAAAGCATTACATCCACGTTGGATTCAATGGGCAACGTCTTTGACAGCCACTGATGTAGACTACATTTTTTACCCAAAATTACCAACTCAAGAATTTTTGCAATATGAACTAGAATACCCAGTTCCAGCAAATACACTGCCTATTGTTTAGTATCAAAGAGTAATTTATACCGATGGCTCAGCACAACCTGCAATTGACACAAAACATCAATACTCTGCTGCTTGCTCCATCGTAAACGGCTATATGTACGTTCACGCAAACCCTAGGGGATTGCTCAGCACAATTAGCAGAGCTAATGGCTCTGGTGATGGCACTGGAACATATGGATCCTGCACAGTTAAAGCTGATTGTTTGTGATTCGTACTACTCTGTCCAGTCCTATAATGAATATCTGCATTACTGGCGTCAGAATGGGTTCAGAGATTCTAAAGGCAACACCATTAAACACAGACTTCTGTGGGGGAAAGTAGCGGATCTGAAGGAAATGCTACCAAACGTCCATGTTGTAGATACACTTGGACACCAGAACGTTGGAATACACGTTGCTGGAAATACACTGGCTAGTGAAGCAGCAAAATCAGCTACTGTTGCTGCAGTAACCCATTCAGGAACGAAACCGGAAAATGACATATGGGCTGCCATGAAAGCTATGGCTTAAGGCACGCCTTATCCAAAAGCATTTCCTGCTAAATATTCCTACTGAATGGGAGGCTTCCTAGACGCCGAAGTAAAGATATCAGGCTTGGGGGTTCAAGTAATTCCCAAAAACAGACATAAGATCAGAGTTACCTAAAGCAGCGCATGAGGGGGTAGCATCTGCCCATGCTAGTGTGGCTGCTACAATATCATTGTTGCAAGCATATTATTGGTGACCAGGTCTATACAAACATACCAAGCAGTATGTCCTTTGTTGTGACATCTGTCAACAAATTAAAGGTTCCACGTCAAACGCCCACTGCAGACACCCCTCCTAATTTCCAACAAACCATTACAATGTGTGAACTTGGACCAATGTGGTCCCCTAGCACTGGATAGTGCATACAAATACATTCTAGTCGCATTTGACTCCTGCTCCAGATTTCTATGGGTGTGGCCACAATGGCCGGCTGACACTCATACTGTTGTTAAAACTTTGCAAGTTCTTATTGGTACAAATGCAGTCGCTGCTTTCCACTCGGACCAGGGCCCTGATTTTACCTCAAGGGCATTCGGGGATGCCATGGCTTTGTTAGGGGTCGAACTCCATTACTCTTCTCCATTTTATCCTGAGGGAAATAGTGTTGTGGAGTGACAAAACCGTTATTTAAAGCAATCCTTAATAGCTAGAGTCTTAGGTATGGGCCATAGTTACCTTAACCACCTGTATGGAGTCCAGAGAGCACTTAACAGTCTGCCTAGAAGGTCCCTGGGGGGGATCGTACTTCATACAAGTGCCTGTTCGGAACTCAAATGTATGTTCCAGATCTTGATGGCAATGGCTTGGAGGCAGCAGAAACGTCCTTTGACATAAATGAACGTGTCACTGCCTTGCAGGAATTACAACAGTTCTGTGGTAACAACGCTTCTGCCAGTGCTGCCTCCACAGGAATTAAGGATGTACCAGTAACACCTACCAGCTAGATTCCCAAAGTTGAGGATCTAGTACTTGAAAAAGTTAGTGAGAAAAAGGAGTTTGGTCCTTCCTATCGTGCACCGGTCCCAGCCTTGGGGATACACAGTAACAGAACTGTCATTCTACCACAGTTGGCTGGTGCTAAGGAAAACCGCTTTATGTCTATAGACAATGTCAAGTTACACCATGTGGCCGATCCTGCACAGCAGACCAAGAGGAACAGCCAGAAGTTCCTGAATCCTTCTCACTACTGGTCTAGAAGTCCCTCCACAAGTTGTGAACAGCAATGCTGACACCTCTCCAAGCTTGGGAAGGGTGGAAAATGATTTTGCATTAGTTCCACTAACATTTGTTTAAAAAAACAATACAGAAATGACGGATCGATTTGACACAACCTCAACACAGACGGGTGGCGTCATTTATTCTGAACCACCGCAGGAGACACCTACCATTTCTCCTCCTACAAATACGCCTCCAGCCTTTGCTCGAACTGCCTCTGGATACTTTGCCAATGTCAACGACGCCTTCTCAGACTCATTCGCCTCTTCTACATCTGAACTGTCAAAAACATGTAAGCTGATAAACTGGCTTAAAACAAATTACTTTATTTTCCCATGGAACTATCTGTGGCTTTCTTTGACTGTACTAGCTTTCCTCATTTGGATTGGTTTCGTCATAACATTCTTTCTATTAAAACATGGTCATTTTCTTCCTGAAAGATCAACAGGTAAACTGGTGGATGAGGGCCTGAAACCCCATTTTTCTTCTCACAAGGTCCGCAGAGACACGTCTTTTGTGAACACTTCCTCTATACCAATTCCTGATGGGATTGTTTGGGATAAAGTAACATTTGATCTGTACGGCCCGACAGAGGTCATTCAAATACCATATGTGTTCAAACTTTCAATGAACGATGTAATAATACCCGGAGTTGTTTCTGATGACTGGAATGTGAACAGTTGATTTTATGATGACTGAATTACAGTATTATACTGTTTTTGAAAGTGAAAATGTTTATCAATCTAAAGAGAATTTTTGTGATATGTTTTGCTATAATTATTATGGGCACATTTCATTCACAGAGCAAGTACCCCAAAGACTATCTTTAATTATACACAATGGGGGCATTGTCTGACTCCACCACAGGAGAGTTCTAAAACATATTCTGAAAATGTGCATATTTTTCTGGGCACAATGTTAAAAATGCTGAGTCATGTTATTTTAAATTGCTATCAATGGAAAATGTACATAGTTTATTGACAGATGTGAAATGTATTTATTCGGATTCCTTTGTTTCCCGGTTGGCTATTGAAGGCTATGAATATTGGCTGAAGTCGACTGACTTAAAAAGTGTGTGGGGAACCCGAAATTGGCAAATAAGGGGGGGGGCGAAGCTTTATTTAGAGCATGCCTGATACCTCGTCAAATGATATTTTTAAATGAAACTGCACAACAAACTAGTTGTTTAGGCTTAGCAAAGATTATGGAATTGAATGCGCCTAGTATTCCTGCCCCTGCAAAATTTTACAAATGGCAAAAATATATAAATGCAACTGAAGGTCAGCTCGATGAATGGGTCCAGAATGGCATGTTTAACGCTTCACTGTCACGTGGTGGTTATTGTGGCCAATAGGTACCAATGATTCTCATAAACATTTTATAAACTCCACGGGGGTTTTAGAACTAATAGGCTGGACCCTCGCTATGTGTCATCCAAACATGCCGGTATAGTAACAACATACAGTGTAGGGAAACTATGCCAGCAATGGTTGAAGAGTTCCTCACTAGAGGCTGTTAGAGAACACCTCAGTCTCCAGTCTAATAACACTGATTTACAGGATTACCTGTTAGGCCCCAGAAAACAATGCAGAAAGTGCTTCTTATATGCAGTATAGAATGAAATTTGGAAGCTTTCCCAACAAGAAGTTGCTGCCCGGTTAAGGCAATAGACCAGGAAAACTTACAGAAGGCATTAGCTGTTGTAGATAATGGGATTAATACCCTGTCCGACCGGATATACACCTTAAACAACATTGTTACTTCTACAATAGACATAATACAAAGTGATATGTCTTTGTTACACCATGGCCAAATTCAACTAAGGTCCATTATGCAGTTGGGTTGGACACTTCAGACATTGAAAGCAGGTCGAGTTCCCTGGCAACACGTTAGCGCAAGGGACATATTTTCTACATTTATTTTAATGCAACAGCAACAACTAATGGCTAAGGAAGAAGCAACTTATGTTATGTAAAACATCAAAACGTTAGAAAAGTTGCCTTTTACTGTGGCTGAAATTCCATCTGCTGAGTGGTTGATACACAGGGTCATTAATCTGCCTATTTCAATACTCCAATTCACGTCCTGTTTAAAACACAATCCAGTAGGCAGATATGAAAGGCTGGGAGATAGTTACATCCATGAGGTGTGAGAGCTGCCCTTCTCATACAAATGTCTCAGTGGCATGAAAGAGGTCTTTCTTAGCGGTAGTGAATGGGAGACTTCTGTCAGCCATTCAATGTTTTGTAAACAGCTGTCCTTGCACAGGGCGTGTAACACTTCGGTAGTGAACTTGGCTTTTTATCTGTAGGGAGTTCCAGTCCCCTTAATTAGACCTGCATTCCAGGTGCTTTCAAATGGCAGCTATGTTCTCCTCAATAGTGAAAACTGTTGTGGGTTGTGAGGCGGAATAGTTTATGTTGTTTCAGTCTGTAAGATTTTTACATGATGCGCTGCACCATGCCGCACTCAAGTATCATAGTGCACGGAGGGCTGCATTGAGGGGGAGGACAGAGGTGTGTAGTAAGGCAGACACCGGCAGAGACAGAAGATGAAATTGAACTCTGCTAGGTCCATGAGTGCTATGCAATGTAGCACACATACACAAACATCAACATAAGGAGCCATCAATGGTAACAAGAGCATAGTGTCCTGGCAATGCCATCCCTGGGGTGGTGCAAGGTCTCAGCACCGCATGGGTGTATGTGAAACATGTAAGACTGGGACAGGGGAAAATTGTCATGTGTGGTGCTGTGGAATGAGCACAGCAACACCCATTGCAAGGCCTCACAATGCAAATGGATGCATAGGGAGGGTTGACAACCACAAGATGGTGTCAAGTCACAAAAAGGATAGACATCACACCTAGAAGATATGACGCAGCCAATTGCGCCAACTGGGTTTCCCTTCATGTGACACATAGGTGGGGCATAGGGGTGATAGACTGCAGCCATGATACATAGGAACAATGTTTTGGAACTAAGATGACAATGATCCTCAAATAGCTAATCAGTGATGTGACATATCCATTGCCACAACACAGATAGACTGATTTTAAACCATCTCATTGCAGAGGATGATGGCTCTCCTGCTGATCTGCCTGTCCTGGAGAAATTGGTAAACAGGATGACCAGCTGACAACCATCAGCCAAGAGACCCTCCAAGAAGCCCTTGTAAACCTGTAAACCTCTAGACACCACCTCCAATCGCAAGGAGGAGTATTAATGTAGCAGCCATCCCACAGGCCCAACCTAACAACCCAGTAGTACGACCTGCCAGCACTGACACAGCTGAGGACTCAGAGGACACAGGGACCAGCTTTGAGAGGACAGTGGAAGGAGTCCAGTGGGTCCAGGCCAAGGAGGTGTGGGTGGGGATGTTAACTCTGGCAGCTAGCCTAGAGGGTATGCGCACATGCTTCGTTATGTCTACTGAACAGACTGCAGCCAACAGAAGCACACACTCCTCAATGCATGGAGTCCAGCAGTGTCTGAGGGACATAGCTGCTGCCATGAGGGAGAGACCACAACAACTGCCCTCCCAAACTGGCATCGGTGTGCTATGGAACAAGATGGACTCCATTCTCCTGGAAATGGTCTCGCTCAGGGCAGACATGGCTACTTACCACAGGGATGTTGCTGCTATACTAAAAAAACAGCAGTTCCTCCTTGCTGAAGTGATGCCATATGTTGTTCCACAGATGGCAGCTGCTGGGAATTGGGAGTTCACATCTCCAACCACTGAAGTGTGTGTGGCCCCCCTCTACCTCCCTACGACCACCATCAAGGGCAGTGGAGACACCACATACATCGGAGGATGGAGATGTGGAACAGATCATCTTCACCTGTAGGAGTTCCCGGTAGCACCAGCCCATGCCACATGGGCACTCTTTTCCTTTATCCTGTGCTTGACATCATGCCAGTGTTAGCAGAGTTGGATATATGCACACTGTTGACCTTTCTGCTATGGACTGCAATTGCCTCTCACTTTTCAATTGACAATTCATGTTCCCCTGCACTGACTGACACTTTACCCAAGCATGTCCCATGACATGTCCCTCAACCATAGACTTGTGTTGTGTCACAATTGTATGGATTTCACTAATGAGGTCACAGACCTGGACATTGTAAATATTGCACTATGTAAATATACACCACCTACACAACCAGCATGTCTTTGTGTATTGTGACAAAATTACTACGCTTAGGAATTGTGATGTGTGTAACATGTCTTTAGTCACAGAGTATCAGTACAAGAGTGCAGGAATAAGGGGGCACATATCTATGCACAAGGATACCTACTTGATGAACGTCGATGCTGGTCTTATCCTCTACAAGCAATTCACTGAGTATGTCAAATATGTTGAACACATGTATGCTTCACCCACTACATATGGCAGGAATGGCTGTGAAACAGTTCTCGGGCAATATTGTCAGCTGGGAGTAACAGTAGAAGACATTGGTGTGAAACAGAGGTACTTTACCTCATCTGTAGATGGCACTGGCCAGTTTAGCAGTATAGATATGAAATGTAGGCTGTTGTTAGATGTCCCACAGTGCCCAACAATCTGACACAGGACCGAAGCAATGACAGCTGAATCACCACACCTACCTGTCCAATGCATGGTTAACATAGTCACTTTGAGTGGTGGATACACTGGATAGCAGATGCATAGCTAAGTAGATGTGTTGTAGCTGCCAATGTGACAGCTCAGTTGTAAGAAGGTGATGAACGTGTCAAGAGAGGGATCTGGAGGCAGGACGGAATCCCTAGGCCAACACACAATTTTCACTGTATACTCTTGGGAAGACCCTGAGACCCAAGCATATGACACATGAAGTAAGGGAGTACCCAAAGATTACAAATAAGAATTAAACTAAACTAAAAAGAATGAAGAACACCTATCCTCACCTAACCTAACCTATCCTTACTATACATAACCAACAACTGACCCTAACTACCCTATGCTAAACTATCCTAACACATTTAACAACACACTCTAAACATTGGCCCCCAACACCCTTTATATCAGAAGACACATGCGCAACAACATATACTAAACTACACTTATACTACCTATAGCTAAACAAATATATACATATATATATTTTTATATTTTTTTTATACAACACATAAATGCCCCAACATTACCCCCATCCACCCACCCACAAAGTAACATGTAAAAAGTAGAAAACCCACCACCAAGCCTACTTATCCTAACTAAACTACGAACCAAATCTAACCTGACAAACCCCCTAAAATCCACTATAAAACTTTAAAACAAATGAAGAGGGAGAGGACAAAACTGGGGGTGACAGTCATTAAGCCATTTACAGATTGGCCCGCTTGAGTTTACTTTTTATGAACTTCAATCCCTTAGTGTTCCTCTCTATCACCTTCTCTAGACTGTCCAACTTTTTAAGGACCAGTGTCACATCCCTCTGTAGCTCCTTTATTACGTTCATGTCCACGGCAGTGTCAGGAATCCCCAAGGTGCCTCCTGCATTATCTATCAGCATCTCCAGGGATTAGGGTTAAATCATATCTCTGTTCTTGGTTAAACCTTCATGCTTCCAATTAAACATAATGTGCTGTGTTACACAATTGGTTTTATCAATGCTTGTTTTACCAATGCTTGCACATGTGGAAACTCAACTGCTTTCCTGATTGGCTATAAACAGCAGACTGAAGAATGCCTCCCTGCTTGGCTTTGTTTTGCTTCCTGATCTCAGCATCTGATTTGGCAGTCCAGCCCCTGGTGTCATCCTCATATGATAAACATATCAAGTGGAACTGTGGACTTTGACTTTGGCTTCTATTAACACTTTTATATGGACGTGAGTGCTTCCGTTAGTATACATATTTAGGGTTTGCCTTTTGGCTTTCCCATTCAAGGGTGTTTAGGGGAACAACCTTGGGCAGCATCGTCCACTGGATACTATTTTTTGACACTGTTAGTGAGGGCCCCGCCTTTATACAAAAATCCCCTTTTTGTACATTTTCCTTATTGTTATGGTACTCAGTTTGGGTTTTTGGTAATGCAGTGTTAGTAATTGTGCCAACAGTTATTATTATCCAAGAAAAGTGCTGAAGCATCCCAGTGTTCTTCTACCGCTCCCATGCCCATATCAGAAAGAGAGATTCAGTTTCATGGAAGTTGAGTACACTAACTCTACTATCACTCTGTCAACAATGACCTGCCCCCTGAAAATACAGGGTGTCTGTCTGGACTGGCAAGACGTGGCAGTGTTAATGAGTAATCCATGACTGATGTGGCAAAGTTGTCTGATGGTATCAAATGGCCCGTTGCCAGTTCCCCCTAAGTCGGGTAAGCCCCCTTTGCTAACATAATGGCAGGGATCATGTGTGTGAAATGATGACAATGTAGTGCTATATATGGATTGCCCTAATTTGTTGACACAATCCAGTCAAATATGGTATGCTGGCGGTGTCTTGGTGTATCATACATAACACTAAGAATGGGGCACAGGTATTGCCATGGCCCCTGAAATGTGTGCCTTATTGATGGTTGTGCGTGACCTACCAGAAATCTGTCCTACATTGGTAACATGGTAGGACATGTGAACTCCATGTCTAGACTGGCACAGTTAGACTTCAATCTGGTTGCATGCAACCTGTCCACAAGCATTGCATGCAGCATTCCAACACATCTGCTACTGTCATTCAAGAGCGGCGAACAGTAAATAGTATGCCAATAGGAGACTCAACAACAGGGCTACCGATCACCACACGAAGATGGTCAAGCAGATCCTACTCCCTGCTCACCAGATCTGCCCAGCGATGCTTGGGCTGGTCCTCGTTGTAGCTGCTGCAAAACACCCTCTTCAGGTGGTGGAGCACCTAGCCCCACCGCAGCTGCCTCACTTCCATCCGGTAACCTTGGATTACATGGCCCCCCCGTCTCCAACATTAATGGCAGATAGTGGGCTACCAACTACACAAAGCCTCCCAGCTCCTTCTCCCCCATCCTTGTCAACCTTCCCCTACCTATTAGGTACAGGTTGACGACAGTAATAAAAATACAAAAATGAATAGAAAGGAAACTTAAGGCCCAAAAATTAATCCCAACTAAATCAACTTATCAACTATCCCGGACAGACTCCCCACATTACAAGCACAATGACAAACAAAAAACACACAAATTTTGTGACACTGGGACAAAGTACAATCAAAAATACGAAAAACACCACAGGAGCGGCCCCACAAGATACAATACTGAGCAAAAACACACCACCAACTCCAGGACACAACAACACAGTCAAAAGAGGCACAGACTGTAAAGAGAAAGTGAAAGTACACCCACTGCGCCATCCCTGTAAACAGGATTTCCTATTACATCACTTCCTGTCCCTGTGCGTTAAGTTTTCTTTTATGCGTGTATTTATTTGATGCATGTGATATTTGTGTGAGTATTTCAGATGCATATTTTTGTGTCAAATTAACAGAAAATCAGCATTGAGATGAGTGAGAAGGTGGAATTTATGCTAAGGGCCCATGGGTCATATACTTTGCATTTGTGGATGTTTTTGATGCATTTGCGTCCATTTTTTTGACTCTATTCCTGATTGCGTGATTTTGTTCCATTGTCTATGGATGCACCATGTAACAACATAGAAATGGAATGGGCTGTGCTGTTGTGTGGCATATTGTGTATCCCCGCATGTGGTAGTCCATGCAACAATGTGATTTGGGTGTGATTGGTCTGTTACACGATGTGTGTGTTACATAGTCAACAGCATGCAAATATTTGCACGTCGTGCATATGTATGCATGTGTGACAACTGTGTATCCATATATGTATGGCAGTCAGTACCATGCTACAGTTCTTGTGTGTGATTGTGAATTGTGTTTACTTATGGGATGCGTGCAGTTGTCTTACAATGCATAACATTTAAGATGACATACAAAGCTTGGGCAGTGGACAGACATTACAATTACCACAAGGGTAATGGCCTTTCACAGGGGGTAGGACCCACAATGCTTATATATTGTGAGTACAATATTAGATGAATATTAAGCATGTTTTGGAGAAGGTTTCTATACCGGACTCCTGACAACCATATTATTTGGCCATTTCCAGGTTTCCCACTAACCTTTTTTACGTTATACGACATATTGATGGACTGCTTTTCCGGAATATTTTCTTCTGAATCTTTTTCAGACATACTGTGGAGTCAGTTTATATTCAGATCTTTAGGTGGGCATGAGTTAATGCTTCCCGTGGATTCCCCTCACTTTCCCTCTATTTTTTATGACTCCTTGGTTTTGTGATACTTGATATTACTGCCTTTTGACTCCCCCAAGACATACTGCTTTATAAGAACTCATGTTTTGATAATTACACTATGCAAGTTCTGTTTTCATTATGTAATTATAGACACAACGAGTGATTGAGAGTCTGTGCTTCCAAATTAAACCTGACCTAAGTTTAGGCTGGTAAGCATTTTTTATATATATATATATTTTTTTTTTTAATATATTCTTCCTTTTGTACTATTGCCAGTATGGCCATGACTGCTACTTCTTTTGTGTTTCCACTGATGAACACTAATTGTGTAATTCCCCGAATAGGGTTGTGATATGAGTGATGTTATTTTTTGTCTGGTATTTCTATCCCCTATGGGTATGGCTCAGTTCTTCTGAAAATCAACGGGAACTGGTGTGAGTTGAGTCTCACAGTGATGTAGTTTTTCATATAATTTAGCTTCTGACGTATGAATTTTCTTACAACTTCTGGAGAAGAATTTATCTAGCCTTGATGAAGCACCAATTGATCCGTATGGACATAGAAAGGTGCAAAACATGTTAACTTACTGGAGTGGAATAAGTAATAACTTTTAGAGCCACTCATTTTTTAGAGTAAAGGATCATTACCTCCATAACTCTAATTTTGTTTTTAATCTTGACCATCATTTCCTTGTCCCAATAAAACTGGTTTCCAAGGTAGTGTCAGAGCCAATTTTAACACTTTTCTTTCTCTCCAGCTTTGTTCAGCTCTTTGTCTTTTCTTGAAATTCTGGCAAAGAGGCCCCTACAAGGGTCCTGTCAGACGTTGCAGCAGCAAGCCCAATGATGACACATGAGGGTCTCTGCTCCTGAATTTACCCATACCTGAGACACCTGAAACTCTTTTGTGTTGTCGTGTTTGTTTTGGAACAGTGTACTTTGTTAATTGATATATTATGAAAAGGGAGTACGTACACTGGACCATATAACCTCTAAGTCCCTTTTTTTTTAAACATAGATGTTCATCCTCACACATATGTTCTGCAGGATAGCACGTCATTATGATATTGCAGCCGACGTGTGGGGCATATAGGAGGCTGCCTCCTGTGATGTCCAGGCACCTGAATCTGGACTTCAGGATGCCAAATGTCCTCTCAACAATAGTCTGTGTCCTCCGATGTCCCTCATTATATGCACACTCTGCTGCTGTCCTTGGGTTGGGAAATGGGGTCATTATTCATGGTTGTATGCAATAACCCTGCTACGCTGCAAACAATTAAAGGAGTAAGTTGTTGTTAAGCCTTGCAACAGGTTTGTCATGAAGCATGGCAGTTGATGTTTTGAGTAGGTTGTGGCTCATGTGTGTTTGTGGTATGCTGTGAGTTCCTATCCTTGTTTAAGGTCTCCTCAGCACTGGGTTGTTGGACATGACAATCTTGTGTTTGGCTCAAGGACCTGGAACATATGATTTGGATTCCAAACTGATGGTCAGTATGTATGTGCCATGCGTTGTGTAGTGCATCTTTGTATCAGTGTGCTATCACTAGAGGGGACATGACACATCCTCACAACACAATGGAGTCAGATGTGGTGACAACATGGTAGCATTACAGAGCATAGACATCCCATCCATTTTGACATGTGTCATTGCCGATGATGTGCGACACTTAGGGCTTTTGAAATTGGCAAGTGACAATGCACAACATGTCTCCAAAATTGCCTGCACTGTCCTCCAACATTTAGACTATGCAAGAATGCCCCATGTTTGACATGTTACTAGGTAACCTTTTGTTGTCCCCTGCGCCAGTTACTCATATGCAGCCGTGCACCTTTACTACCTACCTTCCACCAGGGTATTTGGCAAGCTGCCTTTTGGAGGTGGATGTATCTATGCAGGATGGGACACCGCACTATGTATATGCAGTTTAGATGGACAATTGGCTCTTTCTTTGTGTGAAGCAGTATGCATCATGCATTGGTGGCACAATCATCTGAGCTCAAAGCACAGTCTACTTCCTTATTGCAACCTGCAAACAGCACCCCTGGGGCGGTGTTTGTTGTTGGCACTGCCTCATGTTTTAGCTGACACCTACATCTGAGTCAGCATCATCATGCTATGTATCTTAGGTGACAGATCTCCAGTAACACACATTGCACACCCCTTCCACACTACGTACTGCATGGGAGTGTGGCTGATCTACAATGTGGCTTCAAGTCACATGTGAATCAGCATTTATACTGTCAACAAATGCACAGTGCAGGCTATAGGATGGAGCTCAGCTACTTAGCAAATGTGTCACTTGGCACAGTGCGTGTAAGGTCAGTGATGTCCTGTATTCTCCTACAGGGTACCACTACGGCATCCATGATCTGCACTTTCTGACAGTGACTCTGCCCCATGGTGGGCCATTTATTGTATCTGGTACAGACATGATGGGGTTGTGGGTCAGTAAGTGGTGCATGTGAGGTGGCACTACAGTAGGTGTGGTACCACTTATCACACATCTGGCAAATGGTATGTGATGGGCATTGATCTTGCATTCCTATGTGTGTGAACCAATGTGTCAGGCAGATGTCTCTGCACACTACAGGTAAGTCAGGTATGTGTTGATGAGATATAGTTGGTATAGGCAGCAGTTGTCTGGTATTTGATGTTTGTTCTGGCAATGATTTGCACGGCATGACTTGAGGGATCTATGGCTATAGAGAACTTACATGACATGGGCATGGTGTATGCAATTGAAAAGGCTGTGCTATTCTTTGTTTGGTGTACTGTGTATGACGTGTACATAGTAGGCAACCTGTGGGCACTTGTAGTGGTCTGTGTAGTTCTTCTGTTAGCAAAGGGTACATGTCCTTCACACAGTGTGCCTGTCAATTTGTGGGTGTGTTACGTACATGTGGGTGTATGTGTTTGTGGTGTGCAATGATTGTGCTGTACTGCAGTATGGTGCATATGAGTTGTTTCCTGCACATCTTTGTTACCCTGGCCATGTGTTAATGTAGTGGTGTATGTCTTGTGTGTTCTACAGGGTTGCTATGTTGTGTGTATATTGCTACTTTGTTGACTTACTCATAAGTAGGTAATTTCCATATTGTTCATCCTGGAATTGTTCATTCATCCTGCTGTGCCGGAACATGAAGGCATCATGGAAACTCCCAGGATACTTGGCCAAAATGTTTATGAATAGTCCCAGGTGGTCCACCATGGCCTGTACATTAATGGAATGCCTGTGCTTGCGATTCTGGTATAAGTGCTCGGTTGCTGCAGGTGGTATGAGCCAGACACGGGCTCAGTCAATTGCACCAAGCACATGCGGGAAGCCATGGATTTGATAGAACCCCTGTTTGTTCTCCTGCTGCTTTTGCTAAGTGTTGGGGAAACTGATGTGGCGGTGTGTCAGAGAGATTATAGCGTCTAACACCTTTGGCAGGAATGCAGAGAATGACAGCTGTGAGACACCAGCAACCAGGGCACCCGTTGTTTGGAATTAGCCACTTGCCAGCATGTGCAGGATAGCTAGCAGCTTTGTCACAGGTGGTTTGCTGTGTGGGGTCTGCAGGCTGGCTGTGATTTGTGTCTCAATGTGGTGCTGCAGGTGTAGTATGGCTTGCCGGTTCAGTCTATAGGTCCTAATGATGTCCTGGTACCTGAGGCCAAGGAGGCTTGTCCTGGTTCTGAAGACCCTCTCTTGCATTCTGCGTTGCCTTTGTGGGTTTCTTAGTAGTGGTGGTGATTGCTGTAGTGGTTGCTGTCCTCTGCGTCATCTCGCAAGCTGGATCAGTATCACCTCCATCTTCTCCTGTGCATTGGTTATGTTGCTTCTGTGTGTTCTCCTTAAGTAGTGATGAGTTTGCCTCATTTTAACACCTGCCCTGTCACAGGCATTGCATTGTGAAGCAAATCGGTGTTAATGTCATTTTTTGGGTCCGCCTCCTACCCATGCGTCATTTTTGCCCGGGTGGATATAAATGGCACTAGATGGTTAGAGTCGTTTTTTGGACGGGAACGCCTACCTTGCATCTCATTGACGCAAGGAGGTTTCGCAGATCTGAAAAATGATGATAACACCAATATTTTGAAGCTAGACGGGTCTAGTGTCATAACATAAATATGGAGTTGAGTTTGCACTGAATTAGCGTAAGAAAATGACGCTAATTCAGTGCAAAAAGAGTATAAATATGCACCATATTATCTTGTGATTCTGCATCTGTATTAGGGCTGGCTGATGGGGGCAATGGAGCCCCACTATGTGCATGTCTGTCAAAGGCCATTATAGATATTGAATGTTTTCAAACCAAACTGCCTCTTTAAATCACCAATGTGTAAGGACATTTATTTGAGCCTTTTTTGTATCCTGAGTTGTCAATCAGATGGCCGATCTTGTTTTTTTATTTTATTATGGTGTACTCTTGTCCCTGTCGTACTCCTGCGGTACCTAGCAATAGAGTACCCATCACTCCTGCAAGGGATTTTCTTCTTTTCCAGATGCCACAGTAACCCCAGAGGTAGTGCCGTTGGGACAAGAGGGTTTTAAACCTATTGTGTTCACTACTAAGGAGTAACTTATTTTCCAGGTTTCAAGCTTGTAGTTTCCTCACAGGTACAAATTACTAAGAAATTATATGTTGTTTAATAAAGATTTCTCTGTTTTTAGAGTTAAGGTACTGTGCTCAACATCCAGGAGTGACCAACACCTGTTGTGAGTACTCTTTGTCAGTGCACAAAGGGAGCTTGCTGCAGCATCTAGCCTGCAGCCAGGCCCTGGGCCTTACATGCCACAGGTTGCCTAACTACTGTGGTGCACGGGCCTGTGTCCTGAAAGTAGAAAAATAAAAAAGTATTGTGGAGCAAAGAAGAGTTACCGAGACCTTCGGGACCCTGCCTACTGGCGTCAAATTTTAAAAAATGCAGTGCTGTGGAGACAATCCTAAGAGACTTTGGCCCATATTTATACTTTTTGACGCTAAACTGCGCTAACGCAGTTTAGCGTCAAAAAGTTTTGCGCCGTCTAACGCCATTCTGAAGCGCCATGCGGGCGCCGTATTTATGGAATGGCGTTAGACGGCGCAAGCAGACCGGCGCTGCCTGGTTTGCGTGGGAAAAAACCACGTAGACCAGACAGCGCCGGCGTAGGGGGAAAATGGCGCATGGGCGTCTTAAAATGGGGCAAGTCAGGTTACGTCGAAAAAATCGTCTTAACCCGACTTGCGCCATTTATTTTCGACGCCCATCCCCCATCAACATGACTCCTATCATTGTAAAGATAGGAGTCATGCCCCCTTGCCCAATGGCCATGCCCAGGGGACTTCTGTCCCCTGGGCATGGTCATTGGGCATAGTGGCATGTAGGGGGGCACAAATCAGGCCCCCCTATGCCACAAAAACTTATTAAAAAAAAATAAAAAAATACTTACCTGAACTTACCTGGGGTGGGTCCCTCCAGCCTTGGGTGTCCTCCTGGGGTGGGCAAGGGTGGCAGGGGGGGTCCCTGGGGGCAGGGGAGGGCACTGTGGGCTCATTTTGAGCCCACTTGTCCCTTAACGCCATGCCTGACCCAGGCGTTAAAAAGCGGCGCAAATGCGCCGTTTTTAGCAACGCCCACTCCCGGGCGTCTCTTTTGCCCGGGAGTATAAATACCACGTAAAGGCCTGGGAGTCATTTTTTAGACGGGAACGCCTCCCTTGCATATCATTAACGCAAGGAAGGGGTTCACGCTAAAAAATGACGCACATTCCGGGAACTTTGGCGCTATTCGCCTCTAACGCCATAGTATAAATATGGCGTTAGTTTGCGTTAGTTTTGCGTCTAAATTGCGTCAAAAAAAACGACGCCATTTCGGCGCAAACGGAGTATAAATATGCCCCTTTGTGACCACCTTACTCCAGCAAGAGTCCCACAGAATTGAAAATCTATAAAAAACATAAGTAGGATGGGTGTCCGCTGAGGATGGGCTCTGGGCCTAACCCCACACCATACATGACCACAGTGCAGGAGGGGTTTGTAGGAAAGTGGAGTACTATGTGGTGTGGGGGTTAGTCCTCACCCTGTAAAACTCTCACAGTACCCCAAAGATGGTCCTTGAATTCACACTAATAAATCCTTAGCTCAGTCCTGGTAGTGTGGCAAAGAGCAGTCAGGCTTTACTAAAGGAATATGTGTTAAGCATTTCAGACCACCAACAAGGATGATAAGTAATTGACACAACTCGAAAGAAATCCAGCACCAATTTATAAAAATAAAGCTATTTTGTTTTTAATTTAGACACCAAAACAAACGTAATTGCATCAGTACAACCGGAGTTATAGATTTTAGAAGCAAAAATTAAATCACAGCAAAAATAGCATGTAAACGTTATGCTGAATTCAAAAGAGAAAAAACACTAGCGACAAAAGACCATTTAGGGGTCAAGTTATTTGGAACCCTTGCAGTGTTAAGGTTGTGCAGGTCCTAGTACTAAGCCACGGAAGTCAGTTCAGTTTTAACTGGCCCATGGCATCTGGGTACAGAGCGGGACTTGCCCTGGTCCTGATTTTACCACTTACACAATGTTGCCGAAAAGAAGATGCAAAATCTCAGCAGGGGCTGGGTTGATGTTGTCGGATGCAGGCTGCACGGTGTGCCCTGCAGCTGCAACATTGAGTGATGGGGTCAGTTACCAGGTTGGCAACCAACACGCCTTAGCAGCGGTAAAGGTGACGAAAAGCTTTAGAAACTTCACAGGATCTGGGGAAGTGACTTAGTGGCCTGAAACTTTGAGACAGGTGAGACTATAACTCCCAAAAGACACTGGACCAACTGGATTTAGGCGATGCCATAGAGGACCCGATGGCTGGTGAATCTTCAGATCCTGAAAATGTTTTACCTGCAGTTTACAGAGGACAAGTGCCACTAGTCTAAGGTACATTGAGGGTGTTTCTGGCATCCACAGGGTTCCCTCTTGTTAGGAGTGCCGAGTATGAGCCAAGGATGAGGGTCATTGATGCAGTTCGCAGTCTGTTGCCTCAGGGACAGAGTATCCCTCTTTTGCTTTGTTGCAGTGGGTAAAGTCCAGTTGTTGGTGACACAGGGCTTCCTTTGGTCCTTCTAGGAAGTCAGTTCTTCTGATTAGAGGTTCTGGTGTCAGTGGTATACCTTAAATCATCGGTTTAGGGGAGTTACGGGTGTGGAGGGTAGTGACCAATGGGCAGCTAGCTCCTGCAGCTAATCCGCCCCTGAGGATACCACATAAAGTGGGGTGGGTCACCTTTTGCTACCCAGAACGCTCTATCCTGTCACTCGTAACATGGCAGAAATCAAAAACTTAGGGCCCGATTTTAAGAAAAATGGTGCAACGTGGTGCTGCGCCAAAATTGGCAGCGCCGCACTGTATCACTTTAGAAACGCAGGGATGTGCCGTATTTAAGGGAATATGGCACACCCCTGCGTTTCCCCCAGTGCTGGTGCTAAATTTAGCTGCCAGCGCCAATGCAGGTCTGTGTTGAGGGGTGTGATTGTTTATGTGCGGGAAGGTGTCCCTTCCTGCACATAAACAAACACTAATGGCACTTTGACACTTCTGTGTGTGCTGCACAATGCAGCAGAAACAGAAGTGCCAAAGCATCATTTTCAAATGATTGTATGTGTGCAGGAAGGGACACCTTCTCGCACATAAACAATAATTTCTGGCATTTTGCTTTTTGTATGCGTGCGGCAGAATGCAGCAGGCAAAGAAAAAGCAAAAAATTAGGAAGAATAAAAGTATTCCTCCTCGATGCGCCCTGCTAATGCCATCCCTGGGGGTGGTGTTAGATTTTGGTGCTGCCTCAGGTTTACGAGATTTCATAAATCTGAGGCAGCGTCAATATGCAATGGGTGTTGCTGTGGCACGCCCACAGCACCACCCATTGCACGCCCCTTCCATGCACAGTGCTGTGTGGGAAGGAGCCAAATTTACAAGGTGGCGCTTAGCCACAAAAAGTGGCTTAACACCACCTTATAAATACAATGCTGTGCTTAGCGACACAGACGCTAGCGGCCTATACATTTTTACTGACCTTAGTGCACAAACCAGGCTGCTCACCCTAGAGGTATGGTCAACCTTCTGGGGTTGTGCACTACCCTGCATATCTAATTTCCAGCTATGAGCAGATGTGCTTGTGGCAGCGGTAGAGCTGTTTCCTCTCCTGGGGAGAGCACAGATGGGTATCAGGGGAGATGAAGACTTTGAAGTTCACTGTGACGAAGTGCCCATTCACTAGCCTTGCTGGAGGGCTGGAGGTGTGACCTCCTTCCTGCCTCAGGTTTTATATCTGACTCCGGGGTGTGTCCACACTACCTGGCTGGAAGTCAGAACCATGTCTTGGTGGCAGCAGGCATGGAAAAGCACAAGCTGGCCGGCCAGAGCACAAATAAGTTGGGGCAAACAGATGGGTGACCTCTAAAGTGCCATCTGGGTACCTGCCAGCTGTCCCTAAACACCAGATTTGTGTCAGGGGAGAGAAGGCATTTTGTTTGACAAATGCAAAAACAACAAGTGATGGACGGAATGCTGAACATTGTCAAACATTCACCCCCAGTCACAGATCTGGGTTTAATCCATCGTTTTTTTGCTGCCCATGCCATTCCAGTTTGGACCCAGCCATATGCAAATCAGTCTTGACCCTGTTCCCCATGGGAACAGTCCAGCCCGAACTGCTAGGCCAGGTCTTCCCTGGACTGGAAACAAGCATCCTGGGACCGGTTTCGGGGTTTCACCCCTCATCAGCCAGGCTAGCTTGAATCCAGTGGCATGGGAAGCACGGGACCCACGTCTGGGCATACCCTTCCCACTTAGGGCGACAAATGCAAAAACAACAAGTGATGGACGGAATGCTGAACATTGTCAAACATTCACCCCCAGTCACAGATCTGGGTTTAATCCATCGTTTTTTTGCTGCCCATGCCATTCCAGTTTGGACCCAGCCATATGCAAATCAGTCTTGACCCTGTTCCCCATGGGAACAGTCCAGCCCGAACTGCTAGGCCAGGTCTTCCCTGGACTGGAAACAAGCATCCTGGGACCGGTTTCGGGGTTTCACCCCTCATCAGCCAGGCTAGCTTGAATCCAGTGGCATGGGAAGCACGGGACCCACGTCTGGGCATACCCTTCCCACTTAGGGCGACAAATGCAAAAACAACAAGTGATGGACGGAATGCTGAACATTGTCAAACATTCACCCCCAGTCACAGATCTGGGTTTAATCCATCGTTTTTTTGCTGCCATTTTGTTTGACACCATGCTCGACATACCTAGGTGGTACTATGATGGAGCTAGCAACCCATGTCTGCCTTGGTGCAATCCCCATGTTATCCTATGGACCGGCTATCACTTATAGTGTATTTTAACCCCTTCGCTGCCAGGCCTTGTCCCCCTCAGGTGACAGGCCTTTTTTTGGCTATTTGAGGCAGTTAACCCTTAGGCCCTCATAACTTTTTGTCCACACAGTCTACCCAAGCAAAATGTGCGTCAGTTTTTTCCCAACTTCCTAGGGATTCTAGAGTAACCCAGAGTTTGTGGGTTCCCCTGGACAAGACCAAGAAATTAGCCAAAATACAGAAGAAATTGTGTTTTTTAAAACAAAATGGGGAAAAGGGCTGCAGGAGAAGGCTTGTGATTTTTTCTCTGAAAACGGCAACAACAAAGGGTTTGTAGTGCTAAAATCATCGTCTTCCCAGCTCTAAGGAATATACACACTTGAATCAGAAAACCATATTTTTCAACCCAATTTTGGCATTTTACTGAGACAAACCCCATTTTTACTATTTTACTTTTTTTAGCCTCCTTCCGGTTAATGACAGAAATGAGTGTAAAACCAGTGCTAGATCCCAGATAGCTAAACCTTTCTAAAAAGTATGCAAATTTCTGAATGCAGCAAGGGGGTCATTTGTGTAGATTCTACAAGGTTTTCCTACAGAAAACAACAGCTGAAATAAAAACATATTGAAATTGAGGTGAAAAAACAGCCATTTTTGTCCATGTTTTACTCTGTAACATTTTCCTGCAATGTTAGGTTTTCAAAAGCAATATACTGTTACATCTGCTGGACTCTTCTGGTTGTAGGGATATATAGGGCTTGTAGGTTCATCAAGAACTCTAGGTACCAATAAAGGGGCTGCACCTTACAATGGGTTTTCATTGTATACCGGTATACGATTCATTTGCTGAAATATAAAGAGTGAAAAATGCGTACCAAGGAAACCTTTGTATTTCCAAAATGGGCACAAGATAAGGTGTTGAGAAGCAGTGGTTATTTGCACATCTCTGAATTCCGGGGTCCCCATATTAACGTGTGAATTACAGGCCATTTCTCAAATAAACGTCTTTTTAACACACTGTCTTACATTTGGATGGAAACAATGTGGAGAAAAATAAGGGGCAAATAACACGTATTCTGCCATTCTGTGTTCCCCCACGTCTCCCAATAAAAATGGTACCGCACTTGCGTGGGTAGGCCTAATGTCCGTGACAGTAAACGCAACATAGACACATCACTTTTTTACATTGAAATCTGACGTGTTTTTGTGGGAAAGTGCCTAGCTGTAGATTTAGGCCTCTAGCTCAGCAGGCACCTAGGGAAACCCACCAAACATGTGCATTTTTTAACACTAGACACCTAGGGGATTCCAAGATGGGGTGACTTGTGGGGCTCTTACCAGGTTCTGTTACCCAGAATCCTTTGCAAACCTCAACATTTGGCCAAAAAAACACTTTTTCCTTACATTTTGGTGATAGAAAGTTCCAGAGCCACAAATTCCCTTCCACCCAGCGTTCCCCCAAGTCTCCCAATAAAAATGGTACCTCTCTTGTGTGGGTAGGCCTAGTGCCCGATAGAAAATGCCACAAAACATGGACACATCACGTTTTCCCAAAGAAAATAAACCTGTTTTTTGCAAAATGCCTAGCTGTGGATTTTGGCCTCTAGCTCAGCCGGCACCAAGGGAAATCTAACAAACCTGTGCACTTTCGAAAACTACACACCTAAGGGATTCCAAGATGGAGTGACTTGTGGGGCTCTCACCAGGTTCTGTTACCCAGAATCCTTTGCAAACCTCAACATTTGGCCAAAAAAACACTTTTTCCTTACATTTTGGTGATAGAAAGTTCCGTAGCCACAAATTCCCTTCCACCCAGCATTCCCCCAAGTCTCCTGATAAAAATGGTACCTCTCTTGTGTGGGTAGGCCAAGTGCCCGTGACAGGAAATGCCCCAAAACACAACATGGACACATCACATTTCCCCAAAGAAAACAGAGCTGTTTTTTGCAAAGTGCCTAGCTGTAGATTTGAGCCTCTAGCCCAGCCGGCACCTAGGGAAACCTAACAAACCTGTGCATTTTTTTAACACTAGGCACCTAGGGGATTCCAAGATGGGTTGACTTGTGGGGCTCTCACCAGGTTCTGTTACCCAGATTCCTTTACAAACCTCAAAATGTGTACAAAAAAACACTTTTTCCTCACATTTTGGTAATAGAAAGTTCTGGAATCAGGGAGGAGCCACAAATGTCCTTCCACCCAGCATTTCACCACATCTCCCAATAAAAGTGGTACCTCACTTGTGTTGGTAGGCCTAGTGCCCTCCAAAGAAAATGGCCCTATGTGGAAACATCAAAATTATCAAACACAAAACTGCCTATTGTTGTGGGGGGCACCTGCGTTTGTGGTCCTGGGCTCAGCAGCCATATAGGGAAACCTACCAAACCCAAACATTTATGTAAACTAGACACCCGAGGGAGTCCAGGGAGGTGTGACTTGCGTAGATTCCCCAGTGTTTTCTTACCCAGAATCCTCAGCAAACCTCAAATGTAGCTACAAAAACATATTTTTCACACATTTCGGTGTGGGATCACTGCACTGGCACTAATTTTCTACGACCCAACGTTCCCCTTAGTCTCCCGGTAAAAATGATACCTCACTTATGTAGGTGGGCCAAGTGCCTGTGACAGGGAAGAGCCAAAAACATGTCGAAAATGAGAGGGAAACGAAGCTGGTCCAAAAGGGCAGTTTGAAAAACAACATTTTTAGGCTGACAAGTAGGCAGAATTTTTATCAGTCTAGATGCGACAATGCTGGGTGATAGGAAATTTGAGTATTCCTGTAGATTCCGGAAGGTTCCATAACAAAAATGTGGGAAAAAGGTGTGATTTCCAGCAAAATTGGAGGTTTGCAGGGCATTGAGGGTATGAAAATGGTGCAGGGTGCATGTGAAGCACACCACCCTGGACTCACCCGGGGGCCGATTGGGCTAATTAATATAGGCCGATCAGGACCTAGGGGGGCAGAAAAGGCTGAATAATGAAACTGCCCTCTGGGGAGCGACATTTGCCTAAGGGGTTGCTCCCCTTATGAACATAAATAAAAAAATAAAAAAACATCCCTGGTGTCTGGTGGCTTCTGCTCCCACTGGGGGCAGGAATGGCCTTAAAAACATTTGCCCCCCTGGGAAGCGACCCTTGCCCAAGCGATCGCTCCCCTCATGTCAAGAACATACAAACAAACATAAACAAAAAATCCCTGGTGTCTAGTGGCATTTCTGAGAGAAATCAAAGAAAAGGAAAGGCCTTTCCCTTCTGTTGATGCCTCTCCCGCCCCCAGCATGTGATCCGTGCTGGAAGCAGGGGGGCGCCTTTGATGAGGTCATCACGCGATTGCACGCTGACGTCATCGGACCTCACTGGAGGGGTCGGGTGGCGGGGGTGGAAGGGGACGCGATTCCCCTTCCATCCCTGCCCATGAGAGGGGGGTGCTTGGCCATCAGGGAGCGCTAGCGCGTCCCCTGAAGGCCCATAGCAGGATGTAACGGTTACGTCCTCGGCACCCGAGTGGTGCACACAAGGACGTAACTGTTACATCCTGAGCACCCAAGGGGTTAATGGAAAAGACACTATAGAGACCTATAAGTTTGTGCTTTCATGCCTGCACTTTAAATATAATGTACCTTGCCTCCTGGGCTGCAAAGGCCTTTCTTAGGGGTGTCTGACTTATATGTAAGGCAATTCATTGGACTGTGCCACCTCCTTGTGAGAGCACAGTTGAACTTGAGCAGTTTGCACTGCTCCTGCAGTCTGCTTTGGCAAGCCTACTATCAGCAGTTTGTTTGAGTCACCTAGGGTGGCATAAACATGTGCTGCATCCCTGGGAACCCCGTCACCACCCATGCTATGGGTACCATGGGTAACATTTAGTAGGGACTTACAAGGGGGTAAAGTCTTTGCCAATTAGAGAATCACCACGCCGACAAATCAGTTTTAGGAGAGGAGAGCATGAGCACTGGGGTCTTGTTGGCAGGTCCCAGGGCACTAACAGAGTCAGAACCATCAGCACTAGGGCAAAAAGTGGGGGATGACTATATACAAGGGGTACTTTCCTACAGGATTGAACACCCAACCCCATGCCACAAGTGGCCACTTGTGGCTGTTGGACATTGTCATTGTTGCATATGGTAATCAAAGTTTACTTTACATTGAAAAAAGGCCCTTGAAATTCACTGAAAAAACAAAGGTCATAGTCATATATTGCAATATCTTACCTTACATTTAAAGAACACAATTCACATTCACTGAAAAACAAAGGTTAAAGTGACATTATACTAAGGTGAAAAAAATGTGAAAAATGTCATTTCAAACTCAAAAAACTTTAAATTTACCAGTTAAAGTTAATGTAAGTAAGTGCAATTTGCGGACTCGCCATGCATTGCTTATGACCTCACATATTACATCACTCATGATATCTTCTATGACATCATTGACAACATCACTGATGACATTTGAAATTACATCATTAATGACGATACAGTGTATGGTGGGGTGAGTTATAGTTACTTTAGGGCACAAGTGATAGGTATGTGAGATAACTATAACTGATGAATTTCAGTGGTTTTACACAGCTGATGGTATCATCTAACAAAACAGAGAGTGTGATTTTAAGTAAGGCAAACCTACTTTGTCAAGGAAACACAACACCAAAATATTAAAAAGTGGTCCAATTGGGTATGTGAAGAATTCAGCACAACATATATAAATCATCCCAGGGCCCATATTACTATAAAGGCACACTCCTCCCCTTTCTCCCCTTCAGAGGGCTGTCTTTAAGAGATGCACTGAAAGTGAGGCACCTTGTTGTGGCACACTTTCAGTGCACTTTCTAAAAGCATGTTTGGTTGGTGAGCAATGTTCATAATACTGTGTGGAAGCAGAGGCAAAATAAAGAAATGCCCTCCAATGAAATCGCTGATGCTATATGTGTGCTAGCACTATCAATATTACAGAAGGGGCTTCACAAGCATCTGTGGCCCCTTCTTTAATACCAAAAGTGCTCTGGGGTCACACACAGCAGGTGCACATGCCCTCTGCACCCCCAGGAAACTTTCTGTAATACAACCCTTTGTGTCTTTGTCAAAACGTTACCAATAATTGTAATCAAATGTACATTTTATAAATTCACAGACTGCGAGGTTTACCAAAAAATGATTGTCAGAAAACATTTTCAAGCATTTTTCAAGCATTTATAAAAATTAACATGTCGCAGAATTGTTTTTTTATACTTTTCATGGTTCAAAATACAGCCAATGAACCAACCAAAAGCGGTCCATGCACTCCAACTGAACAGCCAACAGCTCCTACTTTGAGTGGTTTAAAAATAATGGCAAACTATCCTTGGGTCATGGATTCAATAACTTTGAATACTATCTACATTATATTAAAGGTGTAATGTGGTTGCTATGCTCCCTACTGTCCCTCAAAACATTGAAAAACAAAGCTTGGTGGGGCCTATACCCCTTTTCGGCACATCACAAGCATATGTATATATACATATATATATACATATATTTGTTTAAGGTTTTGGAGGACATTATGGGGGAGCCCCACGGCTGGTGCAGTGAATGTAAAATCTGGTGCTACTTCATACATTTCATAGTCACTGTTTTGTTTTATTTTAGTTTTTTAGTTGGGGTGCATGCAGTCCCCTTTCCTGAGCCTTTTCTTGGACCTGGAAACCCCACCCACAGGGCCAATCGTTCTGTTAATAGGGAGAGAGGCATGCAGCCCACCTTCTCTGAGCTAAATAAAGGTCACAGGAACCCCATCACCTCGGCCTGATTCACTTATTAAAAGGGGGGCTTGCAGTCCCCACCCCTTCTTGAGCCTTCTGAAAGACTCAGGGCCACCACACTCAAGGCCTAAACTTATTTTTTTGAGGAGGGGGCTTGGAGCTCCCCTTCCTGAGCCTCAGAAGGGCCCTGGAGATCCCATCTCAAAGGGATGATTTTTTTTGGGGCAGGCGAGAGGACCCCCTCCCTGACCCATACAGTGACCATGGGGACCGCATCCCCTGAGACTTGATGGCAGCAGTGTCCTGAGGACCCCATCCTCCCTGTTGTCCCCTACCCAGAAGAGGGCAACCACGGACAAGGGTGCAAGCACAGAGAACTTCAGCAGACTTTCCCCATTTGAACTTTTTGAAACATATTAGTTTTACAGATTTTTCCACGTCTTTCCATTAACATTTTTAACTGCCTTGATCAACCACCTTATCGCCTTATCTTTGCCTAATTCTCTATGTAATTGTTTAACTTAAACTTGGAGTTTACTTTATGTGAAGACTGCTTAGCTGCTATTGGAGCTCCCAAATGTAATGCAAGGAATATTTAGGGAATCCTATTTGAAGGTTAGTTTCTCAAGGAAATCACATTTCAGGTAAAGAGATGTGAAGATCGCTGTTGAGTGAAAGCACAGCTTTCTAAATATTGACGCCCTTTTCATGGCACAAGAGACATATTGTCTGAAACCACCTCTGTGATTCAGTAAAATATATCACTGAGTTTTAGGTGAATATGTGGCACAATGTTCAAGGAATATTTCATCATTGCTCTTTATTAATTTACACAGTGGTGTCACTCAGTAGATATCCCAAGAACAGCACATTGGAGACATTGTGCACATGTTGATGCTTAAGGAAAAGTCGTTTTCAAATACTGGATCACAAAACATCCGTGTTGCATGTAACATGGTCAGCATTAAATGGGTTAAAATAAGCAAGTCATCGGAAAAACGATTAGCAACATCTTTGAAGAACAGAAAATTCCACCATCCTTCGTCACCAACAAACCCTCCCACTTCCACCTCCCATACCCTGCCACCAGTAAACACCATCCCACTGATATCGGTGTATGAGCCAATGGTGAACGCACCCTCACCTGTTTGTGAAGCTAATCCACCTAAGAACACACCAGCATGTAATAGTTTCCTGTAATCCATTTAGACCTCATCCTCTACATCCCTCCAACCTAGGCAGATTTGTTAGCTTGGAGGGTTTCTCATCTATTTTGGGGTTGATAGCCCACAGCAAAAGTTCCCGATTAAAGCTGTCCTGAATCAAGGCATCCTGCATATCAAATTCTGCAAATGCCTCGGCTTGTGAAAATCTACACCAATCTTCTTTCCACCTGTCAAGGTTCGGGGGCTAGGAAGATCTCCAGTTCAGTATTTGTTAAGATCAACAAGGGATCTATGAATTTAATACATGACTTGTCAGTTTTTGCTCTGCGGCATAAGCCCCAAGAGGCACACCTTGGGTTTATCTATGTCACACTTCCATGTCCAATCAATGATATGTTTCGTAACCTCAGTCCACCATTGTCTAATTACCCCACAAAACCACACCACATGCATGGACGTCAATTCACCAAATTTCAGGGGCAGCAGAAGTGGCATCACGCGCCATTTCATATTTACTTTCACTCACACACACACACATGCTTACAAAAACACACATTCACTAATACTCACTCTCTATTTTACAGAAGCACTGTTTCAAGCACGCATACAACGTACATTCAAAAGAGTTCTTTACTTACCTCATCTACCAAAGGAGATCACGTTCCAGCTAAAGGTACTCCATTTTTTAATACACTAATAGTGAATAATACATTATTCACTATTAGTGCAATTAAAAAACTGATTGAAAACGAGGAAATGGAGCCCCAAACAATGGCCATCGCGACGAGCTGCTCCTGTGTTCCTTGCGCTGATTTTGCCACCTCTGAGGCCAGGGGTCGCAGAGGCTGTGTCAGGGGTCACAAGGGGCAAGCAGGGAGTCGCGGCTGCCATATGACGAAAGGAGACCCTTTCCTCGTTACATATAGGGCAGGCAAGTGCAAAGGTTGGAACATAACTTGCAATCGTACCCAGGACATGCGCATTATTTAACCTGGACAGACCATGCACTAATGCTATACTGCGAACTTTTCTGGGACATATTCCAGACGGCGCAATCCTTTGTAGAGCTCATTGCAGTGGTGTAAGCTCGATTATTAAGTGTCCTTTTTTGACCAATCAAGAATGTATCATCATACATGTTCATTTTCAATTCGCGTGGAAATTCTCTGTGGTTTTAGTAACTGCCTCTCAACACCCATGGTTGAAAATAATTATTTTCTGACCAGTGTTATTATTAAAACCTTACGTGGCGTTCGTTGTTGCATGTACTGAACATTTCAAAATTTTACATTACATTTTAATTTCAAGCCAAACATATATCATGAAGAAAAAAAACGATGTGGCACCAGCTGACTGTGAAATGTCCCTTAAAAATGAATAGCTTTTCAGAACAGTGTGTAGATTACCTAAACTCAACGACCCCTCATGCTTTAAGTAATTTGAGAGCGCAATTCTATTGTTACCGTTGTTAGTTCGAGGGCAACAGCTGTAGCTGCTCAAATAACATTTGCGCTACCCAGCATTTGGGTTCAGACTAGAGAGGCCTCTTGTTTTCGAACAGAGTGCCAGCTCTACTCCATGTCAGCTTTTATTTCCGGCCAGTCGCGGTGCAGCTGGCCGCAAAATAAATCACTGATCTGATTTTTACACTGGAGTGGACAAGCCTGGTGCAGTGGGTTGGATTTTTAAGACTTCTAATGAATATGCAAATTGGTATCATCTATATGCATGGTATGTAAATTTGTATCATGCATATTCATCAGGGATAGGCTGACAACCTGACCCGTTTGTACCGCCCACTGCCCCCGCCCTCTAAAGTCAAGGGCTCTAGCCTATCTCTGAGATGACAAACTTTCATAGAGTGCAGAGCAGCTTTCTTCTGGGAACAGTGGTGCGATGTGTGTATTTTAAAGAGACACCTGCCTTGTAACCTCGATCCCGACATGCTCGATGCACGAAGGCACCGCTTTTCTCTTCCCTCTCCTCATAACTTACCAAAATGAAATCAGGTTGATGAAACTTTTAATACCTTCCAGTTCGCCCATATTGTGTGCCGCCCTCAGCATTCTCTATTTTACATTACAGTTTCTTGAATTTGCCTCAATTGTTCCCATAGCTGTTGTGTTTCTTTGTACCCATTAATGTATTCACATTGGCAACAGCACCTCCTTGTGAAAGGCAGGCTGTAGAGAATGGGACTTGAACTAAAATATTAATTTGCTCGCTTTTGCATTTGCAGGCAATTTGGGGCTTTCTGTGATCGAATGCAGAGAGACTGGTACCTTTAAATTGGATGCCTTGCAATTTGAGATGTAACACCTCGCAGAAGGTAAAATCTTCTGCTTTGAGAAAAAGGATGCACAGCAAGGATTTCTGACAACAATTAGCACATGTTCCTCATTAACAAACAGATTACAACTGAGCTGAGATGGCAGACTGCCATCGGTCTGATAGTTACGGGGCAGTTTAATTTCTAAAAAATGTGCGCTCTGGATTAGCAACAATATTTGACAAAAGGCTGCCTGCATCCTCTTATGGCTTTCATTACCAAATTGAGAATCTGTGTAGATTTCTGAAAATTACTTTTAAATGTGGCCAATCGCGTCAATTGCAAGGCTTGATTTGCCGGTGAAGGAGCCCCGCTGCGAGGTTTTAATGAAAGATCATAGTGGCCCCTCCAAGACTGCCAAAGAGCTATGGGCCCAGATAGACCTGAAATAATCTGTTTTACTTTTAATGGCAGCCATTTTATATTCATTAAGATCAAAATGCAGTTTTGCAGGCAAATTGCAAAGCTGTTCCACTCACAGCTTGAGAAGCTGGAGGCCCTACAGCTTTTTATCTTGTTCATAAGCAAATACGCAGTTAATATCTTTTAATATGCTTTGATGTTTGGTACCTTATGGGCCCATTGTACTAGGGGTTAGAGAACTGCATACTTCCCTGGCAGTGTCAGCAATGAGAGAAAGCACGAGTCCTTTTATTTCCATAATGGCAGCAGAAATGAGTCTTTTTAATGTAGGCGCAGCTGAAAAGAAAATTGTACAGCATGATACGGACTGTAGCCAGGGTCTCGTAAAAGGCAGCGGCATTAGCTCCGTCCTCCTCTATCATCTGTTGGAAATTTCACATTATTTAAATTCACTCGCCACGTTTGTGAATGTAAACAGCAATATACGATCTGGAAATGCTGGCATCGCAAAATTATTTTTGGTCCAATTCCACAGAGCATCTTGATGAGTATGGAGATTCGAAACAAGCCACACACTCATCATAGCACTTGATGTGTGCTCTTTGACACGAAACACTGATCCGGCCTAGTTCTTCATTTGTGCAGGCGGTGGCAGCTGGTGGGCACCGGCACATGCTTGTGGAGATTGGGACTTATTTTTTATTGTCAGACCTAGACCTGGGGTAAAAGAGAGAAAGACATAAAAAAAGAAAGAGAAGTAGAAAGAAAGGAAAATAGTGACAAAGGAAGAAAGTAGTGCTGAAGATGAACCTGCAATAGATATAGACGCTGGAAGGGTACGGTGGTGGATCAAAGAGACATGAAGGCCCATATTTATACTTTTTGACGCAAAACTGCGCCAACGCAGTTTTGCGTCCAAAAAATTAGCGCCGGCTAACGCCATTCTGAAGCGTCATGCGGGCGCCGTATTTATTGAATGACGTTAGCCGGCGTTAGCCGCCGGCGCCGTCTGGTGTGCGTTAAAAAAAACGACGTACACCTGGCAGCGCCGGCGTAGGGGGATATGGGGCTTGGGCGTCAAGAAATGGGGCAAGTCAGGTTGAGGCAATTTTTTCGCCTCAACCCGATTTGCGCCATTTTTTTTCACTCCCAACCCCCATAGAAATGACTCCTGTCTTAGCAAAGACAGGAGTCATGCCCCCTTGCCCAATGGCCATGCCCAGGGGACTTCTGTCCCCTGGGCATGGTCATTGGGCATAGTGGTATGTAGGGGGGCACAAATCAGGCCCCCCTATGCCACAAAAAAATAATTAAAAAAACACTTACCTGAACTTACCTAAATGTCCCTGGGATGGGTCCCTCCAGCCTTGGGTGTCCTCCTGGGGTGGGCAAGGGTGACAGGGGGTGTCCCTGGGGGCATGGGAGGGCACCTCTGGGCTCCTTCAGAGCCCACAGGTCCCTTAACGCCTGCCTTTTGCAGGCGCTAAAAAACAGCGCAAAAGCGGGCGTACGTCATTTTTTTTGATCCGCCCACTCCCGGGTGTGATTTTTGCCCGGGAGTATAAATCCGACGCACATGCCTCGGAGTCGATTTTTTAGACGGGAACGCCTACCTTGCATATCATTAATGCAAAGTAGGTGTCCACGCTAAAAAATGACGCAAACTCCATGGACTTTGGCGCTAGACGCGTCTAACGCCAAAGTATACATATGGAGTTAGTTTTGCGTCGAAATTGCGTCAAAAAAAACGACGCAATTCCGGCGCAAACGGAGTATAAATATGCCCCGAAGTCTACTTTAAGAAATGACGTAAATGAACCTGCAGAGCTGATCAAAGCCACAAGCTCACAGAAAATGAGCTCACACTTCTATAGCCATCACACAGGTAAGATGTGTCCCATAGGGGGATAACAGCATCTCGAAGGTCATCCGGCACGACATGGAAATACTTTCCACATTGCATCGAACACAAAGACAACACCATTCCAACCACACATGCTACATGGTTTATCACGCTATCTCTGTAGGCAAGCACTTCAGCACTCTACATATGAGTAGTAAGAGTTTTATAAATGTTACAACACAGTACAGTTAAACTACTCAGTCCTGGTATTCAGCCACCTCAGTGTTCGTTTCTCTACTAGTGAGCTCGTACATAAACCTTGGGTCCCATGCACTAAAAAACAAACAAATTTACTACCCTATATTTTGATTTGTATTTTGCAGACGTGATTAAACAAGGAACATGTGCTAAAGGTGTAGTGATGAAGAGTCTTCTAGATACTGAAAATCAAGAGATCGGGGGTAAAGTTACCTCTCCAAGTTACAATGACATCCCTAGGAACGCAACTACTTCTCTTGATATTGTAGTTTGTGGCATGTTCCCCTGCGGAGCCAATAATTATTTCGTGTGCTTGAGAAAAAATCCATGATTTGACAAACTATACCTGGGCTAGAATGTGAATATTGCGGTGCAAATCTATTTGTCTACGCGTAAGAACTGATAGGCAAAGTGGGCAGGTCAAGCAGGGAAGGGTAAAGGGAGCTAGTCTACACTGTGACCATGTCAAGACCGCTCCCCTTATTTGGTATAGAATACAAGGATTGTACACGGAAGACAGAATTGTTTGCACTAAAGAGCCTGCATCGCGCTAAAAAATATGTTGTACATGTACATCATGATTTGGATATTTTTAGATGTGGTTGAAAATGTCCATATGCCTACATAGTTGAAATCAAAGCTATTGAATAATATATGATGGGCTCATGGTATACATACGGATGTCCAACGGAAAGAGAGTAATGGGAAGAGAGAAAGAGGGGAAAAAAGCGGCCGAGTGGGGATATGATTTGAAATTGAAGGGCAATAGAAACAAAGTGGCTCGTAATACAGGGCAGCAATGGGTGGGGTTGTGGCTCAGTGAACTATTGCATGCACTGCGGAGATTTGTGTTTGACTCACTGGGGATGAGTCAGAATCCAAGCAGGCCCACTCAGCCTTCCATCCTCCATAGGTAAATAAAATAAGTGCTGCTAAGTGACTGTGGTGAGAATAACCACTCTGTCAATAGTGCCAAGCGATCTCCCGGGTGGTGAACAAGTGCTCAACAAATGCACCTGTTTTGTTTTGTTAACACTCACGTTTTTGTTTCAGGTGATTATGCATCAGTCAGGGAACTCCCCTGATCAACAAGGTTAAAACTTGTATTTCCATTAATACGATTTCTAAATATCGTATTGTATTGCATTGTAGGCTACCCAAAGGTGCCCCCGACCTGGGTGAGAGTGAGCCTTCGAGGACCCAAACACGTGGGGTTCAAGCCACCAGGTAGTGTGGTTATAACCAGGTTTTTAGTAATTTCCTGAAAGTGGTCTCGTTATTTTCATTTCTTAACTGAACCAGCATTGAATTCCAGAGTTTGGGGGTCAAATATGAAAATGATCCACCACATCTGTTTTTTTGGATTCTTAGGACCCTCAACAATTGGTATTGGAGGACCTTAATGTCTTAGTAGGGTAATAAGGGGACAGAAAATGATCATATTGTCAACTTATCAACTAATATGATTTTTTTTACACTATCTAAAGTTTAAATTTCTGTACAAAGGCTGTGAAAATACAGCTATGAGTGCTAATGATTTAAAAAAAAAACAGCCTTCAAAATTAAATCTACTTCCGCAACAAGTTTACAAATCTTGTCCTGGAGTGGTGAGAAGGTTTGCAACCTTTTCTGCAACCAAATGCAGAGTTTAACCTCCACCAGCATGAAAATGACATGCACCATTGCAGCATCCATCCATTTTTAAAATGTAGATTTACTTTGCACACACTATTGCTTCTAATTTAGAGCACTAATTGTTATCGTAGTCTTGCAGTTTAGTTGCAACATCAACAGAAGTTATCTTTACCAAGAACAGTCGTATCCTCTGCTCACTGTGTCACTGGAATCAAGGAACACCTGGCTGAGCCCACAATAAGAGGGAAACAGGTCCTGGGTTGCTTGGGTTCAGGGCCATGGAACACCTGGCCTGGCAGTTCGGTCTAGATTGTTCCCATTATAGTAAGTTCAAGGCTGATTTGCATATGCCTGGGTCCAAAGTGAGGTGGTATTGTGTGCAAAATAACGATGGATGGGGAATGCGGCCTGAGTAATTACCAGTGACTGAGATTAATTCAAGCATTCCATCCATCATTTTATTTTTTGCTGCTCTATCAGCGAAAGCAGTATCACACAAGACAGTTTTGCAGTCATTATTGAAGTTTGCAAACATCTCTATCTCTTTCTTGGTGTGAAATGCACCAAAACGAGCCGTTTCACATTAAGTGAGATATGGGAACCTGGGTCCAAACTGTGTTAAGGTGTCACAATGGGTCAAAAACAGTGGATTGGGATGCAGCCTGAGCAATCAACAGTCACTGAGATTAATTCAAGCATTCCATTCATCATTTTGTTTTCGATGCCCTAAATGTGACAGGTATACCCAGACCTGTGTCCTGTGCCCACTATGCCACTGGAACCAACCTATACCTGGCTGATGACCCAATAATAAGGGTGAAACTGTTCCTGGCTTGCTTGTGTTCTGGTTCTGGGAGATCTTGGCCTGGCAGTTCAGGCTGGACTGTTCCCACTGGAGCAGGTTCAAGGGAGATTTGCATATGGCTGGGTCCAAAGGGAGGTGCCATGGTGTGCAAAATAAAAATGTATTGGGAGGTGCGCCGAATAATTACCACTGGCTGCGATTAATTCAAGCATTTCATCCATCTCTTTGTTTTTTGATGCACTGTCAGCTAAAGCACTATCGCAGATGAACATTTTACAACCTTTATTAAAGTTTGCAAGCAGGCCTACTTCTTTCTTGGTGTGAAATCCACCAAAAAAGCCATATTACATTAAATGAGAACTGAGAGCCGGGGGCGTAGCTATCACTAGTGCTGTAGGTGCAGTGGCACTGGGACCCAAGGGTCTGAGGCACCGTCTGGACCAAAGTTATGGCTGCATTTTTCTACTAAAGTGTGGCCAGGGGTCCCATGTTTCTTACTTGTGTATGGGCCCATAGCACTCTGACTACACCAGTGTTGGGAACTCTAATTGTCAGCTCAGTCTTAGCCACTGTTTTGAGCTGGCTGGTGTGTGAAGCTAGAGCAGTGCTATCCTTCCACCTTAGACAGTGATAACTAATTGCTTCTCACAGGAACCTTTAAGGCATGTGCTGCTTTTTGGCTAGAAATATTGCAGCATTTGTTGACATATCTAAAATAAGCAATAGAGCTTAACACAGTAGCACAATAACATACCTAAAGCAACAAAACAACACAATAACATCCTAGGGATTGGAAGGTTGGTGGCAGAAGGAGCTTGGGAGGAGAGGAAGAAGGAGCAATCTGGGAGTTATCTTCATTGTACTATTCATCATACTTGGAATAAAGAGGTTACAAAATCTTCCATGATTCTGCACAGTTTCTACATAATTGGCAATGAGGGACTCTGTGCAGGGGGCAGAGAAAACATGATAACTCCCAACCCCTGGATAACAAAGAACTACAGTAAAGGATGTGGATGGATGGTGAAGAAACTAAATCAAAAGAAGATAGAGGAGAAGAATGAAGAAGAATATTTGGACCACTGCGGTGGAATCTGTGTGTTTATTTGAATTGTGTTACTGGTCCCATGATTAACCGGATGCGAGCAGTGTAAGGCTTAATCTCTTCCATACAATTTTTTTGACTTGCTTTTCTCTACTTGTCATCTTCACCTTTGGACAAATTCTATCTTTGCACATCAGCAAGAGAAATATAAACGGCGTGTGTGTATTCAGTTAAAGACCGGCATTTTAACTGTTGACTGGTGCTTCAAAGAACAGAATAATAACAGCGCGCGCTACCATTGAAAATAAACAACACAAGCACATCTCGCACTCGATCTTGGCGAGATACATGCGTTACACACGCGTGAGTCACACGCTCTGCTTTTACAAAAGGCGTACTTCGTGTTACAAAGAACACGACGCGTGTGAACGTATACATTTATACACGTTGCGCTCATGTTTCCTTTCATTTTCAACGTTACGCCAGTGGATTAATAAATGCAATTGAGCAGCAAAGGACTTACGGTGGGATCGGGCTACGTGACAAACTTCTTTGACTTTATGTATGCAGTTCCTGGAGTTATGAGTAGCCATGCTAATGAAGCAGGAAACCGAAGAAGGACTACAAAGAGAAAGAGTACATAGAAAGGAAAGAAAAACTGTTGGACACAGAATAACCTTAACAGCAAGAGGAAACTATCTTAATTTTAATGACTATTTTTTTTTACATTGTATTTTAAAACTGTTAATTGAGATTGTTATTTTAGTTTATTAATTTAGATTGTTATGTTAGTATATTGTTGTTAGTTTGTTATTTTAATTTTTTTACAGGTATGGCTGAACAAAATATTTCTGCACCACCATGTTTTTTACCTTCACCGGGAGAACCAACTATAACATGGAAATGATGGAAGAACATATTTTCTACGTACTTGTTAGCTATAGCTGGGGATAAATATAATCCGGTCAGGAAACAAGCGATTTTGTTGCACCATTTGGGAACTGAGGGTAGAATAATTTATGATGATCTGCCAGAGATACCTTTAGGTACGGGGGATGGTCAACCTACTAATGTGTATGATATGCCATTACAAATGTTGGAGAAACATTTTACTCCAAAATTAAGTACAGTATTTGAACGTCATAAATTCTTCTCCTGTACACAAGGTCATGATGAGGTCATTATGTCCTTTGTTGCAGCTTTGAGGGGATTAGCAGTGACGTGACTTTCGTGATTTAGGAGATTCCTTGATACGGACCAAATAGTACGATGCACCAATAACAAGAAAGTGAAAGAAAGGTTGTTATCAATGGATCCTTCGCTGGAGGAATCCATACAAATAGTGAGAAGCATGGAACATACGGATGCTTGGCTGTAGGAGATAGACATAACAAAAAACGATGTCAGAGGCTCTAATAAGGAAACCACGGTTGAGGTGAATTAATTTAAATCAAAGAAGCAAGAGAAAATTACCGGAAATGCTTCAGCGAGAATTGCGGAGAGGAAGAATATGAACATCACATGTTTTAGATGTGGGTTCCCTGGGCACATAGCCTCAAGCCCGATGTGCACTGCTCGGACTTTGACATGTTGATTGTGTAGCATGAAGGGGCACATAGCTAAAGTATGCAGGTCAAAAGGGAGAATGTTAAGTGGCAGTGTTAAATTAGTAGACGACATGAAAGATGATATGAAGAATGAGCGTGAGGAAATTATACTCACAATTAGTGGTGCAGAAAAGACTGATGGGCAAATGGTGGAATCTGTGAGTGTGAAGAATTTGAAGAGAGAGAGTTTAGGTGAATTGGAAAAACCCCATTGCAATGTAATAATTGCAACTGGTAAGGTGGTAAGGGTACTAGTGGATTCATGGAGTTTATTTGCACTGTTGTCTAAGGAAGTATACAAAAATGTTTTGAAGGAAGACTTTGAGAATCTGCAGATGCCTGATGTAAAGGCAGTTGGTTACGGGGGTAAGAGAATTGAAATTATAGGAATATGTTGGATGGAGACTACGTTAAAAAATCGTGGTGTGCATGGAAATATATATATCACAGAAGAGGGATCAAACCTTTTAGGATGGAGACACCAAAAGGATTTGGGCATTGTACTTGATTCCAATGCAACAGAACCGGTCATTGTGGTGGAGCAAATGGGTTGTATGGAAAGTCTGGGAGCGGATGCACAATGGTCCAAGAAATTGATGGATACATTTCCTAATGTTTTTACTAACAAATTGGGTAAGTTGAAGGGTTTCACGCACCGAATAATTCTAAAAACTAATGCAGTACCAGTGGTACATAAAGTAAGACCAGTGCCATTCATGGTGAGAGAACCACTTCAAAAATAACTGAGTAGGCTACTCGAAGAGTAGATAATAGAACCAATTGAATCATCTGAGTGGTTGGCTCCCATTGTAGTAGCACCAAAAGAGGGAAACAAAATGTATTGATTTAAGAGACCTAAATAGAAACATTTGGGTAGATAGGCAGCCCTTACCGAATATCAACGAAATGTTAAGCATGATGAGTGGTGGTAAGGTATTTAGGGCCTCATTCTGACCCTGGCGGTTGAAAACCGCCAGGGCAGAGTGCTGCGGAAGCACCGCCAACAGGCTGGCGGTGCTTCATGGGCAATCCTGACCGCGGCGGTAAAGCCGCGGTCAGAAAAGGGCTACCGGCGGTTTCCCACCGGTTTACCCCTGCCCCAAAGAATCCTCCATGGCGGCGCTGCTCGCAGTACCGCCATGGGGATTCCGACCCCCTTCCCGCCATCCTGGTCCTGGCGGTAAAAACCGCCAGGAACAGGATGGCGGGAACGGGTGTCATGGGGCCCCTGGGGGCCCCTGCACTGCCCATGCCACATGCATGGGCAGTGCAGGGGCCCCCTAACAGGGCCCCATAATGATTTTCAGTGTCTGCCTAGCAGACACTGAAAATCGCGACGGGTGCCACTGCACCCGTCGCACCCCTTCAACTCCGCCAGCTCCATTCGGAGCCGGCTTCATTGTTGAAGGGGCTTTCCCGCTGGGCCGGCGGGCGGCCTTCTGGCGGTCGCCTGCCGGTCCAGCAGGAAAGTCAGAATGACCGCCGTGGTCATTTGACCGCGGTACGGTCTTCAGGCGGTTCCCGCCAGGCGGGCGGCTTCCGCCGCCCGCCGGGGTCCGAATGAGGCCCTTAGTGTGTTAGATATGTCTGCTGCATTTCATCAAGTTAATTTGCGTGCTGAATCTTGCCACCTGACCTCTTTTGTAGCACCTTTGGGAGCTGACCGATATTGCTGGATGCCATTTTGTTTAGCGTCAGCATCCACTGTATTTCAATGAATAATGCAGAATATTTTTAAGGGTTTAGATAATGTATTATGCTTCCAGGATGACATTATCGTAGTGAGTAGGTCATTTGATGAACATGATGAGTTGTTGATGGAATTATTGGAAAGAATTGAGAAGTGTGGGTTGACTGTCAACAAAGAGAATGTCAATTGAGGAAGAATTGTGTAAATTATTTGGGACACGAAACATCAGCAGAAGGATTCAAACCTAAAAAGAGCACGATAAAGGCCATTAGCGAAGCTCCGGAACCAGGTAGTACGGATCAACTTAGATCGTTTCTAGGGTTAGCGGAGTACTGTTCCAAATTTGTGCATAGTTTTGCAGATCTTGTTGAACCTCTGAGGTTGATGCTGAAGAAGGGTGTGGCATTTCAATGGAATGTTGAGTGCCAGAGAGCGTTTGATAAAATCAAAGAGTCAATTGCTAGTGCTCCCAATTTAGGGCACTTCGATGTGAAAAGAAAAACGATTGTGATAACTGATGCCAGCAGTGTAGGGCTTGGTGCGGTCTTGGTGCAAGTGGCAGGTGAGGTGGAAAAAGTTATCGGATTTGCATCAAGGAGATTGCGCGGTGCTGAATGGTCATATTCTGCCATAGAAAAAAGAGGCTTTAGCCTGTTGTTGGGGCATAAGTCATTATAGGTACTATTTGTGGGGTCTGAATTTTGTGCTTCGTACAGACCACAAACCTTTATTGCAAATTTTTAAATGTGGACGAGGGTTGGAAGGAAGCATAACGCCACGTATTTCTAGATTGTTGGTATCAATCATGGAGTTTATTTTGTGGTGGAATTTGTGAGAGGCAAAAATAATGTGTTGGCCGATTGTTTGTCGTGAATGCCGATTGATGATGATCAGGATGAGATATGTGAGATGGAAGTGGAGATGTTACCAATGAGTGGAGAACTAGCTTTGGGCCAGGACAAAAGGGATGATGCTATTAGGGATGATATGGATTATACTAATTTGAGGAAGTCCATAAATTGTTCTGATGAGAGTCTTGTAGTATGGCATGGAAATTTGAAGCAGTATGCAGAAGTTAGGAAATAATGGAGTGTATAAGGAGAGAAAGTGTTGAGGCGTGATAGAATTGTTCCTCCCATGAAACTGAGGGCAAGGTTGATAAAAATTGTGCATGAGGGACACATAGGCAGAAACTTAACAAAGAGGAAGTTACGGCAGTATTATTGGTGGCCGGGAATGGATAAAGATGTTGAAATACTTGTGAGTGATTGTCAGGCCTGTAGAAATAGTGACAAGGCGAACATTGTTAGGCAACCTCCTTTAGGATGTGTGCGGTTTCCTGATAAACCCTGGGAAAAATTGGCGTTAGACTTCCTTGGTCCTGTAGACAGACTTCAAAGAAGGAATCGGTTCTTGATAATTTTGGTGGATTATCATAGTAAGTGGTTCATGGTCAAAAGCGTGGAGCAAATTACAACTATCAAAGTCATTGAATTTATTAAACATGCATTTCTGGAGGAAGGGGTATCCAAGATCATAGTAACCGACAATGGTGTACAGTTGGTCTCTACAATTCTGACAATTTTTTTTACAGGATTGGGGATTAAGCATGAGAGAGTGGCACTGTATCGACCACAAGCAAATGGTTTAGTAGAGAGAGTGAATAGGATTGTCATGGAAAATATTCAATTGTCATTGGTCAATGGGTTGGACTGGAGGATGGAGTTGAATAAGATGATATGGGCACATAGAGTAACTCCTCATTCAGTAACCGGTGTATCACCATTTGTTGCTCTGAAAGGCAGAGAACCGGCAACCAAGGAGTCTCCTTGGTGGTTGTAAGAAAAGAAACAAGTGTGGGTTGATCGCGAGGGCATGAAAGCCAAAGTAGTGAGCTCACAGGAATGTAATAAGTCATATTATGACAAGAGAAAAGGGGTAAAGGATGTCTGCGTTGAAGAAGGTGATTGGGTGGTGTTGAGAAAATGTGGTGTTTTAAAGAAGGGTGACAGTAAGTTTGGTGAACCTCAGAAAGTGGTGAAGGTGATGAATTCGATAGCCAAATTGGATAATGGGAAAGAATGAAGTGTTGAAAATCTGTGTAAAGTTAATATGGTCTAGATCTACCATGTAAATAGCTGTGTATAGTTTGTGTACAGTTAATATGGTTGAGTGACTACGTACATAGATTGTACATAGTTTATAATATTTCCTTGTAAAAATTTTGAAGGGGGGAAGATGTGTAGTAAAGTGCTTGTGACTATGTGGTGGAATGTTAAGTAGAGGGACATTCTAGGAATTGGAAGGTTGGTGGGAGAAGGAGCTTGGGAGGAGAGGAAGAAGGAGCAATCTGGGAGTTATCTTCATTGTACTATTCATCATACTTGGAATAAAGAGGTTACAGAACTTCTGTGATTCCGCACAGTTTCTACAAACATATTTAAAGCAACAGTACAACAGAATTAAATTGTAATAGAGTCTATCACAACAAAAGAGTCAAAACAGAACCCAATACATCAGCTGCAGTAAAACACAACAAGCTCACATTGCAATAAGAGAGCACAAAAATGCAACAGCATAAAAAACAGCACAACACATCTCCACTACAACAAAATACCACATACCAAAAAAGCATCAAATTCTTGTCACACATTCAGCTTCAGAATCCTGTTTTCATAATACATTGGTAAAAGGTGTTTTGAACAAGTATTGTCTTAACGTACCACCAAGGACATGAAATAACACAGTGAAATATGTTTTGTGATCTGACTCCTTACATAAAAAAAGACTAAACAGGAACAGATCTGCACTATCCAAGCGGGAGGAAAAGCTTGTGCTGGTAAAGTTTTGTGATGTAGAAAACTAGCATTGTAGATAGTCAACTTAAAAGAATATCATCAATATATCTACTTTGTTACAAAGCAATAAATGGTTATCACCTAAAAATAGTGGGTGTAATGCAGTATTACTTGTCTTTACTGTGAATTTAGAGACCAATAACAAATAAATGCATTAGTCCAATAATTGTTCTAAACAACAACGCATATGATAATCAGAACAATTCACAATTATGCAAAAATCACATTTACTTTACCAAAAACAGAGATGTCATAGAAGAGTTTTTACAGGGTAGTTGTGGTTTCCCGTGATACCTTTGCTCCATGTCTCCTTTATTAAAGCTCTATGAAGCTCCCAAAAACAGGGGACTACATGGAGGATGGTGTAAGAAAAAAAGATATTGTACAAGGGATGTTTCCACTATCCCATTTGCCACTTTTTTCCATTGCAGTCACATCCTTTCTCTTGTGGCAAACAGAAGCTGGCATTGGCCCCAAAAGTTGGCTTTGGGTGATTGGATGAAAGCTGCTGAAGTCACTACCAGTTGCTGCTTTCAGGCCAGGACTTGGGTGACATTTACTGATTGATCTATTGGTCAGCACTCATAAAACATGGACTAGGATTCTCACACCAGCAGATGAGACATGAATTTGACCACTAGGGATATTGGACAGGAAAGGTGAGCTCTGAACATGCTAACGATAGTCTGGGTGGGCAGAATAGGAAGTGTGGTTCAGGATCTGTCCTTGCCCTTGGGCACGCTGATACACTGGCAAATTCAAGAGGTGCAACCTGTGGGAGTGGAATGCTCTTAAAATGTCTGCACCACCTCACACACCCAACAGCCTTCTGCTTGATGGAGTGCATGCTCCCCTTCCTCCTTATGTTGTACTAGGGCAGTGTCCCTCCTTCTCTGTCAGTTACCCATTGTAAGAGTACACCTATTAGCCCCAGCAGGCATTGAGCAGTTGGATGCAACCACAATGAAAACCATGCATATGGCATGGGCTTTGTTCATACCTAAGAACTTTTAATTCAAATACAGTATTGCCTTGTGAGAAGGTGGTTCTGACCATCTAATCTGCCAAGATTTTTCACTTTTTGATCACCTGGTTTTAGACCTTTTACTGTGGTGGAGCCTCATAACCTGGAACTCACCTACAGTAAACTCATGATGAAATGGACTGTGCAGGTTTACCGCCCATATCCACCTTTAAAGATAAGGCTGCTGCCAAGCAACAAAGGATAAGAGTAACATGGCTGGTTACATGTGAATATGTGTGCACACACATGTCCGCGTGTGTCAGTGCTGTGCTCAGGAGAGTCCTGTTGTGCACAGACCTGGAACTGCACACAGGTTGCCTAGCACAGAAAGGACTTTGCAGCATTAGGTATTGCCCTGGGTTAGGCCTCATAATTTGGGTGTTCATAGATAGGGAAAGTCAGAGTGGTTTACCAACTTGTCTGCAGTGACACTTCATTTTACACCTATGAGGAAGGCTGCCTTAGTGCGCAGTTCAGCTCCTCTTTGGTCTACAGGCTCCAATGTTCAGTGCATCAATGTTCAGTGTAACTTGTGTGAAAAGAACAATTCTGTAAACTCGAACAGCATAACCGTACAACATATGGGTCATCCAGGAATGTCCTATTTCACATGCTGAGGTCAGGATCAGAGTTCAAGCTTTTTGTCACTCTGCTGGACTGGGTTTATTACTTATCTCTTCAGCTGCAGGAACAAAGGCCTTACCCCATAAAGAAGCAATTAACAGAGCTTAAGTCGCGTCCTAGGAAGGAAAGGGGTGGGGTTGACTGCTTGGTATAAATCAGTCAGTTGTCGTTCTGTGCCAGAAAGTGTGCCTGGGTGGAGCTCACAGGGTTTCACCTCACGGAATTCCTCAGAGTTACTGAAAAACTCAGAGAGATTCAGAGGAGTTCTGCGAGTGGGCAGAGTCACAGTGACTAACATATGTCATCACGAGAGAGCCATTCATGCAGAACTTATTACTGCACTTCTGTGTTCAACTATTTCCTGTTTGTAACATATGGGAACCTAGTGCCACCTAGTGGAACACGTTTTAAAAACACATACTTTAGGAAGCTGCTGAAGGGAAACTTTCCCCGCACCGATTGGTTGATAACATGTCTACCGATCATACAAGGTTTAAGCAAGCATCTTTAAGCACCCCAACGCCTCTAATGCTCTAGAATCCACATCTAGCTAACACCCACGCCATTCTCTACAAACCAACCTGAGTGCAAGCATTATCACCTACAGGACAGTAGGATGAAACCTCAAGAGGCAGAGTTACAAATACCAGGGCTTAAGAATAAAAGATGGCCAACTTTTATTATTAAATAATCAGAGTTTTTTTAAAAATAAGCCAAGCTGTGAAAGACTCAGGGGGTTATTCTGACCTCGGCGGTAAAAGTCGCTTACCGCCGGCCAGAAGGCCGCCATAACACCGCCGCGGCCGCGGTAAACCGCCACGGTCATTCTGACCCGCAACTGGCAAACCGCCAAAAACCCGACATCCACAAAAGTCTGCCACACCAAAGGTCAGCGGGAAACTGGCGATGACCAAACCTCCACCGTCACGCCAACAGAAATACGCCCATACCATTCCGACCCACAAATCCCTGCAGCGGTCTTTCAATCGCGGTATTCCATTGGCAGTACACACCGCCGCGGTCAAAATACACACACCTTTACAAAACACTACCACATTGGATAATTCAAAATACACACACCTGAGACACATACACACACCACTCCCACACACCCAATTAAATATAAAACACACACCCACATCACCCACAAACCCCTACGACCACAATTGCGAGTGAAGGACAGAGAGAGAGAGCACAGCATAGAGTACACCATCACACAGAGGCAAATCACATCATCACCCACACAATTTCCACGCACAAAACACCATACACCACCACACTCACCACACTCTACAACACATACACCACCCCTCACCTCATCCACACCACCCCATGGCACCCCAAAGACACCCCAGGTTCTCTGACGCAGAACTCAGGGTCATGGTGGAGGAAATAGTTCGTGTAGAGCCTCAGCTCTTCGGGGCACAGGTGCAGCACACCACCATTGCCAGGAAGATGGAGCTATGGCAAAGAATAGTGGACAGGGTCAACGCTGTGGGACAGCATCCACGCAATCGGGACGACATCAGGAAGCGGTGGAACGACCTACGGTGGAAGGTGCGTTCCATGGTATCAAGGCACAACATTGCAGTGCAGAAGACTGGCGGCGGACCCCCACCTACTCCCCCAGAATTCACAGCATGGGAGGAGGAAGTCTTGCACATCTTGCATCCTGAGGGCCTCGCAGGAGTAGGCGGAGGAATGGACTCTGGTAAGTCAAATCTTCACTACTCCATTCCCCCCACCCCACCTGCATGCCAAATCATACCCCCACCCTCACCCCCACCCCCATCACACCAACTCCTTGCAAATGGCCCACCATCACATCCTACCCATCCCAAAACCTAGCCCTGCGTGCGTCCCCAAAGCATGGACACCCATCCCCAAAGCATGCCCACTGCACACACCCATCACCCCACAAGCCACTGTCACAAAAGCCCCCACAAGGGAATGCCAGCACTGGGGGACACGGCCACCCACCCATTACACGAAATGCCACACACAGAAGCAATAACCATACTCTTATACCCCTGCAGGACCCGAACGCCACCACACCGCCACGGAGGGTCCAGAGATGTCCATCCCACCCCCAGAAGAGGCCCCCAGTGATGACAGCAGCTCTGTCTCCCTGGACCCTGATGACCAGCCCGGCCCATCGGGGACCTCAGGACAGTCGGTTCCCCACAGACAGCCACAGGCTACACCAGACCTAACCCCCTCTGGGAACACCAGCACAGCACAGCACCCACCCAGCGGGCCCATGCCTCTGTCTCCAGGACACGTCAATCAGCGGTGTGTCCACCACTACAGGGCACCCAGGTTGACCCACCACCCCAACAACAACAGGGACCTGGGGGCAGTGGTAGTGGGCACACCGTCCAGGGGACAGAGGCCCAGGGAAACAGGGGAACTGGGAGGGCTGCTGTGCGACAGGGGGGGGACAGGCCCAGGGAACCGACTCTCCAAGAGGCCCTCTCCTCCATCATGGGAGCATACCACCACTTCCAGGAGACGATGGCTACGGTACTGGCCAGGTTCCAGGAGATCCAGGTCATGCAGGAGCAACAGTACATGGGGTTCAGAGAGGAACTGAGGAACATTAGTTCCGCAATGGGGACCATCGTCGTGGCCCTAACCCAGATAGTCACCACATTGCAGGACCATGTGGCACCACAAAGGGCCCCTGTCACTAGCCTGGACCAGGAACAGCCTACCACCTCCGCCGGCGCTAGTGGACAGGAGGCCCCCACACAACAACAGGCCTCCAGAACCCCACCTCCTGCAGAAGAAGAACCACCCCGCAAGCGGAACCTGAGATCTCACAAGAAGACAGAGTAGGATTGCAAGACCCCCGCCAGCAAACGATACCACCTGATGTCATCCCACTGTCCCACATTGTCACCCTGTCCAACCTTGAACTGCCCCTGCTCCATCCTTCCACAGGCATATGGACAATGCACCTGTGCGACTGAGAACTGGACTCTGCCATGGACATTACTCCACCATCACCCATCCCCGTTTTACAATCATGTTCCTTAAATTTAGCACTTGAATAAAATCACTTCTTGCACTAAAAAAATCTGGAGTCTGCTTGTATTTTGAACAAATGTATTAGACATAACGGTGCCAAAATGTTCAGTTACATTGTGATGACAACATACCACTGTCACACAGCTGTAGTCCATGGGCAAACAAAGCAGAGGTCACGCAGTGGGGCCCACAGCTCTGAAAACGGAAGGGAAAGTCACAACTCAGTTAACAGGAACTGGGGGGGAACTCAGACAGTAGAGAGGCAGGAGACTTTAAGTAAATGTAAAATGGCGTGGTTGATTCGTACCTGTGTGCTACTGAAAATACTGTTGTATCACTGTGTCCCTGTTGTCTGTGTCGTCCCCGTCGTCCTCCTCCTCTTCACTCTCCACAGGCTCCACAGCTGCTACAACACCACCATCTGGACCATCCTCCTGCAGGAAAGGCACCTGGTGTCGCAAAGCCAGGTTGTGAAGCATACAGCAGGCCACGATGATATGGCACACCTTCTTTGGTGAGTACATTAGGGATACCCCTGTCATATGCAGGCACCTAAACCTGGCCTTCAGGAGGCCGAAGGTTCTTTCTATAATCCTCCTAGTTCACCCATGGGCCTCATTGTAACGTTCCTCTGCCCTTGTCCTGGGATTCCTCACTGGGGTCAGTAGCCACGACAGGTTGGGGTAACCAGAGTCACCTATTAGCCACACACGGTGTCTCTGTAGCTGTTCCATCACATAAGGGATGCTGCTATTTCGCATGATGTACGCGTCATGCACTGACCCAGGGAACTTGGCATTTACATGGGAGATGTACTGGTCAGCCAAACAGACCATCTGGACATTCATAGAATGATAACTTTTTCTGTTCCTGTACACCTGCTCACTTCCACTGGGGGGAACCAAGGCCACATGGGTCCCATCAATGGCACCAATGATGTTGGGGATATGTCCAAGGGCATAGAAATCACCCTTCACTGTAGCCAAATCTCCCACCTCAGGGAAAACAATGTAGCTCCGCATGTATTTCATCAGGGCAGACAACACTCTGGACAAAACCTTAGAAAACATAGGCTGAGACATTCCTGATGATATGGCCACTGTTGTTTGGAATGATCCACTTGCCAAAAAATGGAGTACTGACAGAACCTGCACCAGAGGGGGAATCCCTGTGGGTTGGCGAATGGGGGACATCAGGTCTGGCTCCAGCTGGGCACACAGTTCCTGTATAGTGGCTCGGTCAAGTCTGTATGTAAGTATGACATGTCTTTCTTCCATTGTTGACAGGTCCACCAGCGGTCTGTACACAGGAGGATTCCTCCATCTCCTCGCATGTCCCAGCGGACGGTGCCTAGGAAGGACAACATGGAGCACAGAGTCAAGCAACCCACAGGTACGTAACCACAGCTTGCACATTACAGGATTCGCTATGCATTGAATGGCTGTATTGTATGAGTGGCAATGCAAGGCCTAGGCCTGTGTGACGCCGTGGAAATTCAGCCACGTGGGCCCTTGAAATGGCGGCTGCCTGACCTGTGAAGTGTGACAATGGGATGTGAGGTCAATGCGCTGGCGTGGCACACCGTGGCGGTAGGTGGTCGAAGACCGCGGCGCAAAGCAGCATTGGTTAACATTGAACCCTATGGGTCTCAGGAGCCAATGACGATGTGCGCCGGCGGTCGCGGTACGCACCGCAGCAGTACGCACCGCCGCGGGCGTGACCACCATTTTCTACTTGCTTAATCACTCGGGACCTGATCATCCACAGGAGAGGACCTATACTGCAAGTGCTGCTGTGAACTCGGTCTGGAAGAGACAATGGCTGCTGCGACTGGGGAAAGGGCCCCTGCCTTCACATCTGAGGAATTGGAGAAACTTGTTGATGGGGTCCTCCCCCAGTATGCGCTACTCTACGGTCCTCCAGACCAACAGGTAAGTACACTGGGAGCACGTAGTATGGGCTATGCCTGTGTTGAGTGGGGTGGATGTAAGATGGTGGGGAGGGGAGCGAATGAGGAGTGCAACGCACGACAGATGAGAGCATGTGCCACATGGCAAGGTTGGGGAGGGGGGGCCGCGCACATCGACCATGCAGAAAAGTGATGATATTTATTTTTCAACCCTGTACATGTCACATAGGTCAGCGCCCATCAGAAGATCGACATTTGGCGTGCCATCGCCAAGGACGTCCGGGCCCTGGGGGTCCACAACAGACGGGGCACCCACTGCCGCAAGAGGTGGGAGGACATCCGCCGTGGGAGCAGAAAGACCGCCGAGGCTCTGCTGGGGATGGCCTCCCAATGTAGGAGGGGTGCCAGTCGTCAATTGACCCCCCTGATGTCCCGGATCCTGGCGGTGGCCCACCCCGATTTGGATGGGCGCGTGAGGACATCACAGCAGACACAAGGGGGTGAGTATCAGCACATTCCGCTATATTAGCGCACAGTGGAGGCGTCTGGGTGGGGGAGGAGGGTTGTGGCTATCTCTAGGCCAGGGCGGTTTCTGTAGGCTAGGCCCCTACGTTAGACATGGCCCTGTGCCCCCGCCCCCCACCTCTATAGGGTGCTAAGTACAGCTATCCATGGCCCGGGCTCACCTATGTGTGCATTTGTCGTCCATAGACTTGTAGGCCAAATCACTATCATTGAGTAGTGTACCCCGAGTGAGCGGCGTAGTGCAGGGGGCTTCTGTGTCTGTCCTCTCCGCCAACGGTGCCGCCAATGCATGCAATCAACATGTCTTCCTTTCTTCTCCCCCCACTTTTTTTTGGTTTTCCTGTTCATGTGTGCATTAGCATCATCAGGCGGAGGAGAAGTGGCATCGGCGCACGAGGGAGCTGCATCTCACATGGCCCCGGAGGGCCCTGCAACCGACTCGGAGTTAACCAGTGAGACGGAGGGCGAGGGGGGCTCCACAACGGGGACCCGTGGAGACGTCAGCGACACTTCCTCGGAAGGGAGCTCCCTTGTGGTGGCGGCAACATCCGTGCCCACCGCAACAACAGGTACAGCCGCCACCCAGCGCACCAGCTCTGCCCTCCCAGCAGCCCCTCAGCTTTCGCCCCGTGCCCGCTCGGCCAGGAAGCCGGCCATCTCCTTTGCCCCTGGCACCTCAGGTCCTGCCCCAGTTACCCCTGCTGCCCTCAGTGCGGAGATCATTGACCTCCTCCAGACGCACATTGTTGGGCAGTCTACCCTTCTGAATGCCATCCAGGGGGTAGAAAGGGAGGTGCATCGGAGCAATGCATACCTGGAGGGCATTCATTCGGGTCAGGCTGCCCATCAGCGATCGTTCAACGCTCTGGCCTCAGCACTGACGGCAGCAATTGTCCCTGTGTCTAGCCTCCCCCCTCCAACTTCCTCAACGCAGTCCCACTCCCCTGTTCCTTTGCCTATCCCAGACACAACTACAGACCAGCCTGCACACACATCAACACCCAAGGGCAGCTCATCCAGACATAAGCACCAAAGATCACACAAGCATTCACCCAAGCAACATCCACATGCAGACACAGCAAAACCCACTGCCTCCACTGTGTCCCCCTCCTCCTCGTCTCCCTCCTCCCTCCCTGTGACGTCTCCACTCACACCTGCATGCACACCACCATCAGCCAGTACGTCCAGCACCACCACACCCACCAGAACAGTCCGCACACGTGCAGTCACCACCCCCACTACCATTTACACGTCCCCTATGTCCTCTCCCAGTGTGTCTGTCACCCCCTCTTCCAAACCACACAAACGCAGGCAGCCACCCACCCAACAGCCATCCACCTCACGACAGCCTCCGTCACAAGCACCTGCACCCAAAGACAGCACACTTGACTCTCCTACAACCACATCCTCTTCCTCCACTCCCATACCCACTACAACTACCCGTCTCTGTCTTTCTAAATTGATTTTCCTTTCCAACCTTGACCTCTTTCCAACAACTGACCCACCCCGTCCATCTCGTAAGACTCCAACCAGCACCTCAGCCACCACAAGCCCTGCACCTACTAGGACCATCGTTCAGGGCTATTGGAGTCCACCAGCTCCTAGGGCAGGAACATCGGCCAGCAGCAAGGGGACAGCCAGCCCACCCCCTGGGAAAAGAAGCAAAAAAGGGAAGGGCCGGCGCCACAGGCCTGAGGCGGCTGCCCCCAAGGACACCAGCCTTGCACCGTCACCTGGCCCATCCACCAAGGGAGGCAAGGGCCCCAGAGATTCTTCCAAGGAGGGCAAGGGCCCCAGAGATTCTTCCAAGGGAGGCAAGGGCCCCAGAGATTCTTCCAAGGAGGGCAAGGGCCCCAGAGATTCTTCCAAGGGAGGCAAGGGCCCCAGAGATTCTTCCAAGTAGGGCAAGGGCAGCAAGGCGAAGAAGTCCGGCAGAAGGCGAGCTGCCCAGGAGGGCCCCACCAGCCCCATTTGGGGTGTGACGGAGGACACCCACGGGCCCAGGAGTCCAGCACAGGAGGGCCCCGCCAGCGATAGGTCGGATGGCGACTGAGCGGGAATGATTGCCCAGATCTGGTTCCCTAGGAACACAAGACAAGCACCGCTAAACAGGGCCCCGCCGTGAGAAGCACCGCTGAACAGGGCCCCGCCAAGAGAAGCACCGCTGAACAGGGCCCCGCCGTGAGAAGCACCGCTGAACAGGGCCCCGCCGTGAGAAGCACCGCTGAACAGGGCCCCGCCGTGAAAAGCACCGCTGAACAGGGCCCCGCCGTCTCTGCACCGCTCCGCTGGGCCCTTCATCTCAAGCACCGCTCCGCTGGGCCCTTCCTGCCCAGCACCGCTCCTCTGGGCCCCGCCGTCTCTGCACCGCTCCGCTGGGCCCTTCATCTCAAGCACCGCTCCGCTGGGCACTTCATCTCAAGCACCGCTCCGCTGGGCCCCGCCGTCTATGCACCGCTCCACTGGGCCCCTCCTGTCAGACACCGCTCCGCTGGGCCCTTCATCTCAAGCACCGCTCCGCTGGGCCCCGCCGTCTCTGCACCGCTCCGCTGGGCCCTTCGCCTCAAGCACCGCTCCGCTGGGCCCTTCATCTCAAGCACCGCTCCGCTGGGCCCCACCGTCTCTGCACCGCTCCGCTGGGACCTTCATCTCAAGCACCGCTCCTCTGGGCCCCGCCGTCTCTGCACCGCTCCGCTGGGACCCTCCTGTCAGGCACCGCTCCGCTGGGCCATTCATCTCAAGCACCGCTCCGCTGGGCCCTTCATCTCAAGCACCGCTCCGCTGGGCCCTTCATCTCAAGCACCGCTCCGCTGGGCCCTTCATCTCAAGCACCGCTCCGCTGGGCCCCGCCGTCTCTACACCGCTCCGCTGGGCCCCTCATCACAAGCACCGCTCCGCTGGGCACTTCATCTCAAGCACCGCTCCGCTGGGCTCCGCCGTCTCTGCACCGCTCCGCTGGGCCCCTCCTGTCAGGCACCGCACCGCTGGGCCCTTCATCTCAAGCACCGCTCCGCTGGGCCCTTCATCTCAAGCACCGCTCCGCTGGCCCCTTCATCTCAAGCACCGCTCCGCTGGGCCCCGCCGTCTCTACACCGCTCCGCTGGGCTCTTCATCTCAAGCACCGCTCCGCTGGGCACTTCATCTCAAGCACCGCTCCGCTGGGCCCCGCCGTCTCTGCACCGCTCCGCTGGGCCCCGCCGTCTCTGCACCGCTCCGCTGGGCCCCTCCTGTCAGGCACAGCTCCGCTGGGCCCTTCATCTCAAGCACCGCTCAGCTGGGCCCTTCATCTCAAGCACCGCTCCACTGGGCCCTTCATCTCAAACACCGCTCCGCTGCGCCCTTCATCTCAAGCACCGCTCCGCTGGGCCCGCCGTCTCTGCACCGCTCCGCTGGGCCCTTCATCTCAAGCACCGCTCCGCTGGGCACTTCATCTCAAGCACCGCTCCGCTGGGCCCCGCCGTCTCTGCACCGCTTCGCTGGGCCCCTCCAGTCAGGCACCGCTCCGCTGGGCCCTTCATCTCAAGCACCGCTCCGCTGGGCCCTTCATCTCAAGCACCGCTCCGCTGGGCCCCGCCGTCTCTGCACCGCTCTGCTGGGCCCTTCCTGTCAAGCACCGCTCCGCTGGGCCCCGCCGTCTCTGCACCGCTCCGCTGGGCCCTTCCTGTCAAGCACCGCTCCGCTGGGCCCTGCCATCTCTGCACCGCTCCGCTGGGCCCTTCCTGTCAAGCACCGATCCGCTGGGCCCTTCCTGTTAAGCACCGCTCCGCTGGGCCCCGCCGCCTCTGCACCGCTCCGCTGGGCCCTTCATCTCAAGCACCGCTCCGCTGGGCCCTTCCTGTCAAGCACTGCTCCGCTGGGCCTCGCCGTCTCTGCACCGCTCCGCTGAGCCCTTCATTTCAAGCACCGCTCCGCTGGGCCCTTCATCTCAAGCACCACTCCGCTGGGCCCCGCCATCTCTGCACTGCTCCGCTGGGCCCCTCCTGTCAGGCACCGCTCCGCTGGGCCCTTCATCTCAAGCACTGCTCCGCTGGGCCCTTCATCTCAAGCACCGCTCCGCTGGGCCCTTCATCTCAAGCACCGCTCCGCTGGGCCCCGCCGTCTCTGCACCGCTCCGCTGGGCCCTTCATCTCAAGCACCGCTCCGCTGGGCACTTCATCTCAAGCACCGCTCCGCTGGGCCCCGACGTCTCTGCACCGCTCCGCTGGGCCCCTCCAGTCAGGCACCGCTCCGCTGGGCCCTTCATCTCAAGCACCGCTCCGCTGGGCTTCATCTCAAGCACCGCTCTGCTGGGCCCCGCCGTCTCTGCACCGCTCTGCTGGGCCCTTCCTGTCAAGCACCGCTCCGCTGGGCCCCGCCGTCTCTGCACTGCTCCGCTGGGCCCTTCCTGTCAAGCACCGCTCCGCTGGGCCCCGCTGTCTCTGCACCGCTCCGCTGGGCCCTTCCTGTCAAGCACCGCTCCGCTGGGCCCCGCCGTCTCTGCACCGCTCCCCTGGGCCCTTCCTGTCAAGCACCGCTCCGCTGGGCCCAGCCGCCTCTGCACCGCTCCGCTGGGCCCTTCATCTCAAGCACCGCTCCGCTGGGCCCTTCCTGTCAAGCACTGCTCCGCTGGGCCCCGCCGTCTCTGCACCGCTCCGCTGAGCCCTTCATTTCAAGCACCGCTCCGCTGGGACCTTCATCTCAAGCACCGCTCCGCTGAGCCCCGCCATCTCTGCAGTGCTCCGCTGGGCCCCTCCTGTCAGGCACCGCTCCGCTGGGCCCTTCATCTCAAGCACCGCTCCGCTGGGACCTTCATCTCAAGCACCGCTCCGCTGGGCCCTTCATCTCAAGCTCCACTCCGCTGGGCTCTTCATCTCAAGCACCACTCCGCTGGGCCCCGCCGTCTCTGCACCGCTCCGCTGGGCCCTTCATCTCAAGCACGGCTCCGCTGGGCACTTCATCTCAAGCACCGCTCTGCTGGGCCCGCCGTCTCTGCACCGCTCCGCTGGGCCCCTCCTGTCAGGCACCGCTCCGCTGGGCCCTTCATCTCAAGCACCGCTCTGCTGGGCCCTTCATCTCAAGCACCGCTCCGCTGGGCCCTTCATCTCAAGCACCGCTCCGCTGGGCCCTTCATCTCAAGCACCGCTCCGCTGGGCCCCGCCGTCTCTGCACCGCTCCGCTGGGCCCTTCATCTCAAGCACCGCTCCGCTGGGCACTTCATCTCAAGCACCGCTCCGTGGGCCCCGCCGTCTCTGCACCGCTCCGCTGGGCCCCTCCTGTCAGGCACCGCTCCGCTGGGCCCTTCGTCTCAAACACCGCTCCGCTGGGCCCTTCATCTCAAGCACCGCTCCGCTGGGCCCCGCCGTCTCTGCACCGCTTCGCTGGGCCCCTCCTGTCAGGCATCGCTCCGCTGGGCCCCTCCTGTCAGGCACCGCTCCGCTGTGCCCTTCATCTCAAGCACCGCTCCGCTGGGCCCTTCATCTCAAGCACCGCTCCGCTGGGCCCCGCCGTCTCTGCACCGCTCCGCTGGGCCCTTCATCTCAAGCACCGCTCCGCTGGGCACTTCATCTCAAGCACCGCTCCGCTGGGCCCCGACGTCTCTGCACCGCTCCGCTGGGCCCCTCCAGTCAGGCACCGCTCCGCTGGGCCCTTCATCTCAAGCACCGCTCCGCTGGGCTTCATCTCAAGCACCGCTCTGCTGGGCCCCGCCGTCTCTGCACCGCTCTGCTGGGCCCTTCCTGTCAAGCACCGCTCCGCTGGGCCCCGCCGTCTCTGCACTGCTCCGCTGGGCCCTTCCTGTCAAGCACCGCTCCGCTGGGCCCCGCCGTCTCTGCACCGCTCCGCTGGGCCCTTCCTGTCAAGCACCGCTCCGCTGGGCCCCGCCGTCTCTGCACCACTCCCCTGGGCCCTTCCTGTCAAGCACCGCTCCCTTGGGCCCAGCTGCCTCTGCACCGCTCCGCTGGGCCCTTCATCTCAAGCACCGCTCCGCTGGGCCCTTCCTGTCAAGCACTGCTCCGCTGGGCCCCGCCGTCTCTGCACCGCTCCGCTGAGCCCTTCATTTCAAGCACCGCTCCGCTGGGACCTTCATCTCAAGCACCGCTCCGCTGAGCCCCGCCATCTCTGCAGTGCTCCGCTGGGCCCCTCCTGTCAGGCACCGCTCCGCTGGGCCCTTCATCTCAAGCACCGCTCCGCTGGGACCTTCATCTCAAGCACCGCTCCGCTGGGCCCTTCATCTCAAGCTCCGCTCCGCTGGGCCCTTCATCTCAAGCACCGCTCCGCTGGGCCCCGCCGTCTCTGCACCGCTCCGCTGGGCCCTTCATCTCAAGCACTGCTCCGCTGGGCACTTCATCTCAAGCACCGCTCCGCTGGGCCCCGCCGTCTCTGCACCGCTCCGCTGGGCCCTTCATCTCAAGCACCGCTCCGCTGGGCCCCGTCGTCTATGCACCGCTCCGCTGGGCCCCTCCTGTCAGGCACAGCTCCGCTGCGCCCCTTCATCTCAAGCACCGCTCCGCTGGGCCCCGCCGTCTCTGCACCGCTCCGCTGGGCCCTTCATCTCAAGCACCGCTCCGCTGGGCCCTTCATCTCAAGCACCGCTCCGCTGGGCCCCGCCGTCTCTGCACCGCTCCGCTGGGCCCTTCATCTCAAGCACCACTCCGCTGGGCCCTTCATCTCAAGCACCGCTCCGCTGGGCCCCGCCGTCTCTGCACCGCTCCGCTGGGCCCCTCCTGTCAGGCACCGCTCCGCTGCGCCCTTCAACTCAAGCACCGCTCCGCTGGGCCCCGCCGTCTCTGCACCGCTCCGCTGGGCCCTTCATCTCAAGCACCGCTCCGCTGGGCCCCGCCGTCTCTGCACCGCTCCGCTGGGCCCTTCATCTCAAGCACCGCTCCGCTGGGCCCTTCATCTCAAGCACCGCTCCGCTGGGCCCCGCCGTCTCTGCACCACTCCGCTGGGCCCTTCCTGTCAAGCACCGCTCCGCTGGGCCCCGCCGCCTCTGAACCGCTCCGCTGGGCCCTTCATCTCAAGCACCGCTCCGCTGGGCCCTTCCTGTCAAGCACCGCTCCGCTGGGCCCTTCATCTCAAGCACCGCTCCGCTGGGCCCTTCATCTCAAGCACCGCTCCGCTGGGCCCCGCCGTCTCTGCACTGCTCCGCTGGGCCCTTCCTGTCAAGCACCGCTCTGCTGGGCCCTTCCTGTCAAGCACCGCTCCGCTGGGCCCCGCCGTCTCTGCACCACTCCGCTGGGCCCTTCCTGTCAAGCACCACTCCGCTGGGCCCCGCCGCCTCTGAACCGCTCCGCTGGGCCCTTCATCTCAAGCACCGCTCCGCTGGGCACTTCCTGTCAAGCACCGCTCCGCTGGGCCCCGCCGTCTCTGCACCGCTCCGCTGGGCCCTTCATCTCAAGCACCGCTCCGCTGGGCCCTTCATCTCAAGCACCGTTCCGCTGGGCCCTGCCGTATCTGCACCGCTCCGCTGGGCCCTTCCTGTCAAGCACCGCTCCGCTGGGCCCTTCCTGTCAAGCACCGCTCCGCTGGGCCCCGCCGTCTCTGCACCGCTCCGCTGGGCCCTTCCTGTCAAGCACCGCTCCGCTGGGCCCTTCCTGTCAAGCACCGCTCCGCTGGGCCCCGCTGCCTCTGCACCGCTCCGCTGGGTCCTTCATCTCAAGCACCGCTCCGCTGGGCCCTTCCTGTCAAGCACCGCTCCGCTGGGCCCCGCCGTCTCTGCACCGCTCCGCTGGGCCCTTCATCTCAAGCACCGCTCCGCTGGGCCCTTCATCTCAAGCACCGCTGAACAGGGCCCCGCCGTCTCTGCACCGCTCTGCCGGGCCCTTCATCTCAAGCACCGCTCCGCTGGGCTCTTCCTGTCAAGCACCGCTCCGCTGGGCCCCGCCGTCTCTGCACCGCTCCGCTGGGCCCTTCATCTCAAGCACCGCTCCGCTGGGCCCTTCATCTCAAGCCCCGCTCCGCTGGGCCCCGTCATCTCTGCACCGCTCCGCTGGGCCCCTCCTGTCAGGCACCGCTCCGCTGCGCCCTTCATCTCAAGCACCGCTCCGCTGGGCCCCGCCGTCTCTGCACCGCTCCGCTGGGCCCTTCATCTCAAGCACCGCTCTGCTGGGCCCTTCATCTCAAGCCCCGCTCCGCTGGGCCCCGTCGTCTCTGCACCGCTCCGCTGGGCCCCTCCTGTCAGGCACCGCTCCGCTGCGCCCTTCATCTCAAGCACCGCTCCGCTGGGCCCCGCCGTCTCTGCACCGCTCCGCTGGGCCCTTCATCTCAAGCACCGCTCCGCTGGGCCCTTCATCTCAAGCACCGCTCCGCTGGGCCCCGCCATCTCTGCACTGCTCCGCTGGGCCCTTCATCTCAAGCACCGCTCCGCTGGGCCTTTCATCTCAAGCACCGCTCCGCTGGGCCCCGCCGTCTCTGCACCGCTCCGCTGGGCCCCTCCTGTCAGGCACCGCTCCGCTGGGCCCTTCATCTCAAGCACCGCTCCGCTGGGCCCTTCATCTCAAGCACCGCTCCGCTGGGCCCTTCATCTCAAGCACCGCTCCGCTGGGCCCTTCATCTCAAGCACCGCACCGCTGGGCCCCGCCGTCTCTGCACCGCTCCGCTGGGCCCTTCATCTCAAGCACCGCTCCGCTGGGCCCTTCATCTCAAGCACCGCTCCGCTGGACCCCGACGTCTCTGCACCGCTTCGCTGGGCCCCTCCTGACAGGCACCGCTCCGCTGGGCCCTTCATCTCAAGCACTGCTCCGCTGGGCCCCGCCGTCTCTGCACCGCTCCGCTGGGCCCTTCATCTCAAGCACCGCTCCGCTGGGCACTTCATCTCAAGCACCGCTCCGCTGGGCCCCGCCGTCTCTGCACCGCTCCGCTGGGCCCCTCCTGTCAGGCACCGCTGGGCCCTTCATCTCAAGCACCGCTCCGCTGGGCCCTTCATCTCAAGCACCGCTCCGCTGGGCCCATCATCTCAAACACCGCTCCGCTGGGCCCTTCATCTCAAGCACCGCTCCGCTGGGCCCTTCATCTCAAGCACCGCTCCGCTGGGCCCCGCCGTCTCTGCACCACTCCGCTGGGCCATTCATCTCAAGCACCGCTCCGCTGGGCACTTCATCTCAAGCACCGCTCCGCTGGGCCCCGCCGTCTCTGCACCGCTCCGCTGGGCCCTTCATCTCAAGCACCGCTCCGCTTGGCCCTTCATCTCAAGCACCGCTCTGCTGGGCCCCGCTGTCTCTGCACCGCTCCGCTGGGCCCCTCCTGTCAGGCACCGCTCCGCTGGGCACTTCATCTCAAGCACCGCTCCGCTGGGCCTTTCATCGCAAGCACCGCTCCGCTGGGCCCCACCGTCTCTGCACCGCTCCGCTGGGCCCCTCCTGTCAGGCACCGCTCCGCTGGGCCCCGCCGTCTCTGCACCGCTCTGCTGGGCCCTTCCTGTCAAGCACCGCTCCGCTGGGACCTTCATCTCAAGCACCGCTCCGCTGGGCCCTTCATCTCAAGCACCGCTCCGCTGGGCCCCGCCGTCTCTGCACTGCTCCGCTGGGCCCTTCCTGTCAAGCACCGCTCTGCTGGGCCCTTCCTGTCAAGCACCGCTCCGCTGGGCCCCGCCGTCTCTGCACCACTCCGCTGGGCCCTTCCTGTCAAGCACCACTCCGCTGGGCCCCGCCGCCTCTGAACCGCTCCGCTGGTCCCTTCATCTCAAGCACCGCTCCGCTGGGCCCTTCCTGTCAAGCACCGCTCCGCTGGGCCCCGCCGTCTCTGCACCGCTCCGCTGGGCCCTTCATCTCAAGCACCGCTCCGCTGGGCCCTTCATCTCAAGCACCGTTCCGCTGGGCCCTGCCGTCTCTGCACCGCTCCGCTGGGCCCTTCCTGTCACGCACCGCTCCGCTGGGCCCTTCCTGTCAAGCACCGCTCCGCTGGGCCCCGCCGTCTCTGCACCGCTCCGCTGGGCCCTTCCTGTCAAGCACCGCTCTGCTGGGCCCCGCCGCCTCTGCACCGCTCCGCTGGGTCCTTCATCTCAAGCACCACTCCGCTGGGCCCTTCCTGTCAAGCACCGCTCCGCTGGGCCCCGCCGTCTCTGCACCGCTCCGCTGGGCCCTTCATCTCAAGCACCGCTCCGCTGGGCCCTTCATCTCAAGCACCGCTGAACAGGGCCCCGCCGTCTCTGCACCGCTCTGCTGGGCCCTTCATCTCAAGCACCGCTCCGCTGGGCCCTTCCTGTCAAGCACCGCTCCGCTGGGCCCCGCCGTCTCTGCACCGCTCCGCTGGGCCCTTCATCTCAAGCACCGCTCCGCTGGGCCCTTCATCTCAAGCCCCGCTCCGCTGGGCCCCGTCGTCTCTGCACCGCTCCGCTGGGCCCCTCCTGTCAGGCACCGCTCCGCTGCGCCCTTCATCTCAAGCACCGCTCCGCTGGGCCCCGCCGTCTCTGCACCGCTCCGCTGGGCCCTTCATCTCAAGCACCGCTCCGCTGGGCCCTTCATCTCAAGCACCGCTCCGCTGGGCCCCACCATCTCTGCACCGCTCCGCTGGGCCCTTCATCTCAAGCACCGCTCCGCTGGGCCCTTCATCTCAAGCACCGCTCCGCTGGGCCCCGCCGTCTCTGCACCGCTCCGCTGGGCCCCTCCTGTCAGGCACCGCTCCGCTGGGCCCTTCATCTCAAGCACCGCTCCGCTGGGCCCTTCATCTCAAGCACCGCTCCGCTGGGCCCTTCATCTCAAGCACCGCACCGCTGGGCCCCGCCGTCTCTGCACCGCTCCGCTGGGCCCTTCATCTCAAGCACCGCTCCGCTTGGCCCTTCATCTCAAGCACCGCTCTGCTGGGCCCCGCCGTCTCTGCACCGCTCCGCTGGGCCCCTCCTGTCAGGCACCGCTCCGCTGGGCACTTCATCTCAAGCACCGCTCCGCTGGGCCCTTCATCGCAAGCACCGCTCCGCTGGGCCCCGCCGTCTCTGCACCGCTCCGCTGGGCCCCTCCTGTCAGGCACCGCTCCGCTGGGCCCTTCATCTCAAGCACCGCTCCGCTGGGCCCCGCCGTCTCTGCACCGCTCTGCTGGGCCCTTCCTGTCAAGCACCGCTCCGCTGGGCCCTTCATCTCAAGCACCGCTCCGCTGGGCCCTTCATCTCAAGCACCGCTCCGCTGGGCCCCGCCGTCTCTGCACTGCTCCGCTGGGCCCTTCCTGTCAAGCACCGCTCTGCTGGGCCCTTCCTGTCAAGCACCGCTCCGCTGGGCCCCGCCGTCTCTGCACCACTCCGCTGGGCCCTTCCTGTCAAGCACCACTCCGCTGGGCCCCGCCGCCTCTGAACCGCTCCGCTGGGCCCTTCATCTCAAGCACCGCTCCGCTGGGCCCTTCCTGTCAAGCACCGCTCCGCTGGGCCCCGCCGTCTCTGCACCGCTCCGCTGGGCCCTTCATCTCAAGCACCGCTCCGCTGGGCCCTTCATCTCAAGCACCGTTCCGCTGGGCCCTGCCGTCTCTGCACCGCTCCGCTGGGCCCTTCCTGTCAAGCACCGCTCCGCTGGGCCCTTCCTGTCAAGCACCGCTCCGCTGGGCCCCGCCTTCTCTGCACCGCTCCGCTGGGCCCTTCCTGTCAAGCACCGCTCCGCTGGGCCCTTCCTGTCAAGCACCGCTCCGCTGGGCACCGCCGCCTCTGCACCGCTCCGCTGGGTCCTTCATCTCAAGCACCGCTCCGCTGGGCCCTTCCTGTCAAGCACCGCTCCGCTGGGCCCCGCCGTCTCTGCACCGCTCCGCTGGGCCCTTCATCTCAAGCACCGCTCCGCTGGGCCCTTCATCTCAAGCACCGCTGAACAGGGCCCCGCCGTCTCTGCACCGCTCTGCTGGGCCCTTCATCTCAAGCACCGCTCCGCTGGGCCCTTCCTGTCAAGCACCGCTCCGCTGGGCCCCGCCGTCTCTGCACCGCTCCGCTGGGCCCTTCATCTCAAGCACCGCTCCGCTGGGCCCTTCATCTCAAGCCCCGCTCCGCTGGGCCCCGTCGTCTCTGCACCGCTCCGCTGGGCCCCTCCTGTCAGGCACCGCTCCGCTGCGCCCTTCATCTCAAGCACCGCTCCGCTGGGCCCCGCCGTCTCTGCACCGCTCCGCTGGGCCCTTCATCTCAAGCACCGCTCCGCTGGGCCCTTCATCTCAAGCACCGCTCCGCTGGGCCCCGCCATCTCTGCACCGCTCCGCTGGGCCCTTCATCTCAAGCACCGCTCCGCTGGGCCCTTCATCTCAAGCACCGCTCCGCTGGGCCCCGCCGTCTCTGCACCGCTCCGCTGGGCCCCTCCTGTCAGGCACCGCTCCGCTGGGCCCTTCATCTCAAGCACCGCTCCGCTGGGCCCTTCATCTCAAGCACCGCTCCGCTGGGCCCTTCATCTCAAGCACCGCTCCGCTGGGCCCTTCATCTCAAGCACCGCACCGCTGGGCCCCGCCGTCTCTGCACGCGCCGGTGGGCCCTTCATCTCAAGCACCGCTCCGCTGGGCCCTTCATCTCAAGCACCGCTCCGCTGGGCCCTTCATCTCAAGCACCGCTCCGCTGGGCCCTTCATCTCAAGCACCGCTCCGCTGGGCCCCGCCGTCTCTGCACCGCTCCGCTGGGCCCCTCCTGTCAGGCACCGCTCCGCTGGGCCCTTCATCTCAAGCACCGCTCCGCTGGGCCCTTCATCTCAAGCACCGCTCCGCTGGGCCCTTCATCTCAAGCACCGCACCGCTGGGCCCCGCCGTCTCTGCACCGCTCCGCTGGGCCCTTCATCTCAAGCACCGCTCCGCTTGGCCCTTCATCTCAAGCACCGCTCTGCTGGGCCCCGCCGTCTCTGCACCGCTCCGCTGGGCCCCTCCTGTCAGGCACCGCTCCGCTGGGCACTTCATCTCAAGCACCGCTCCGCTGGGCCCTTCATCGCAAGCACCGCTCCGCTGGGCCCCGCCGTCTCTGCACCGCTCCGCTGGGCCCCTCCTGTCAGGCACCGCTCCGCTGGGCCCTTCATCTCAAGCACCGCTCCGCTGGGCCCCGCCGTCTCTGCACCGCTCTGCTGGGCCCTTCCTGTCAAGCACCGCTCCGCTGGGCCCTTCATCTCAAGCACCGCTCCGCTGGGCCCTTCATCTCAAGCACCGCTCCGCTGGGCCCCGCCGTCTCTGCACTGCTCCGCTGGGCCCTTCCTGTCAAGCACCGCTCTGCTGGGCCCTTCCTGTCAAGCACCGCTCCGCTGGGCCCCGCCGTCTCTGCACCACTCCGCTGGGCCCTTCCTGTCAAGCACCACTCCGCTGGGCCCCGCCGCCTCTGAACCGCTCCGCTGGGCCCTTCATCTCAAGCACCGCTCCGCTGGGCCCTTCCTGTCAAGCACCGCTCCGCTGGGCCCCGCCGTCTCTGCACCGCTCCGCTGGGCCCTTCATCTCAAGCACCGCTCCGCTGGGCCCTTCATCTCAAGCACCGTTCCGCTGGGCCCTGCCGTCTCTGCACCGCTCCGCTGGGCCCTTCCTGTCAAGCACCGCTCCGCTGGGCCCTTCCTGTCAAGCACCGCTCCGCTGGGCCCCGCCGTCTCTGCACCGCTCCGCTGGGCCCTTCCTGTCAAGCACCGCTCCGCTGGGCCCTTCCTGTCAAGCACCGCTCCGCTGGGCACCGCCGCCTCTGCACCGCTCCGCTGGGTCCTTCATCTCAAGCACCGCTCCGCTGGGCCCTTCCTGTCAAGCACCGCTCCGCTGGGCCCCGCCGTCTCTGCACCGCTCCGCTGGGCCCTTCATCTCAAGCACCGCTCCGCTGGGCCCTTCATCTCAAGCACCGCTGAACAGGGCCCCGCCGTCTCTGCACCGCTCTGCTGGGCCCTTCATCTCAAGCACCGCTCCGCTGGGCCCTTCCTGTCAAGCACCGCTCCGCTGGGCCCCGCCGTCTCTGCACCGCTCCGCTGGGCCCTTCATCTCAAGCACCGCTCCGCTGGGCCCTTCATCTCAAGCCCCGCTCCGCTGGGCCCCGTCGTCTCTGCACCGCTCCGCTGGGCCCCTCCTGTCAGGCACCGCTCCGCTGCGCCCTTCATCTCAAGCACCGCTCCGCTGGGCCCCGCCGTCTCTGCACCGCTCCGCTGGGCCCTTCATCTCAAGCACCGCTCCGCTGGGCCCTTCATCTCAAGCACCGCTCCGCTGGGCCCCGCCATCTCTGCACCGCTCCGCTGGGCCCTTCATCTCAAGCACCGCTCCGCTGGGCCCTTCATCTCAAGCACCGCTCCGCTGGGCCCCGCCGTCTCTGCACCGCTCCGCTGGGCCCCTCCTGTCAGGCACCGCTCCGCTGGGCCCTTCATCTCAAGCACCGCTCCGCTGGGCCCTTCATCTCAAGCACCGCTCCGCTGGGCCCTTCATCTCAAGCACCGCTCCGCTGGGCCCTTCATCTCAAGCACCGCACCGCTGGGCCCCGCCGTCTCTGCACGCGCCGGTGGGCCCTTCATCTCAAGCACCGCTCCGCTGGGCCCTTCATCTCAAGCACCGCTCCGCTGGACCCCGACGTCTCTGCACCGCTTCGCTGGGCCCCTCCTGTCAGGCACCGCTCCGCTGGGCCCTTCATCTCAAGCACCACTCTGCTGGGCCCTTCATCTCAAGCACCGCTCCGCTGGGCCCCGCCATCTCTGCACCGCTCTGCTGGGCCCCTCCAGTCAGGCACCGCTCCGCTGGGACCTTCATCTCAAGCACCGCTCCGCTGGGCCCTTCATATCAAGCACCGCTCCGCTGGGCCCCGCCGTCTCTGCACCGCTCCGCTGGGCCCCTCCTGTCAGGCACCGCTCCGCTGGGCCCTTCATCTCAAGCACCGCTGAACAGGGCCCCGCCGTCTCTGCACCGCTCTGCTGGGCCCTTCATCTCAAGCACCGCTCCGCTGGGCCCTTCCTGTCAAACACCGCTCCGCTGGGCCCCGCCGTCTCTGCACCGCTCCGCTGGGCCCTTCATCTCAAGCACCGCTCCGCTGGGCCCTTCATCTCAAGCCCCGCTCCGCTGGGCCCCGTCGTCTCTGCACCGCTCCGCTGGGCCCCTCCTGTCAGGCACCGCTCCGCTGCGCCCTTCATCTCAAGCACCGCTCCGCTGGGCCCGCCGTCTCTGCACCGCTCCGCTGGGCCCTTCATCTCAAGCACCGCTCCGCTGGGCCCCGCCGTCTCTGCACCGCTCCGCTGGGCCCTTCATCTCAAGCACCGCTCCGCTGGGCCCTTCATCTCAAGCACCGCTCCGCTGGGCCCCACCGTCTCTGCACCGCTCCGCTGGGCCCCTCCTGTCAGGCACCACTCCGCTGGGCCCTTCATCTCAAGCACCGCTCCGCTGGGCCCTTCATCTCAAGCACCGCTCCGCTGGGCCCCGCCGTCTCTGCACCGCTCCGCTGGGCCCTTCATCTCAAGCACCGCTCCGCTGGGCCCTTCATCTCAAGCACCGCACCGCTGGGCCCCGCCGCCTCTGCACCGCTTCGCTGGGCCCCTCCTGTCAGGCACCGCTCCGCTGGGCCCTTCATATCAAGCACCGCTCCGCTGGGCCCTTCATCTCAAGCACCGCTCCTCTGGGCCCCGCCGTCTCTGCACCGCTCTGCTGGCCCCCTCCTGTCAGGCACCGCTCCGCTGGGACCTTCATCTCAAGCACCGCTCCGCTAGGCCCTTCATCTCAAGCACCGCTCCGCTGGGCCCCGCCGTCTCTGCACCGCTCCGCTGGGCCCTTCCTGTCAGGCACCGCTCCGCTGGGCCCTTCATCTCAAGCACCGCTCCGTTGGGCCCTTCATCTCAAGCACCGCTCCGCTGGGCTCCGCCGTCTCTGCACCGCTCCGCTGGGCCCTTCCTGTCAAGCACCGCTCCGCTGGGCCCTTCATCTCAAGCACCGCTCTGCTGGGCCCTTCATCTCAAGCACCACTCCGGTGGGCCCCGCCGTCTCTGCACCGCTCCGCTGGGCCCTTCCTGTCAAGCACCGCTCTGCTGGGCCCTTCCTGTCAAGCACCGCTCCGCTGGGCCCCGCCGTCTCTGCACCGCTCCGCTGGGCCCTTCCTGTCAAGCACCGCTCCGCTGTGCCCTTCCTGTCAAGCACCGCTCCGCTGGGCCCCGCCGTCTCTGCACCACTCCGCTGGGCCCTTCATCTCAAGCACCGCTCCGCTGGGCCCTTCCTGTCAAGCACCGCTCCGCTGTGCCCCGCCGTCTCTGCACTGCTCCACTGGGCCCCTCCTGTCAGGCACCGCTCCGCTGGGCCCTTCATCTCAAGCACCGCTCCGCTGGGCCCTTCATCTCAAGCACTGCTCCGCTGGGCCCTTCATCTCAAGCACCGCTCCACTGGGCCCTTCCTGTCAAGCACTGCTCCGCTGGGCCCCGCCGTCTCTGCACCGCTCCGCTGGGCCCCTCCTGTCAGGCACCGCTCCGCTGGGCCCTTCATCTCAAGCACCGCTCCGCTGGGCCCTTCATCTCAAGCACCGCTGGCCCATTGGCAGGCCCGGATCTGTGTCGGGCAGGGCTTCACGAAGCACTCTGGGCACCATGCCTCCTCCATAACCAGTGGAGTCTGTAATCCACCAGATGGACTGTGGCTTTGCACTCCCCAGGATGGTACAGTGGGCAATCCACCCACTGTAGAGACTTGTGAGACTGTGGCTTTGCACTCCCCAGGATGGTACAGTGGGCAATCCACCCACTGAAAAGACTTGTGAGACTGTGGCTTTTCACTCCCCAGGATGGTACAGTGGGCAATCCACCCACTGTAGAGACTTGTGAGACTGTGGCTTTGCACTCCCCAGGATGGTACAGTGGGCAATCCACCCACTGAAAAGACTTGTGAGACTGTGGCTTTGCACTCCCCAGGATGGTACAGTGGGCAATCCACCCACTGTAGAGACTTGTGAGACTGTGGTTTTGCACTCCCCAGGATGGTACAGTGGGCAATCCACCCACTGAAAAGACTTGTGAGACTGTGGCTTTGCACTCCCCAGGATGGTACAGTGGGCATGGAGGCCCCTCGTGGATCTGGCGTCGTGGACTCATGTGGCTGAGGTGCCCCCCCTTCCCTTCCCCCTGAGGTGCCTGTGGTTTTATTATCTGATGCCCCAGCAGTGTTCTCTCCAATGGAATCGGGTCTCGTGTGTGGGCTTTGCCCATGTGTTTATGCACATTGGCCCACGAACAATGGCATGTAGCCAATATGTGCCGGACTTTTGGACTATGTATACATTGTTCATGTTGTGATTTATTTGTTTTAAAAATCTCATATTTCACTTAAGTTCAAATATGCTTTAATATACTTCTATTTTAATGATCATTTTATTTTGTCTTTGAATTATTCCAGGGGTTTGGGGGGTGTAAATCTGACTTGTTGCTCTGCATTGGTGTGTGGGGATTTGGGGGGGGGGAGAGGGTGTTGCGTATGTGTGTGCCCGTAATATTTTCTCCTCCCCCCTCCCCTGTGTCGTAGGTGCAGTACTCACCGTTGTCTCCTGTGGCGGCGTTCGTGCTCCTGGTAGAGGAGCAGGTAGACAATCGCTGGTAGGATGTTTAATTTGGGTTCCATGCTGCCCAGATTCCTCGTGGAGTGTATAGAGGTGAGCGTTTTCCCGTTCGTGGTCTGTTTCCGCCGTGTTTTTATCGGCGGGGCTCCCGCCCCGGAAAAGGTGGCGGATTGGTGGGTCGTGATAGGGTGGGCGGTACATTGTCTGCCGCCTGTCTGTTGGTGGTGACCGCCGCGCTGTTTGTTTGCCCCGCCGTGGCGGTCGGAGTGTTAAAGTGGCGGGCTGTGTTGGCGGTTCCCGCCAGGGTCAGAATTCCATTTTTTTTACTGCCTGCCTGTTGGCGGGTTGGCCGCCACTTTAACACCGACCGCCAGGGTCGGAATGACCCCCTCAGTGTGCTAAGAATACAAAAAGGAAAACATTGTGAGTCAATTTCCTATTTGACTATTCCAGATGCTGCGAGTTGTTTTACATTTTGAACAGAATGAACATGGCCAATCTGCGTTGCCAACATGTTACACCCATAAACAGTGTCCCTAAACAGCATCACAAAAGCCCCTAAAGGGTCATAGTCTACCAAGAAGGTAAAGGTGAAAAGTCATCTTCTTAGTTCTGTTGTGACAGCTTGTTGCAGATCCAGCCCCACAGCCTGGCACCGGTGTAGGGAGCCCATTGGTCCCCACGCAGTGCCCCACACGCTCACACACAGAGTTCAGGTTCACTTACAGTCAGGCTGGGCCAGTACTTCTGTCATTGTGTTGGTGGGATGCAAGAACAGATGATATGCTGGGTTTTATACAGCCCCGTGGACAGTGTGATCGCTGCCCTCGAGGCCTTCCGTGGAACGGGATATCTCATTGTTGCAAAGGGGTGTGTGCTGCACCTCTCCTGGCTGCATCTCAGACCTCTCAAGGAAATCCCCATGTCCCTGAAGCCTACCCTGTGAAACTCTCATCTGCCAATGCAATTTTTGGAGGAGGGTCGATTCAAATCTCCAAAATCAAAGAAAATCAAATTTTTGGAAAAAAGCACACAACGACGTGGTTATTTTTCTATGGCTATGTTGCAGCTCGATATACCAAAAACCCAAAAGTACACAGTTCCAGCCCATAGACTAGTACAAATGTATACAGTAAGTAATAGAGTCCATGAGTCTGCTCTTATTAGAACAAGAGCCCTCACTCACCAAATGGAGACATGCTTCATCATCGGGCTTTTGCTCCTCGTCAGGCCGGCACTGCAATGCCTGACGGGCCCCTTGTGGGGGCTCTTTGCCAGAGATCTTTTAAGTGTAAAGAATGCCGGTAGCTGAGTGCTAGTATGTGGGATTGGTATATGGGTATGTGAAAATAAAAATGGCTAGAGGTCTGGAAATATCGTATTTAATCAACCCAGACCCCTGTCATGATTAAGAAACAGAGTGTGGGCAAGGATTAGAAGTGATGTCTAGTCCACCCTCAGAAACAAAAAAACTGTCAGTCCCTGAATTGGGGGAATGTGGAGAGTTAGAGTACAGAACTAACTGTACTTCTATCATCGGGGTCAACATGTTTCTCGCAAAAAATGTCTGTTAAGATCGGTGCGATTCGTCAGGACCAAAAAACATACCTAATCCACATGTTATAACCCAATACGGGATTTCTTCGTACCACAAAAACCCTCCTTGTATTAATGGATGGGCCCCATCTGGATAGCGAGAAGCATCAGTGGACCAGGCTTGTATAGTCAACCGCCTTGAATTAAAGGATGGGCCCCATCGGGATAGCGATAAGCTTCAGTGGTCCAGGCTTGTATAGTCAACCCGCTCGAGCGGAGTACCGTACACAGGACCAACTTTTCTCTAAACACTCCCAACATATTAGCCCTTCTTTGTTTGTATTCAATATGTTGCAGCTCGTACCAAGTCTGCATCTTCTAGTAAAGTCAGGGATTAGCACTGGCAAAGAAGGGGACTGAGTCTCCAGCCTACAACTAGGAGCCAGGAGATAACCCCAAAGTAGCATGAATTATCCCTAGAGTGCTTGTATGCTGAACTCCACACAGGCTCCGTCTGGCTCTGCCTCTGAGATGCACTGACACAGTCTATTTTGAAGTTTAACTCCATGGTCCCCTTTTGATTGGCTCAGCAGTAAACAACACACCATTTGCTGCAAGTCCAAGACCAAAAGCCCGTAGAAATGCCAGACATTCGGAGAAGTACAGCAGCTCAAATGTAAGTAAGGGAAAAACCTCGAACCACTCATATTGACCCACAATTCTTTCCTTAGCTTCCCATTACTAAGCTCATCAGCACATCACCTGAAGCCCATTGTTGTGAGCACCAGTAAACTCTGCCATGCGACAAAGGTTTAGCCAAACTCTGTACTTCAAGCGGATCTTGGAGTTGCAAACCTCTGACAAGTCCGCCAGCAGAGCGGAGTTTACTGCCCACCATTATCAGGAAGACTGCCTGCTCCAGGCCACTAAATAAAGGAGGGAGTTCAGACCTCCGGAGCCAAACCAGGAGGGTGGGTCCTTTGAAGATTTTCTGGGAAGGCCCTGGCAGTGATGTCAGCTTGGAGGAGGAGTTGAGACCCCCAGAGCACAAGTTGCAAGTGATTCCTGGGTGACACCATTTTGATCTATCCCAGAAGACTGTGCTAGGATGTTGGGAGAGGAGCGGAGAGATGATGTGGCACATCAGTATAGGCCAGAGGTGCAGCCCTGCTGGACATTCTTATCCCCACTTAAGATATCCTGCGCAGAGTCCCGGCCCTAAGTTGGGTGGGATACTAAAATGATAACCCCTGAAGGGTGTTTAAGGATTTTCAAAAACTCCCCAGGCTGGAGATTTTGCTTTAGAGCTTGGAATGCAGTTCCCTCTAGTGGAAAATACTATGGCTGCAGTCTTTGTGGTCTGCAGTGGTTCAATGTGTGTTTTCATGTTGGTAGACACTCTCTAGGGGAAAAAGGTGGTATTTGCACATTTGTGTAATAAAAACACAGTATGTTATGCTGAATGGTATTAAAAGAGTCTGCTGCAAGCACCCCCTAGGGGTGAAAGAATATATACTATACTGGTTGATAATATAAATGTGATATTTGTATCGAGTTATTCAAACTCAAAGTTATGTTGCATTCACCAATCACACAGACATGCTTAGACCCTTCCATTTGTGAATATCTTGATGAAGAAATTAAATTGACAATTGTTTGACTTGCCATCCTTGGCGTAGTCTCCCCTTTTTGCTTCTGCTTCCTATGTTCTGACTGTGTGATAGACTTTGTTTTTGCTGGTGTTTGGTACTCTGAGCACTTTATCACTGCTGACCAGTGCTAAAGTGCAAGTGTTTCCTGTGTAAGTTGTGCTTATGATTGGTTATCCCTGATTGGCATATTTGATGTACTACTAAGCCCCCAGTAAAGTGCACTACAGGTGCCCAGGGCCTGTAAATCAAATTCTACCAGTGGGCCTTCAGCACTGATTGTGCCACCCACATGAGTAGTCCTGTAAACATGGCTCAGACCTGTCACTGCAGTGTCTTTGTGTGCAGTTTTAAACTTCCAGTTCAACCTGGCAAGTGTACCCACCTGCCAGGCCCAAAACTTCACATTTGGTACATGTAAAGCACCCCTACAGGACTCCCTAGGTGGACCCATGAGCAGGGTGTAGTGTATGTTAAAGGTATGACATGTTCTCATATGTTTTACATGTCCTGACAGTGAAATATTGCCAAATTTGTTTTTCACTGTTGCAAGGCCTATCCCTCTCATAGGTTAACGTACGGACTGCCTTTAAATATCTTTTAAGTGCAGTTTCCAAGGGGAGCAGACTGAGATTTGAAGTTTGGGGTCTCTGAGCTCACAGTTTAAAAATTCACCTTTTGGTAAAGTTCATATTTAGATTGTCAGTTTGAAGATGCCCTTTTTAGAGAGTGGGCAATCTTTTGCTTAACAATTCTGTGCCTCTGCCTACTGTGGAATCCACGTCTTGGTCAAACTGACAGTTGGGCTGTTTGTGAATTCCCTCTGGACAGTGACACAAAGGGAGCTGGGGTGTAACCTGCATGTCATGATGAGTCTTCTGGGCTAGAGTGGGGAGGGAGGAGCTAAAACTTACACCTGAAAGGGCTGTCCCTGTCCTCACACAAACTCTCCAACCCCCTGGTGTGTGCATGGGGCCAGGCCAGGGCAAGGCAGGATCTTGTTAACAACAGAGAGTTTCCTTTGAAGTTTGCCTACTTCAAAGGCAGAAAGGAAAATGAGTAGTAGACACAAAGTTCCAGAATTTTAGAAAACTTCTGGATCAAGAGGAACCTCTGCCAAGGAGAAGAACTGAAGAGCTGGAAGAGGAGTACTGCCCCTTTGCCTGTAAGTGAACTTTGCTGGGTTGCCCTGCAGTTGCTGCTTCTGCCTTTGAGAGGACAAAGACTGGACTTTGCTGTGTTTTCCTGCTTGTGAATTGTCTCCAAGGGCTTAGACTGAGTTTGCCCCCTGTTTGAAAGTCTTAGGACCATCAAAGATGTCCTCTGCCAGCACCTGGACTCTCTTGATCCTACCCTGCCAAGTGGTGCCTACTCCAGTGCCTGGACCCTCGAAAGGAGAAGCTGATCAAACCCAGACTGAAATTTGTGCACAGTAGCTGTGCGGGAGAAAAATGGATGCAGCACCTGCTTCGCGGCTGAAAAATTGATGCATCACCTGTATCGTGGCTGGGAAATCGATGCAACACCTTCTGGTGGCTGCCAAAATTGATGCATCACCCACACAGTATGGCTCTTCGCTATCATGCACTGGAATTTCGCACGCATCGTTGCTGGGCGTAAAAATCACCATGAACCTGCGCGGAACCGAGGTTGCTGGTCCAGAAATTGACGCATCGCTCTTCTGCAGGAGAGAAAAATGACACATTGCCTACCTGACCGGAGAAGAAACAATGCACTGCCTCACTTGCGAGTAAGAAATCGATGAGTCGCTGACTTTTCCAACGCACACTCACCCGTACGCCTTTATTTTTGCCGCAAACCAGGTACTTTGTGTAAAAACAACCCATCCATTGATTTCTATGGAGTAAGAGTCTTTTTACTTAAAAAATTCATAACCATGCTTGTATTTGTTGGATTGTTGTCGTTTTGGTCTTGTTTGATTTGGATACATATTAGCTATTTTTCTAAACTAGTGTATCCCTTTTGTAGTGTTTTCACTGTATTACTGTGTGTTGGTATAAATACTTTGCACAATGCCCTTGGGATAAGCCTGACTGCTTGTGCCAAGCTACCAAGGGGGTGAGCAGGGATTGTCTTAGGAATGTATCTCCCTTAGCCTGGCTACAGTGAGGGTCCCTGTTTGGACAGAGTGCACACTGACTCCCAACCACAGACACCATTTCTAACAACAATCATTCATCTGCCAAGTGTGCATATTTTATTGACAATGTTAAGTGTGTTCCTTCAAATTGATAGTCCATCATGGCATTTTAACACAAATAAAGGTTTTAACATATGATCATTGACCTAGATTTCCCTTTGGGAGGGGCAAGAGTGATTACACAATGCCACTATGTATATGGGTAAATTGCTGATTACTATTTAGTAGTGTGAGTGTACTAAATGTACTTATTCCTTTTCAAAAGAGAAAGCACAGACTGGACAATCATTTATTGTGTGCTATTGCTGTGTATCTGTGAATGGGGATTGCTAGCCTACACCACCTTCCTTGAATATGCCTTGGACTGCTCTGCTTCGCTTTGTTACCTTGTGAGACTCAAGTGGTACAATGGGGTGTTTGGTTGCCAGTGGAGGACAAATGTGGACCCAATACTTGTGCAGGCCACATAACTAATGACCCATTTTCTAACATTCCTTTTTGCTTATTAACAGCTACCACTCATCTAAAAACATGTTGGAATGTGTGATCAGATTAAGAAGGAAACCAAATCTGCAATAATAGCATCTCGATGTTAAGAAAGACAACTACACTCCCAAAAGTCTTAGAGTGCAGATGCCCAATATCAAAAAGCATAATGTTGCTGTCTCCATGTTTGTGGCACATAAACTGCGTTGCCTTGCTGAGACCAGTATTTAGTTCTGTCTGAGGAACTGTTTGTTTTTGTAAAAAACATATTTAATACAAAACGTGGTACAATCTTATGAGCTTCATCACATCTGTCTCGATCATATGATATTTTTGCAATGACTGAGAAACTCTTGCTTTACGTTAAACTATTGACTCTAATACCTTCATAGGATCTATCACTTTCAGCTGTTCCACGATGCCCTCTTATGTGGCTGGCTAATATGCCATTTCCTTCCCCTCTGAGGGCAAATCTGTGAGTCACAATGGAAAACCAAGAACTCATTTCACAGTTCACGGTTTTGATTTTCATTTGAAAATACTATTTTGGATTCTAAAAAGTGTCCCAGTGGCATCTGCAGTCAGTCCTTGATTTTAGGTAATAGGTTTTTGTGTGCGGGGAGATGTATACCTATATGCTTGAAGGAAAATCAGGAACTAAAAGTCCAAGAATGCAAAAAGGTTTTCATCTTAGAAGTAGAGAATCTTTACATACTGTGCATGTGATTGATTGACAACATCTTTGCGATTTAGGCCCTTATTAATGAATGACACATCACCAAAAATAGATGTGCAATATGGACTGGTCAATATATGAATCCAACTTTACAATGGCTCAAGAATGCTGATATTTGTTTCTCTCACCTTAGCTTACAAAGCGTTTTTTCACAACTCACTCTTGCCTTAGTTGTGAATTACGTCTAAATTTGAGAACCGATTAGCATTATCTGTGAGTAATTTGGCAGGATTAACAAATACACAATGATCGAAACGGAATAAGCAAATTTTACACCTGGAATTTAATGGGTATGTGCCATTCAAACCTGAAATAAGACATTCCAAAACAAAGAACAATCTTTGTGAATCGGGCCAAATTTGTGTGCGATTTATCAGCTATCTGAGACAAATAAACTAGTCTGTGCTACACCTAGGAGGAGCTTCAAATCTATATTATCAATGACAGTATATAACAAGCATTGGCCAACTTAGAGAATGGGTTTGGTCAGAATGGAAAATCAGACTGCTAGCTTCTGTTTTCTAGAAATTGTTGCTCACAGGGAGCCGTTCTCACAAATTAATCTTGCCATAGCATTGAAGAGATATTAGGAAAACGGAGACAATCAAAATAAAAAATATTTTAAAACATAAATAACAAATAAATAGAATGAGGGTGCTTGGCCGGCGATAGCACAATGTGGACGTGCTAGATGAGAGCTCCTTGCAGGGCCTGCAATTCCTATGCTTTAAAGCCACTTGAATGCTGACTTGATCGCATCTCTGAGCAGTGATGGGCTCATAGCAACAGCAAGGCCACTGGGGACTCATCCGTATCTGTAAATTACCAACTTCTGCAAGGGAGAGGCAGCGGAGTCATGCCATGGAGAGTAGTGACCATCTATGATTTGGGCTCTAGTGGGTAAGGGCCTACAATGCCACAGCCCACAATAATAAAATCATCCAAGACAACCAGGCATGAGAAGATGGGCCTGAAAAGCCCTCGACAGGCATCCATACTGTTGGACCTGGCCCTTCTTTCAGGGTCATCCCCAAGCTTTTTGCTGCCTTCCCTCTATCTTTTCTGACCTGTTTTTGTTGCCTTTAGGACTATGGGCACTTTATCACTGCTGACCAGTGCTAAAGTGCAAGTGCTGTCTTTCTAAATTGTATTGGTAATTGGCATATTTGATTCACCAGTAAGTCCCTAATAAAGTGCACTATGTGTGCACAGGACCTGTAAATCAAATGCCACTCGCAGGGCTGCAGCACTGATTATGCCGCCAACATGAGTAACCCTGTAAATATGTTTCAGACCTGCCACTGCAGTGTCTGTGTGTGCAGTTTTACATGCCAGTTCGATCTGCCTTTACTTTTACTACATTTAAGTCACTCCTATGGTAGGCCCACGGCAGTCACATGGGCAGGGTGCTATTTAAAAGGTAGAACATGTACTGGTGTGTTTTACGTGTCCTGACAGTGAAATACTGCTAAATCCGATTTTCCCTATTGCAAGGCCTATCTCTCCGATAGGTTACCATTGGGATTGCCTTGAAATGTCCTTTAAGTGGAATTTCCCATTGGGAGCAGATAAGGATGTGGAGTATAGGGTCTCTGAGCTCGCAATTTAAAAATACACCTTTTGGTGAAGTTGGTTTTTAAATTGTAAGTTTGAAATTGTCACTTTTAGAAAGTGGGCATATTCTTGATTAACCATTCTGTGCCTCTGCCTGGTTGTGAAATACACATCTGGTTCAGGATGACAGTTGGGCTGTTTGTGAATTTGCTCTAGACCGTGACACATAGGGAACTGCAGTATGCTTTGCATATCCTTATGGGTTTTCCCTGGGCTGGAATGGTGAGAAGAGCTGACACTTTCACCTGAATAGGGCTGTGCCTTTCTTACACAAAACAGTCTCCACCCCCTGGAGTGTGTGTGGAGTCAGGTCAGGAAAGGCAGGGTCATGTGCACTACAAACACTTTCCTTTCAAGTTTGCCTAAGGCAGAAATGAGTATAAGTATTGGGCCTCTGAGACCACAACTTGAGAACACTTCTGGATTGAGGACACTCTGCCAGGAAGATGAGCTAGATGCCATAGGTGGGATCACCACTCTGCCTGCTGCTTTACTGTGCTGGCCTGCTGCTTGTTGCCTCTGTCCCGGGAGTGAAAGGATTAGATTTAGCTTTCTACATACTATTTTCCAAAAAATTCCCCAAGGGCTTGAACTGAACTTGCTTCCTGTTAGAAGTCTCAGTGACATCAGAGACTTCGTCTGCCAGCATCTGGGCTCTTTTGCTGAGAGTCCAGACTCTCCAAGTGGTACCAAATCCAGATCCTGCACCCTTAGGAGTGAGTTCTGGTGTAACCAAGAAGAAACCAAGTGCATCAACTTCAGAGCAACTTTGTAACTGGCGTCGCTGACTGACTCCACGCTGCTGCCTGCACCAGAGCTGTTGTCCCTGCTGAATGCAACAATTGCGACTGACGCCCCAGGCCCGATGCTACTGCAGCACTTCTAAAGTCCCACCACAACGTGAGTCATGAGTGCTATGTCCCCGATATCTAGGACACCCGACTTGGTTGCAGCACCTGTTGCCCTGTGGTGTGATTGTAACACCACAAAGTCAATGTCTCACATCTTGACCTGCTGGATTTATTGTGTTTCTAAGTGCTTTACTGAGATTTAGGTAGTCATTATGGCATTGGCGGTAAATCACGCTTACCACCATGGTGACGGCAGTCAACATACCATCACAGAGGCGAACATCCGCTCTCCATATTCTTTCACACACACACACTAAACCAACAGAATACTGCTACAAACACATATCTGCGAGATCAAAGGTAAGTGGTACGCAGTCTGTCCGAACACCCACACCATCACACCAACAAAACAACGCCCTCCACATTATGACCCACGAATCACCACCGCAGACATTCAACGGCGATAAACCATAAGTGGTACACAACGGGGTGGTCAGAATGGCCACCCAAATACAAAACAACACAACATTGGCCTATACCAAACACACACACCTGACACCAATACAAACACCACATCCACCCACCCACAGCACTATAAAACACACACCCACATTACCCAGAACCCTTCACGAACATGAAAAATATCCATGAGACTGACACGCAAATCACAGACACAACTACAGACACCACTACCACCCAACCATCCATCATGCATCCCACACCCCACCACATTATTCAACACGCACAGCACAACATACACCACACAACACCCATGTCCCCACAAAGGCACTCCTGTTTCACAGATGAGGAGTTACGGGTCATGGTGGAGGAAATAGTCATGGTAGAGCCACAGCTGTTTGGAGCACAGGTACAACAAATATCCATTGCAAGGGAGATGGAGCTATGGTGGAGAATTGTGGACCGAGCAAACACTGTGGGACAGCATCCAAGAACAAGGGATGACATCCGGAAGAGGTGGAACGACCTACAGGGGAAGGTATGTTCCATGGCGCAAGGCACCAGCTCGCCATCCAGAGAACTGGCGGTGGACCACCACCTCCTTCCTCACAGCTCACAGCATGGGAGGAGCAAGTCTTGGCAATACTGCATCCTGAGGGACTCACTGGAGTTGACGGAGGACTGGACACTGGTGAGTCAATATTTACAAACTATCACCCACCCCCATACCTGCATGCTCTCTCACCCCCTCACCCTGACACCCATCACTCCACTCCATCCCATACAGTCACCTACACATATGACTAACCCCAATGCCAAGCCCTGCATGCCATATCCACTGCATGCACAGCCCTCCCAGCCCTGCATGTACACCCACCACCTATGCAAGCACAGCATGGAGAACTAACAATCCCACAATACATCACCATACACAAACAAAGGTGGCAGGGCAACAGCAGCAATATCGAGGCAGCTAGGGATGTACAATATGTCACAGACATGAAACATAATGCATCAATTACATCCCGCAGCCAATCTTAGCGGCAAGGAGGTGCCACAGCTGTCCAGTCCCCCAACAGAAGATGCCCCTAGTGATGACAGTAACTCTGGACACCTGGATTTGGATGAACTTCCTGGCCCATCAGAGACCACTGGTCATTCGGCTACCCCAGCCCACTCCCAGTCCACCACAGAGCCTCCCCCTCAGGATCCAACACCACAGCACCCACCCAACGTTCCCACACCTCTGTCCCCAGGACACATCAATCAGTAGTGTTCCCACCTGTACATGGACTCCAGTCCACACCTCACAGCCAAGACAATCAGGGTCCTGGGATCAGTGGCAGTAGGCACACCGTTCAGGGGACACAGGCATAGGGGGACAGGGACACTCAGAGGACAGCTGTGTGCTGGGGGAGGTCAGGTTTAAGGTCCTGGCTGTCCTGGAGGTACTCACTAATGTCCTGGGGGCTTACCAACAATCCCAGGACAAGATGGACCAGATTCTTGACATCATGCAGGAGAACCAGCGGCTGCAGGAGGTACACCATCAGGAGATCAGGAAAGATTTGCAGGTCATCACCACCACCATGATCTCCATAGCAGTGGTGCTGGCTGACATGACCAACATAATTAGGGAATATACAGCAAACCAACGGGCCCCTTCCACTAGCCAGTCAACTGAACAGCCCACAACTTCTGCTGCAGCTAGTGGACAGGAGATCCTGCCACAGGACCCACAGGCCACCAGCACCCCTCCCCCTGCAGAAGGTGAACCACCCCGCAAATGGTCCCTGCGACCCAGACAGATGCCAGAAACACTTACCAAGACCAAGACCACTGCCAGGAAATGAGACCCTCCTGAATATCTCCCTTGTGTCCCACTCCGTCACCTTGTACACTTTGAACTACCCATGCTCCCCTTCCTATGGCCCCTTGGACACTGGACCTTTGCTACAAACAGACTGGACCAATACCCTGGACTTACCTTTACCATTACCCCACTCCATTGCACTATTCCTTCTATAAATGTTACTACAATAAACACCCTTGAACACAACTTGAGTAATAGTGCTTTATGTTAAGAAAATGTGCAATTATGATAACCATTACATCTTGTGCAAAAGACCTGAACTCTGTGATAGCATTCAAATAATGACCTATAACTGTCTGTAGTCATCACATCAGTACACAGTAGTAATAACACCAACATCTGCAAAATGAGAATGCAGAGGAGGCAGTCAGGTGATATGCAAAGGAACTGACTGCCACCATGCTACAGCCACACTGAAAGGATAAATAATAAGAGGAATGTTTAGTTCCACTGTCTCACCTGTGTGTCATTGGAAGTACTGCCGTATAACTGATGCTTTGTTGTCCACATCCTCATCCTTTGCCTCCTCATCTTCACTGTCCTCAGGGTCCACTGCTGCCACAGGGGCATTTCCAATCTCCTCCTCATGCAGATAAGGCACATGTCATCTGAGGGCCAGGTTGTGCAACATGCAGCATGCAAAAACTATCTGGCAAAACTTCTCAGGGAAGTAGCACAGGGATCCATCTGTCAGATGGAGGCATCTGAACCTGGCCTTCAGGAGTCCGAAGGTACCGTCTATGATCCGCCTGGTTCGTCCATGTGCATCATTATACCGATTCTCAGCCCCTGTACTGGCATTCCTCACAGGGGTCAGGAGCCATGCTAGGTTTGGGTAGCCAGAGTCACCTGCAAGTATTGAGGGACAAATAATAGTCTTACACAATGGTATGGGGGATGACCCCTGAAGGCATACACTGACATACAGTTGGTGGGGACTCTGGCTCACCTATTAGCCACACCTGGTGCCTCTGAAGTTGTGCAATAACATTTGGGATTCTGCAGTTACTCAGGATGAAGGCATCATGCACTGACCCAGGATACTTGGCAGTGACATGGGAGATGTACCGGTCAGCCAGGCACACCATTTGCACATTGAGTGAGTGAAAACTCCTCCAATTCCTGAATACGCAATATGTAGACAGTCAATCACACAAATAATATTGGGCATATGCCCCATTGCATAGAATCCTGCCTTCACAATGGCCAAATCTTCCACCTGGAAGAAAACACTGTAGCTGCACATGTGTTTCACCAGGGCAGACAAAACCCTTGCCCTCACGATTAAGAACATTGGCTGTGACATTCCTGCTGCCAAGCCCACTGTCACTTGTAAAGAACTAGTTGTCAGGAAATGGAGCACTGATAGCATTGCACAAGAGGGGGGGGATCCCAGTGGGATGACAGATGGCTGCTATCAGGTAAGGCTCCAATTGGGCACACAGCTCTGTGATTGTGGCCCTGTCCATTCTATAGGTGAGTATTATGTGCCTGTCCTCCAGTGTAGCCAAGTCCACAAGCGGTCTGTCCACAGGGGTTTGTCTCCTCCTCCTATTCATCCGCAACAGTACGTATCTAAGGGACACAAGAGTGAGTAGGCTGTCACAATTTGATCAATGAAACCACAACCACAGTGTACATACAGCATCAATGTGATGGGACAGTGGGGTTAGCAATGTATTTATAGATTCTAGGCAATGATGCAGTTATGGTTTATTTGATTGTTGTCCAACACCTTGAAATGGTGACCGCCTGTCCTGTACCTTGGGACAGGTGGAAGTGAGGTAACTCCGCTGACGTTGGGCATCGTGGCGGAAGGCAGTCTTGCACTGCCGTGCAATTCCTCATTGGCTAACATGGGGCTCTATGGAGTACAGTATCGAATGGGGATCACAGGCGGCAGTGATGGTGTACACCACCGTGGATGTGACCACCATTTTCTGTCTAAAGCCTCACTTGATTCCTGACTTTCCACAGGACAACACCTTCACTGCATGTGCTGCAGTGACCTGTGTCTGGATCCTGCCAGTGGAAAGGGCTCCTGCCTTCACTTCAGAGTTACAGTGCCTGGTGGATGGGGCCCTATCCCTCTGTGGACAGCTGTATGGGCCTCCAGACCAACAGGTGAGTACACCATGGGCATGATGCATGTGACAAGGTTGCATGGAGACGTGTGTGCTAGCAGTGTGTAATTTCGGTGGGGGGGTATGTCTGGTGGTAGTGTGCATGCAGTGCTCTGGGTGATGTGTGTGCCAATGAAGATGGAAATTGTATTTTTAGGCCATATGTGTGACTGGCTAGATTGTATGGTTAATGGTGTCCTCCTGCCTGTATTATCTCTGTAGTTCAGCACCCATCAGAAACAAGGGATGGTGGTGGGCCATCGCCAAGGAAGTGCGGACCCTGTGGTTCTAAAGCAGGCGGAACACCCACTGTAGGAAAAGGTAGGAGGACCTGAGATGCTGGGCCCAGAAGACCTCGGAGGCCCAGCTGAGGATGGCCTCCCATCGAGGGTGGAGTGCCTGACCCCCGATGGCCGGCATACTAACAGTGACCTACCGAGCTGGATAGGTGCTTGAGGGCAGCACAGCAGCCACAAGGGAGTGAGTACAGTGAGCATGACAACAATTATTTTTGGATGGCATGGTATCCTGGTGCTGGGTTTCAGATAGTGGGTGTCCCTTAATGTCGGCTCAGCCATTGCTGCGTGATCCAGCTTAAGATAGATGGGTGTATGGCAAAATCTGGTAACCTAGACATGTAGCATTCCATGTCAAACAGGGCTTAATGGGTACCAGTAGGGGTGGTTAGCTCTCATATTGCTGTGGCACTTAGCCAATGTAATGCCAGTGCAATGTATAGTGCTCAGTCCTGATCCCTTTGTGTGAAGGTAATGTGTATGCCAACTGTGGTGTTGGTGTTGTAATTGACTGAGTGCTCCCTTTCTCTCTCGCCCCCTATTATCTTCTGCCATCCTGTCCATGTGTGCATTAGCATCATCTGGCGGAGGAGCAGGGGCATCGGCGACTGAAGGAGCTGCATCCCACAGGACCCAGGAGGCAAAGTCCACTGACGCCGAGGGGACCAGTGGGACGGAGGGCGAGGGGAGCACCACGCCGGAGACATGAGGTGACAACACTGACTCTAATTCCTCTTCCAATGGGAGCTCCCTGGTGGTGGTGGACATCTCTGGAGCCACCCCAGCTACAGGTACAACTGCCACCCCCGTACCAGCACTGCCCTCCCAGTAGCCCCCCCACTGAGTTGCCCGTGCCCGCTCACCCAGGAGTGTGGGCATCTCCTTTGCCCCAGTTACCTAAGGCCATGCCCCAGTGAGTCCTGTTGCCCTTAGGGAGGAGGCTATTGACCTCCTGAGATCCACCTTTGTAGGGCAGGCACCCATTGTGAATGCCATCTAGGGGCTGGCATCCCAGATGCAGCAATGCAATGCCTACCTGGAGGGCAGCCACAGTGGGTTGGCAGCCCAACAGAGATCGTTTCAAGCTCTGTCCTCCTCTCTGATGGCAACCAGTGTCCCTGTTCCTACCGCCCCCCCTTCAACTAGCACTTCCCAATTCCAGTCTCCTCAATCCCAACCCATCCAAGGCACAGATACAGACAAGCATGCCCACAAAACATCACACAAGTGTAACACAGTCAAACACAGGGAGCACACTTCAGGCCACATGTACTCACACAAACAACAGACACTTGCACACACAACCACATACACTGCCTCCACTGTCTCCCCTACCCCTCCTCCCTCACAGTCACATCCGCACTCACACCTGCATGCATTTCATCAACAGCGACCACCACCATCACCACATCATGCAGCACACACATCTCACTTGCAGACACCTCCACATCATCCATCCATGCATCCCCTTTGTCCTCTCCCACCCTGTCTGCCCCCTCCTAAGAAACACAAACGCATGGACACAGACACCCAACAGCCATCCACCTCACACATTCACACTGTCCATGCACCTGCAACCAAGTCCAGCAGACGTACACCTCCAACAACCACTCCCTCAACCTCCACTCCCATCCCTCCTCCCACATCCCACCACAATGCCCCTTAGAAACGTTTCCTTGCACATCTTGACCTCGTCCCCCCCACCCCCCTGTTATGCCCGTAAGAGCAGGGTCCCAATGACCCATCCCAGCACCTCAGCCAAACAGTCTGCCACTGAACCCATCAAATTATCAGCTGCTGACACAGAGGGGCCCCAGAGTGTGACAGCTGCCACTCCTTCTGAGAACACACCTCCGGCTCAGAAAGGGGGGGCTAGGGTGGTGAAAAGCAAGGGATGTGAGGCAGGAACAGTAGAGGCAACTCCTAGTCCTGGAGGCAAAGACACGAGTGACATGTCTAAGGCCAAGGGGACCCGTCACAAGAGGGGACATATAGATCCCCTCCACCAGCAAAGGGTTCCCACTCATCCACCAATGAAAGTTAAGGTTCCCACTCAACCACCAATGAAAGTGAAGGTTCCCACTCAACCACCAATGAAAAGCAAGAGGCCCACTCAACCACCAATGAAAGGCAAGAGGCCCACTCCACCAGCAGAGAGCAAGGAGCCTCCACCTCCAGCAGAGACACAGCAGTCCTCACCTCCAGCAGAGACACAGCAGCCCTCGCCTCCAGCAGAGGCCAGGGACCGCCCACCTCCAGCAGAGACACAGCAGCCCTCACCTCCAGCAGAGACACAGCAGCCTTCACCTCCAGCAGAGACAAAGCAGCCCTCACCTCCAGCAGAGGGCAGCGAGCCCCGACCTCCATTAGAGACACAGCAGCCCTCACCTCCAGCAGAGGGCAAGTAGACCAACCTCCAGGGACTGTTGTACAAGGAGCCCCCTCCAAAACCAGTGGGCAAGTCCCCAATTTAGAGACTGTGGCCTTGCACTCCCCAACAAAGACAAATGGGCATGGAGCCCCCTCCAGAACTATTGGGCAAGTTCTCCACTTCGGAGACTGTGGCCTTGCACTCCTCAGCAAAGACAAATGGGCATGGAGCCCCCTCTAGAACCAATGGGCAAGTTTCCCACTTCAGAGGGAAAGTTCCCCACTTCAGAGACTGTGGCCTTGCACTCCTCAGCAAAGACAAATGGGCATGGAACCCCCTCCATGACCAGTGGGCAAGTTCCCCACATCAGTGGAGGTGCCCCCCACCCCTCACCCTTTCCCCCTGAGGTGGCTGCCCATTTCCAACATGATGCCTCTGAACAGTGGATTCCGGAAGTTGTCAGGAGTCAAGTTGGGCCTTGGACTATGCCCTGTGGCCATGTGGCCCTTTTGTACTTTGGACTGGCCATTGGCCCATTCTGAACATTGTCGCCTGCATTTGGAATCGAATGGACAAAGTGGTGGCTGTTGGCATCAAATTACAGTGTGTGCTGATTCTCATAGTTGCCCTTGTTTTATTTTAATATGTGTCCAGTGACATTGGTTTACCTCTGCAGCTGGTGCTGTGTGTGGTGTGTGTGTGAATTGTGTGTGTTGTGCGTGTGTGTGTCACTCTCCTTTTCCTCCCTCCCTCCCTTGTGTGCTAGGTGGCTGTACTCACCGTCATTGTCTTAGTTGGCGTTGCTGTTCCATGAGGGCCATGGCATAGAATAGCATTGGGAAGACTTGAAGTTCGTATTCCATGGCGGCGGTGGAGTCCTCTGTGTACATGTTGGTGAGTCTTTTGTTTTCTGTGTTCGGTTTCTGCCAGGATTTTGATGGCGTTGGTGCCGTCCCAGAAATCCTGGTGGTTTGCTATATCACAATATGGTGGGCGGTACCTTGGCTTCCGCCTGGCTGTTGATTGCTGCCACTGTGGTCGGTGGTGTTAGAGCCCTGGAGCTTGGTGAGGTACATTGGCTGTCTATGGGAGCTATCACCGTCATGGTCATAATTTGGCAGTATTTACTACCAGCCTGTTGGCGGTATTACCACCACTTTATCACTCACCGCCAATGTTATAATGACCACCTTAATCTTTGTTTGTTTATGCTGGATCGTTGTCGTTTTGGTCTTGTTTTGCTAAGATAAATATTGGCTATTTTTCTAAACTGGTGTTTTCACTGTGTTACTGTGTGTGAGATAAGCCTCACTGCTCATGCCAAGCTACCAAGAGAGTGACCAGGGGTTATCTTAGAAGTGTGACTCCCTTACACTGACTAGAGGGAGGGTCCCTACATAGGTAGGGTGCAAACCACTGCCATCTAGAGACCCCATTTCTAACACCCATGATAACAAGTGTTTGCTCACAGCAAAGGACAAAAATGGGTTCCATGTGATCTTGAATGGAGGATGTAACTCACTCTATTGACCTCTGCATAGAGCAACTTTTGTAGAGCATCCCAGATCACTTACTTTCACCGAAGACAGCCATCTTGTCTCCTGAAGAAACACATGAGAGGCCTGTTAAGACGCATAGGTTAATTCTCAGTAACCCAGATGGGATAATCACCATACTGATCATGAGACAGTGGTGCACCATAACCGGTTCTATGGAAGACCCCAATCGGCAACATGGTGAGAGGCATCTAGGCCTAGAGGATGGATGTTGGTTCCCCAAACAAGTAATAACGAAAAAAGTGAGGGGCCAAAGAAATGACAGTGACCAAGAAAATAATTCTTTGATGTTGTCAAACATGGTTGCCAAGGGGGGTGGGAGGGGTCTTCGCAAGTTTGTAAGCAAATTGTAGAAGTCTACACAGAGGTGAGAAGAGATCTCCTCCTCACCCTGGTGTAAAAGAGAGGAGAACTCCAAATTAGAGAGGATCACTCTTGAAGAGTGTAAATAATAGTGCTGGGTCACCTCAGTGAAAGCAAATAGGACAAAAATTTATAGTTTGTACACACAAGGGGAAAATGCGTCCCAGGCGCATGCTTTGTCCAGAGAAGCCTCACCAGAATAACATTTTGAAGGCCACAAACACAGAGGTGCTGAAGATGCAGTCAAATGAAATAATAGCAACAGGAGCCCACAAGTGGCATAGCCACGGCCACATGTAATGCGATACACACCCTTGAGACATATGAAGAAATCTGCGGGGTCCAACACTGAACAAAACCTCAAGTTGTACTGGGCTGGTGACTGCTGTAAACAACTGCACTTGCAAATGCAGCACCTCCAATGCAGGGGACATAGCTATGGCATCCTCACTGAAAAGCACTGATCAAGAAGCCCTCACCAAAGAAGGCCTACATACACGCTTAATGGTCTTGCAGCAACAGCTTACCAAGATCTTAAATGAACAACTCCATCAAATCAAACTCCATGAAATATTGTCGGATCTGATGAGGGATGTTCATGCAATTGGAGCAAGGGTGGTAGTCAATGAGGATTTAAATGCACATCTACATGCCATCTCCAGTAAAAACTAAGCAACTCTGGCTAAAATAGCTCAGGAATGGAGGACACCACTACAAAATGTGAAGGTTTTGAATACAAGTCATGAATGGCCAATGTGGGAAGTCAAAATGTAATTGAGCAAGTGGGAAGCCCAGACCCAGTGGCCTTCAGAGCCAGACTTCTCACGGTTCTGTGCCCATGGGCACCAACATACATTGGCATAGTTAGAGCTCATAGTGTGGGTCCTTTTCACCAGGGACTGGAATTGCAACCTAGGGACCTGATAGGTAAACTGGCTCCCTCAGACATGAAAGATATGATTGTAAAAGCAGCTCAGCATCAAGAAGATTAAGAATTTGAAGAATGCACCGTAGAGCAGCTGCAAGATTTCCTCCAATCCACTTTGCAAACAAATGAGGGCAGTGGCCATAATTGCACTGGAACTTCTTAACTGATAAATCAAATTCAGATGGGCCTACATTTGTGCGCTTGTATGTGAAATAGGGGAACAAACAAAAGTGATCAAATCACTGCAGGAGGGTGAATGAATTCAGGACCTGCCAGGGTCCTCAAAAGTCCTAGAGGTTTACCCTTCCAGGGGAATGTATATTGATTGAGGGATGGGAGAGGAGAACAAGACCACCTACCAAGAACAGTAAAGGGAAAGCATTGACAAAATAACTGGATAAAGGAACAGGACATTAGACACCAAAAGACAAAGGCCCTCATTACAACATTGGCGGTAAATGGCGCTTACCGCCATGCAGAAGACTGCCAACACACCGCTGCGGCCGTGGAAATCCACTACAGCTATTACGACCCACAGGCCGGAATCCGCCAAAATCTAGACACCAACACAAGTACGCCACACCAAAGGTCAGTGATAAACTGGCGATAACAAAACCTCCACCGTCACACCAACAAGAATATGGCCACACTATCACGACCCACGAATCCACGTGGCGGTCTTTCAACCGCGGTATTCCATTGGCGGTACACACCGCAGCGCTCACAATACACACACATTTACAAAACACAACCACATTGGACAATTTGAAATACACACACCTGATACACATCCCAACTTCCACACACCCAATACAATATAAAACACACACCCACATCACCCACAGACCCCTACGACACAAATTTAGAACGAAACACAGAGAGAGACACCATCATCAACAAATTAGCATCTACAGGCACACAACACCATCACTCACACAACATCCACGCACCTCACACAACATACACAAGCACATCCCCTCACACATCACAACACACACCACCTCACACATCACCCACACCACACCATGGCACTGCAAAGACACCTCAGGTTCTCTGAGGAGGAGCTCAGGGTCATGGTGGAGGAAATCGTCCGGGTAGAGCCACAGCTATTCGGATCACAGGTGCAGCACACCTACTTTGCTAGGAAGATGGAGCTATGGTGCAGAATCGTCGACAGGGTCCACGCAGTGGGACAGCACCCAAGAACTAGGGATGACATCAGGAAGAGGTGGAACGATCTACGGGGGAAGGTGTGTTCCATGGTCTGAAGACAACAGATTGCAGTTCAGAGGACTGGCAGCGGACCCCCACCTCCTCCCCCACAACTAACAACATTGGAGGAGCAAGTCTTGGCTATACTGCATCCTGAGGGCCTCGACGGAGTAGCAGGAGGAATGGACTCTGGTAAGTCAGATCTTAACTATTACATCCCCCACCTTACCTGCATGCTATCACATACCCCACCCTCACCCTCACCCCCATCACTCCAACACCTCACAAATGTCCCACTATCACAACCCACCCATCCCAACACCAAGCCCTGCATGCAACACCAAAGCATGGACACCCATCACCAAAGCATGTCCACTACACATACCCACACAGATCCCCAAACCAAGGGCCATATTTATACTTTTTGACGCAAAAATGCGCTATCGCAGTTTTGCGCCAAAAAGATTAGCGCCGGCTAACGCCATTCTGAAGCGCCATGCGGGCGCCGTATTTATTGAATGGCGTTAGCCGGCGCTAGCAGACCGGCGCTGCCTGGTGTGCGTGGAAAAAAACCACGTACACCAGGCAGCGCCGGCGTTGGGGAAAATGGCGTTAGGGCGTCTTAAAATGGGGCAAGTCAGGTTGACGCAAAAAAATCTCCTCCACCCGATTTGCGCCATTTTTAACGACGCCCAGACGCCATTTACATGACTCCTGTCTTAGTAAAGACAGGAGTCATGCCCCCTTGCCCAATGGCCATGCCCAGGGGACTTATGTCCCCTGGGCATGGTCATTGGGCATTGTGGCATGTAGGGGGGCACAAATCAGGCCCCCCTATGCCAAAAAAAAATATTAAAAAAAATAATAATTATACTTACCTGAACTTACCTGAATGTCCCTGGGATGGGTCCCTCCATCCTTGGGTGTCCTCCTGGGGTGGGCAAGGGTGGCAGGGGGGGGTCCCTGGGGGCATGGGAGGGCAGCTGTGGGCTCATTTTGAGCCCACAGGTCCCTTAACGCCTGCCCTGACCCAGGCGTTAAAAAGAGGCGCAAATGCGGGTTTTTTTGCCCCGCCCACTCCCGGGCGTGATTTTTGCCCGGGAGTATAAATACGACGCATTTGTGTTGCAGTCATTTTTTTAGACGGGAACGCCTACCTTGCATCTCATTAACGCAAGGAAGGCGTTCACGCAAAAAAATGACGCTCATTCCTCATACTTTGGCGTTAGTTTTGCGGCGAATTTGCGTCGAAAAAAATGACGCAAATTCGGCACAAACGGAGTATAAATATGCCCCCAAATATCACACAAGGTCCTAGACAAGAATGAAAGCACTGGGGTACAGGGTCACCCACCCATTGCACACGATGGCACACACAGATGCAATAATCATGCCTTTTACACCCCTGCAGGACCCCTACCCAACGTCACCGGACAGGAGATTCCAGACACGTCCACCCTCCCCACAGAAGAGGCCCACATTGATGACAGCAGCTCTGTCCAACTGGATCTAGATGACCAGCCTGGCCCATCTGGGACCTCGGGACAGTCGGTTCCCCCACACACTGGCATATGCCACCACAGAGCCTCCCCCCTCAGGAAACACCAGCACAGCACTCACCAAGCGGGCCCATACCTCTGTCCCCAGGACACGTCAAGCAGCAGTGTGTCCACCACTACAGGGAACCCAGGCAAACCCACAAACCCAAGAACATCAGGGACCTGGGGGCAGTGGCAGTGGGCACAGGGTTCAGGGGACAGAGGAACAGGAAAACGGGGGAACTGGGAGGACTGCTGCGCAACAGGGAGAGGACAGGCTCAGGGCACCCATTCTCCACAAGGCCCTCTCCAACATCATGGGAGCGTACCAACATTACCAGGAGAGGATGGCAACGGTACTGGCCAAGTTTCAGGAGACCCAGTGGCTGCAGGAGGAACAGTATTTGGGGATCAGGGAGGAACTCAAGTCCATCAACACCACCCTGGTCACCATTGTAGGGGTGCTGAAGGACCTTGTCAACACCAGGAGGGACACTGTGGCACAACAAGGGGCCCCTGACACTAGCCTTGATGATGAACTGCCCACCACCTCCGCCGGCGCTAGTGGACAGGAGGCACCGCCACATCACCACAACACCAGCACCCCGCCCCCTGCAGATGGGGAACCACCCCGCAAACGGTACCTGAGATCCAGGACAAAGACAGAGAACAATGCCAAGACCCCCGCCAAGAAATGAGACCACCCTGAATGTCATCCTTCTGTCCCACTTCGTCACCCTGTCCATCCTTAAACTGCCCTAGCTCCACTTCCTATGCCTCTTTGGACAATGCATCTGTGAGACTAATAACTGGACTCTGCCATGGACATTCCTCCACCATCACCCTTGCCCATTTTCCAACCCCCTCCACTAATTTGCACTTAAATAAACACCCTTGAATCACAAAACAATCTGGAGTCAGTCTGTGCTTTCACAGATGTGTATTTGCTATAACTAAGGAACATAGCAATGTCCATTGTATTTTCAACATACCTATGTCACACAGCTCTAGTCCATGAGGTAACATAGCAGAGGTCACACAGTGGGACCCACGTCTGTGAAATGGAAAGGCAAAGTGACAGGTCAGGGTCCATACACTGGGTAAAAGGGACAGACATATGATAGGTCCAACAAGTGTGTGAGATGTAGGAGGCAGTGATGTCTTCTTATCTGTGTCTCACTGGAAGTATTGCTGGATCACGTTGTTTCTGTTGTCGATATCCTCTTCTTCTGCCTAGTCTTCTTCACTGTCCACGGGCTCCACAGCTGCCACAAGACCTCCTTCTAGACCATCCTCCTGCAGAAAAGGCACCTGTTGTCGCAAAGCCAGGTTGTGCAGCATACAGGAGGCCACAATGATCTGGCACACCTTCTTTGGTGAATAGTAGAGAGAACCACCTGTCATATGGAGGCACCGGAACCTGGCCTTCAGGAGGCCGAAGGTCCATTCGATCACTCTCCTAGTTCGCCCATGTGCCTCATTGTAGCGTTCCTCTGCCCTTGTCCTGGGATTTCGCACTGGGGTCAGTAGCCACGACAGGTTGGGGTACCCAGAGTCACCTGCAAATGTTGAGTGACAACTGTTAGACACACACTAACCCTTAGGGACAACCCCAGACCCAGAAAACTATTTACATGGTATAGGGTCCTTGTCCTCACCTAATAGCCACACACAGTGCTTCTGGAGTTGCCCCATCACATAAGGGATGCTGCTATTCCTCAAAATGTAAGCGTCATGCACTGAGCCTGGAAACTTGGCGTTCACATGGGAGATGTACTGGTCGGCCAAACACACCATCTGCACATTCATTGAATGGTAGCGCTTCCTGTTTCTGTACACCTGTTCACTCCTGCGGGGGGTACCAAGGCCACATGTGTCCCATCAATGGCACCTATGATGTTGGGTATATGTCCCAGGGCACAGAAGTCACCTTTCACTGTGGGCAAATCCTCCACCTGAGGGAAAACGATGTAGCTGCGCATGTGTTTCAGCAGGGCAGACAACTCTCTGGACAACACGTTTGAGAACATAGGCTGGGACATCCCTAATGCAATGGCCACTGTTGTTGAAAAGACCCACTTGCCAGGAAATGGAGTACTGACAGGACCTGCACTAGAGGGGGGATTCCTCTGGGATAGCGGATAGCTGAAATCAGGTCTGGCTCCAACTGGGCACACAGTTCCAGGATTGTGGCACGATCAAGTGTTAATGATGTGTCTGTCTTCCATTGTCGACAGGTCCACCAGGGGTCTGTACACCAGAGGATGCCGCCATCTCCTCACCTGCCCCAGCGAACGTGCCCTATGGACGAGAACAACAAGCACAGAGTCAGCCAACACTGAGGTAGTAAAAAATAATTTATTGCACACATTTGTCAATCCACTATGTGCCTGTCACTGTGTGTATGCAAGGCCTAGATATGTGTGACGCATTTAAAAATAATGCCTTGTGGCCCCCTGAAATGGCAGCTGCCTGACCTGTAATGTGGGTCAAGGGGATATGAGGTAACTGCGCTGGCGTTGTACACTGTCGCTGTAGGCGGTCGAAGACCGCGGCGCAATCCTGCATTGGTTAACATTGGGCCCTATGGGTCCGAGGAGGCAATGACGATGTACGCCAGCAGTGATGGTACGCACCACCGCGGACGTGACCGCCATTTTCTGTCTGTTCACTCACTTGATACCTGACCTTCAACAGGAGAGGACCTACACTACAAGTGCTGCTGTGACCTGTGTCTGGAAGCGACGATGGCTCATGTGTCTGGGGAAAGGGCCCCTGACTTCACTTCGGAGGAGTTGGAGAAGTTATTGGATGGGGTCCTCCCCCAGTACACGCTACTCTACGGTCCTCCAGACAAACAGGTGAGTACACTGTGAGCATGCTGTATGGGCAATGCCTGTTTGGAGTGGTGTGGATGGAAGATACGGGGGGGCTGAGGCCTGTATGAGCGGAAGGTGAGTGTATGTGCATCAGGGCAAGGGTGGGAACATGGGCCAATGACAGTGGCGGTCCGGACGTTTAAAGTTTTTCCTTTTCCCCTGTACTATTCCTCTATGTCAGCGCCCACCAGAAGAAAGTTATTTGCCGTGCCATCGCCAAGGACGTTCAGACCCTGGGGGTCCACCACAGATGGAGCACCCACTGCTGGAAAAGATGGGAGGACATTCGCTGCTGGAGCAAGAAGATGGCGGAGGCCCAGCTGGGGATGGCCTCCCAACTTGGGAGGGGTGCCTATCGCACCATGACCCCCCTGATGTTCCAGATCCTGGCGGTGGCTTATCCGGAGTTGGATGGGCGCTTGAGAGCATCACAGCAGCCACAAGGGGGTGATTACCGTCACATCCATCTGACTCTGCGCGCATTACGAGGTGTCTGGGTGGGGGAGGTGGGCAGTGGGTTACCCAAAGCCAGGGCGAGCTTTGTAGGCAAGGACCCTTTGAGAGGCAGGCTATGAGGCACCCCAACCCCACCAGTGGAAGAGCCATCTACACCTAGTCAGGCTCCATGTGTGCAGCAATCGGGCATAGGCCTTGCACCCCAAGTCCCTGTGATTAATTAGGGAACTCTAAGTGCATAGCATAGTGCAGAGGGCTGCTGTGTCTGTAGTGTCTGCCAACGGTAGCGGTATTGCATGCACTGAACATGTCTTTCTTCTTTCTTCCCCCCGCCCTTTTTTGTGGTCTCCCTGTTCTTGTGTGCATTAGCATCATCAGGCAGAGGAGCAGTGCCACATGAGCAGGAGGGAGCTGCATCCCACATGGCCCTGGAGGGCGAGACAACAGAGTCTGAAGTCACCAGTGGGACAGAGGGCGAGGATAGCTCCACTGCGGGGACAGGAGCAGAGACAAGGGACACCGACTCCTCCTCTGATGGGAACTCCCTTGCGGTGGCGGGCCCCTCTGTGCCCACCGCATCTACAGGTACAGCCGCCATCCCCCCTACCAGCACCGCACTTCCAGCAGCCTCTCAGCGTGTGTCCCGTGGCCGCTCACCCAGGAGGTTGGGCATCTCCTTCGTCACAGGCATCTCAGCCCCTGCCCCAGTCAGCCCTGCTGCCCTCAGTAAGGAGGCTATTGACCTCCTGAGATCCCTCACTGTTGAGCAGTATACCATTTTGAATGCCATCCATGGTGTAGAGAGGCATTTGCCACAAACAAATGCATACCTGGAGGGCATTCATTCTGGCCAGGCAGCCCATCAGCAAGCATTTCAGGATCTGGCCTCAGCACTGATGGCAGCCATTGTCCCTCTGTCCAGCGTCCCCCCTCCAACCTCCTCCACCCAGACCCAATCCCCTGTACCTCAGCCTATCCCAAGCACACCATCAGACCAGCATGCACACACCTCAACACACAAGGGTGGCTCAGACAAACATAAGCACCACACATCCCAAAGGCACTCACACAAGCACCATACCCATGCAGAAATACCAACATCCACTGCCTCCACTGTGTCCACCTCCTCCACGTCTCCCTCCTCCCTCCCTGTCTTGTCTCCACTCACACCTGCATGCACTACATCTTCAGCCACTACCTCCATCACCAGCACTCCCATCACCACACACCGCTGACGTGCACTCACCACCCCCACTACCATTCACACATCCCCGTGTCCTCTCCCAGTATGTCTGTGAGCCCTCCTCCCAAACTACACAAACGCAGTCACACACCCACCCAACAGCCATCCACCTCACAACAGCCTCCAGCCCATGCACCTTCACCCAAAGTCAACAAACGTACACCTCCTACATCCACTACCTCTTCCTCCACTCCCAAACCCCCTCCATCTATCCGTCCCAGTGTGTCTAAAAAGCTTTTCCTATCAAATGTTGACCTCTTCCCTACACCTTTCCCCCGTCCGTCCCAGAGGGCCTGCCTTTCCAGGTCCCAACCCAGCACCTCAGCTACCACATCACCGGGCACAGTGGTGCCAGCAATAGTGGGATTCTTGTGTGCGCCAAGCAACAGGGCTGCCAGTGTCCCAAGGAGCAAGGGCCAGGACATCCCCTCACCTCCAAAACAGAAAAAGTTGCCCACATCCCGGAGGGAGAAGGCAAAAACACCTGCCACCAAGGGCTCAGGCAAAACAAAAGTGGAAAGTGGGAAGACAGCGGCGCTACTATCCAAGGTGGGGAACGGCCAAAAAATCAAAGGCAGGTCCACGTCAATGCCAACTTGTATGGCGGACAAAACCGCCACCGGCACCTTCACCTGCACCGCCGCCACCAGCACCGCCGCCAGCACCGAAGTCAGTGAGCCCGCCACCAGCACCGTAGTCAGTGAGCCCGCCACCAGCACTGCAGCCACTGAGCCCTACACCAGCACCGCAGTCTGTGGGGCCGTCACCAGCGCTGCAGTCAGTGAGCCCGACACCCGCACCGCCGCCAGCACTGCCGACACTGAGCCCTTCACCAGCACCGCAGTCTGTGAGCCCATCACCAGCACCGCAGTCAGTGAGCCCGCCACCAGTACCGCCGCTACTGACACCGCTGCCAGCACCGCAGTTAGTGAGCCCGCCACCAGCACCGCCGCCACAAAGACCGCCGCCAGCAATGTTTCCACATAGCCCGCCGCCAGTACTGATGCCACAGAGCCTGCCGCCTGCACCGATGCCACAGAGCCCGCCGCCAGCACTGATGCCACAGAGCCCCCTGCCTGCACCAATGCCACAGAGCCCACCGCCAGCACCGATGCCACAGAGTCCTCCGCAAGCACCACCACTACTGACTCCGCTGCCAGCACTGCCAGCACCGCCAGCGACACCGCAACATCCTGAGCCAGTGGCACCACCGCAGACATGGCTGCCATCCCAAGGGGTCAGTCATATGAGGCTGGTGGTCAGTTCCAGGAGCCTGGCCAGCTTGCATGTTGCACCACCGTCAATGGAGTGTCACATCCCCTACCTCAGTCCTTGGCAGGATGAAGCACTCTGGGCACAAAGCCCCCTCCAGAACCAGTGGAGTATCACATCCACTACCTCAGTCCTTGGCAGGATGAAGCACTCTGGGCACAAAGCCCCCTCCCGAACCAGTGGTGAAAGGCATCCACTACCTCAGTCCTTGGCAGGATGAAGCACTCTGGGCACCAAGCCCCCTCCAGAACCAGTGGAGAAAGGCATCCTCTACCTCAATCCTTGGCAGTATGAAGCACTCTGGGCACAAAGCCCCCTCCAGAACCAGTGGAGTATCACATCCACTACTTCAGTCCTTGGCAGGATGAAGCACTCTGGGCACAAAGCCCCCTCCAGAACCAGTGGAGTATCACATCCACTACCTCAGTCCTTGGCAGGATGAAGCACTCTTGGCACCAAGCCCCCTCTAGAACCAGTGGTGAAAGGCATCCACTACCTCAGGCCTTGGCAGGATGAAGCACTCTGGGCACCAAGCTCCCTCCAGAACCAGTGGCGAAAAGGCATCCACTACCTCAGTCCTTGGCAGGATGAAGCATTCTGGGCACAAAGCCCCCTCCAGAACCAGTGGAGTATCACATCCACTACCTCAGTCCTTGGCAGGATGAAGCACTCTGGGCACCAAGCTCCCTCCAGAACCAGTTTAGTATCACATCCACTACCTCAGTCCTTGGCAGGATCAAGCACTCTGGGCACAAAGCCCCCTCCAGAACCAGTGGAGTATCACATCCACTACCTCAGTCCTTGGCAGGATGAAGCACTCTGGGCACCAAGCCCCCTCCAGAACCAGTGGAGAAAGGCATCCACTACCTCAGTCCTTGGCAGGATGAAGCTCTCTGGGCACAAAGCCCCCTCCAGTACCAGTGGAGTATCACATCCACTACCTCAGTCCTTGGCAGGATAAAGCACTCTGGGCACCAAGCTCCCTCCAGAACCAGTGGAGTATCACATCCACTACCTCAGTCCTTGGCAGGATGAAGCACTCTGGGCACAAAGCCCCCTTCAGAACCAGTGGAGAAAGGCATCCACTACCTCAGTCCTTGGCAGGATGAAGCACTCTGGGCACCAAGCCCCCTACAGAACCAGTGGAGTATCACATCCACCACCTCAGTCCTTGGCAGGATGAAGCACCCTGGGCACCAAGCCCCCTCCAGCACCAGTGGAGAAAGGCATCCACTTGAGAGACTATGGCTTTGCACTCCCCAGGATAAAGCAGTGGGCAACCCACCCACTGAAAAGACTTGAGAGACTGTGGCTTTGCACTCCCCAGGATAAAGCAGTGGGCAAACCACCCACTGGAGAGACGTGAGAGACTGTGGCTTTGCACTCCCCAGGATAAAGCAGTGGGCAAACCACCCACTAGAGAGACTTGAGAGACTGTGGCTTTGCACTCCCCAGGATAAAGCAGTGGGCAAACCATCCACTGGAGAGACTTTAGAGACTGTGGCTTTGCACTCCCAGGATACATCAATGGGAATGGAGCCCCCTCGTGGAGCTGGCGTTGTGCACTCATCTGACTGAGGTTCCCCCCCTTCCCTTCCCCCTGAGGTGCCTGTTTCATTTCGATCTGATGCCCCAGCAGTGTTCTCTCCGTTTGCAGTCTGGTATCAAGTGTGGGCCTTGCCCATGCATTTGGGCCAAGTGGTCCACGGACTTTGAATGGTGCACTATCCGGACTTGTATAGTTGGTGTACATAATTGTTTGTACTGTATTTAAAGGTTTGACTAATGGATTTTTATTGATTACAATCGTTACAATCATTTCCTTTTGTGTTTGCGTTTTTCCAGGGGGTCTTGGGGGTATAAATCTATTGTTGCAGCATGTATTGGTGTGTGTGTTGTGGGTGAGGGTGGAGGTGGGTGTGTTGCGTGTTGAGTGTCTGTGTCACTCTCTTTTCCCTCCCCCCTCCCCTGTGTAATAGGTGCAGTACTCACCGTGGTTGTCGCCGCCGTCTTTCGTGCTCCTGGTAGAGGAGCAGGAATACTATCGCAGGGAGGATTTGGAGTTCTGGCTCTATGGCGTCCTGGTGCCTCGTGGGTTGTATAGAGGTGGGTGTTTCCCCTTTCAAGTCCTGTTTCCGCCGTGTTTTTGTTCGTGTTGAATCCCCCCCAGAAAAGGTGGCGGATTGGCCTCTCATAATAGTGTGGGCGGTACAGTGTCTTCCGCCTGTCTGTTGGCGGTGACCGCCATGCTGTTTGTTTGTACCGCCGTGGTGGTCGGAGTGTTAAAGTGGCTGTCTATGTTGGCGGTTTCCGCCATGGTCGTGATTCAATTTTTTTTACCTCCGGCCTGTTGGCGGTCTTACCGCCGCTTTAACACCGACCGCCAGGGTTGTAATGAGGGCCAAAGTGCCCAGCCAATTCACCATGTGTGAATGTAAGAAGGGTGACCAAGCGAATACTCAGGCAGAGGGTCGACTGGCTATGGGTCTAGTACTCTGACACACCAAAAATATGATTCCCATGGCTTCACAGGTGACTGACTTACATTTAGTTTTGGGATTTAAAGGTTTTCCTTTATGTTGGATTACAAGTTGGTGGGAGGGGTGAGTGGAAGAGACCTCCCACAAGCTGCCCTCGACATGCAATCCCTGCGTGCAGAGTAATTTTGTGATGGCATCCCTAAGCACCCAGATCACAATTATCTAGGTTATGGGATGACTCATAACATGGAATGTGGTGGACCTTGTCTCCTAGCAGTGTCACCCCCTAACCTATTGCCTTCACCACTCCTGTTTTGCTGAATTTGTTTTTGTTGGCTTTCGGACTCTCTCCACTTTACCACTGCTAACCAGTGCCAAGTGCTTGTGTTGTCTCCCTAAAACATGGTTCAACTGGCTTACACCCAACTTATACCCACCTGACACTTTTTATTTACTTATAGGTCCTCAGTAAAGTGGTGCTCTTTGTACCGAGGGCCTGTAAATTGAATGCTGCTAGTGAGCCTGCAGCTCTTAGTGTGCCACCCACAAAAGCCACCTTTTGAAATATGTCTCAGGCCTGCTATTGCACCCTGTGTCCAGTCTCAAAGTTTATTTTGTCAGGCTTAAACCTCATATTTAATACATATAGGTCAGCCACATAGGTCGATCCTAACCCTCAGCGTTTTAAAAAGTTGAACATGTACTTCTATGTTTTACATGTCCTTTTAGTGGAAAACGTTTACATTTGTTTTTCACTACTGCAAGGCCTACCTCTCCATAGGATTATATTAAGTTACCTTATTGCATTTAAAATGTGATAACGTTTGATCAAGAGCAGATAGAAATGTCAAATATGGTCTTAAATATTTGTAATTTAAAACCCTTTTTAATGGTAAAGTTAGATTTTGAGTCACATTTCTGAAAAAGTCACATTTAGAAAGTTGGCATTTTCTTGTCCTAACCATTTGGTGCCTTCAGCCTGTATCCGGAATCAATGACTAGGTGTAGCTGCCAGTTGACCTTTGTATATTCCTCCCAGATGGCATCACAAAGCTGGCCTAATGGGAGGGGCCAAACCTTCACCTACCACACTTGCACTTCAAAGGGGCTGCCTTTCACACTTAGTGTGAAGTCACAAAGGACTTCACACTAACATACTACAATCTCATACTCCTTAGAGGCAGGGCAGAGGAAGGAAGGACATTTCAGATGCATGCGTGGGGAAAGTCTAGAAGTTTCTCCCACTTCAAAAATGGCACCAAATATAAGTGTTGAACCCTCAGACCAACTCTTCACATCACTTCTGGACCTGTGAAAGACTCAGAAGAAGGACTGCTCTGCTGCTGGAAGGACCACCCTGCTGCACTGCTACAAGAAGGACTTCCCTGCTGCTTTGCTGTTTGAGGAAGGAAGACTGGGCCTGCTCCTTGAAACCTGAACCACTAGAGTGACTCCAAGGGCTAGTTGACTGATGCCTGTTCTGAGCTATAGGACAAACCAAGCTACTGAGACCTGGCCTCCAAATGTCCAGCTGTCCAGACACACCTGGATCTGCCTGTGCCTTGCTTCTGGAGTCTTCTGGAGTGAGTCCTGATCCCCAAGAGGTACCCCTAAGGTCCTGGACTCCTGCCTGGCATCAGAGTATACTCCTCATGGCACAACTGTGGGTTCAGTCACAACAAACGCAGTGCAAAACGCAGCCCGACACAGGACCTCACATCCCAGCATCTTATAGCTCCTGATCTGCAACCTCATCAAAACCGATGCAGTACTATGTAACTCAATGCAGCACCTTGCAGCTCCTGATCGGTGGTCCCATCAGAACCAAAAAAACTCGACATAGCGTGATGCAGGGCCTTGCATCTCAACTACAACCAAGTACCTTACCAAGTAGGCCAAACTCAGTCCTGATAGGCACTGGTGATTCATGCAAAGGTTGATTAATCCATGTGGTGAGTAGACAGGGACACTATTTCCCAACAGCCTTTGCAGCGCCTACCAAAGGCCACTCAGTCCGTAACTAAGTCATGAGTTTGTCATCAACTCCTCTTACTTCTTCTGCTTCAAGTCTCTGCCACTTTGAAGTCATAAAAATTCTGGACCAATCTTTCTTGAAAAACAAATTATTCTTTACTGTAAGCTTGCGATACCAGCAATTTCATTTGCGTATCAATTTGCTCATCGACAGCCAACACGTGAGTCGTCACTATTGTAACTTTCTCAACGCCACACCGATGCTGAATTTCTTGAATTTACGTGCTTCCTTGACATCTCTGAAAAGAAGATAATGTGTGGATTTCTTTAGACTTATTCTTGTTAACAATGAGTGCCAGGAACAGTTTGCCAATGAATGAACAAACTATATCATATATGGGTTGCATCATACTATGCTTTTATGCCTTGAGAAAGTCACAATAGTGACAAATCACATGTTGGCTGTCGATAAGCAAATTGAGACGAAAGACTGTTTTAACATGAGTGAAATTCCAGGTATCGCAAGCTTACAATGAAGAAGAATGTGTTTTTCAAGAAACATTGGTGCAGAATTTTTATGACTTCAAAGACATTTAAACCACATCTATTGTGATTGAGACTGAGTGCTGTGTATAAATGCTGGTAGTTCTATGGCATATATCCTACTGAATACATGCTTTTGCCGTAGGTTAGTAAGGCTTTTGGGGCTAGATGTATCAAGGTTCGCATTAGCGAATACCAAATTGCGATTTTTAGCTAACTGGGATTTTAAAAATGCGATGTAACAACACCATCGTAATTTTTTTTGCGATTTCTTAAAATTCACAATTGCAAATAACAAGTAGCAAATAGTGATTTGGTATAATAGCAAATCAGTATTTTGAAATCACAAATTGTGATTTTTGTATTCTGGAGCAGCTTGATGACATCACAACCAGGAAGTAAGTCAGAGCATGCTGTTTCCAGATGCCTGAGCCACAGGAGCAGGCAGAGAGAGCCAGCACAGCACCAGGGAGGCACTCAGGAGAGTCACCCAGGATCAGAAAATACTGTGGCCACTGATGGGAATAGGAAGGACAAAGGAGAGAGGAAGCGCAAACTGAAATTCAGTGAGCAGGAATTGGAGGTGCTCACAGATGAGGTGGTAATGACCAGTTATTTGGAAAACACTTACTACAGGTCCCAGAAAGTGAGAAGAGAAAAATGCTGACTGACATCCAGACCAAAATATGCGCGGTGGGTGTTGCACAGCATTCCATCGAGGAGATACGCAAGCGCTGGTATGACGTGTGTTCACGTGCCAAAGAGAGGGTAGTAAGGAGGATGAAGGAGGCAAGGAGCACTAGAGGAGGACCACCCACCCAGACTCAGTCCACCCTCTTGGAAGACATGGGGAGTCAACACTGCTGCCTGAAGCTTTTAGTGTTGTTACTGACATTGACACCTCAGGCACACCCGGCACCAGCAAAGGCAAGTGCAGTAATGATTTGAAGCACCATATGTGAATGTACAAATGCCCCTTATAAAATAGCAATGGCATTATGCATGGTGATAAGTAGTCCATGCCACATATTACATTCAACACAACAATGCCTTAGGGGAATGATAGTCCACACCCCTAAAGTGCATCTACTACATAAATAGCAAGATAGTGTAAAACCAAAGAGATAAATAACACAACAGACAGTTAGATATACTATGCCAGGGTAAATGTTTATCACTTAAGTAACTGTGAGAGTACGAATCCAAGAATAACATGATGCGCATTGTTGTTGCAGATGTTCCGGGCCCTAACACAGCAGAAAGTGGAAATGGGGGGAATGACGAAATTCAGCCACAGTACGATTCAAACACCAATGAGTCCATCATACAAGCACCAACTAGACGCAGGGCAAGAGTGCTACACCTCCCTGATTTTACCTTGGATTCCGATGAATTGCCAGAAGAAGTACCCACACCACTTCCAGGGGTTAGAAGCACCGACAGACAGCAGTCTGTATCCCAGCGTCAGTCCACTCCCCTCAGGAGGTGTTGCAAAGATGACAGACAGTGCACAGAGGAAGGTGAAGGCCCATCACTGTTTGGTGGCCTTGAAGAATCCATGATGAAAGTGCAGCACCTGCAGTGTAAACACATGAGATCAAAACATGTTCAACACAACATGGGATCGATGCACAGGCAGTTCAGGTCTATCAATGACAACATGAGATGAATACACAAGCAGTTGGAGTCCCTCAATAATAACATGTGCAAGCTGCCTGAGGGACAGCAAGCTGCAGCAGAACACGTAAGGGAGATGACAAATGCCATTAGGGAACTCTGCACTGTAATGCAGCAGGAGCATGTCACCCACCGTTGGCACCATCACCAATTGATGGGCAAGTTGGATGGGTTCAGCAGATTGGTCAATCGGCTCAATACCACAACTGCTTTGGTGTCACGACGTGCTGTGGGCATGCAAGCGTAGATGACACATTGCAGTCGGGATGTTGCACGAGGATTGGTGCAAATCACCAATGTATAGTAGACCATGCAGACAGCCCGGGGGTGCTACAAATAGCGAACTGGGTGGTGGGATAGTGAGGAACACCATAGCCTCAGCAATGTCACAGCCCCTGTGATGGATCCTAGGCGTCACAGTTCTAGACACAGTACTGTCTCTGAACCTGCAACAAGAGCTGCCACTGACACCACTGAGCATTCAAGTGGAGTGCGTGGACGTAAAAAGTAATGTGGAGAAGTACAGGGGACTTACATATCATGTAGCAATGCAGTGATACTATGATGTCAATAGTGTCACACTGTAACTGGGACCTGATTGTCTATACTGTATACCTATGTCCTATTCACACATATATGAAGTCAAGGCAATAAATGTGCTACCTACAGCAATAAATGAAAGTAGACGTGGTGTTATTACTTACAACAGAAATAGTTGTGCATAATTTCAGCACGTCTTTGTCTGCCCTCTGCCGCATTGGTTCTAACTGCTGGGTGAAGGGGTGGCAAGGAATCGTTGTCATCCTCATCGGAGTCAGGGTCTATGGGTTCCACTGGTATGCGTCTCATCTTTGCGATGTTGTGCAACATAGCACATGTGGCCACAATTTTGCAGGTATTTTCCAGACTGTATTGCAGTGCGCCCCCACTCTTGTGCAGGCATCTGAAAACAACTCTTTAGCACCAAAGGTCCTCTCTATCGCACTACATGTCCTCCTGTGTGCTGCACTGTATCTCCTTTCACTCGCATGGCAGGATTGAGATAGGGTGTTAAGATGAAGGACAGCACTGCATATGGACTGTCTCCCAGAATGACAGGGGAGTAAAATGAGTTATTGTTATCTGTGACATCACATAGACGTTATGCAACATTGTTAACTGTTATACTACCTAGTAGGTATCCTTCGCCAAACTCCCCAGCAAGAAGTCTTGTGTGTATTCCACTGTGCCTAAAGATGTAGGAATCATGTGTGCTATCTGGGTATCTGGCCACAAGATCTGTTATTACGTTGGAGGCATTGCACATGGCCTGTATGTTCATGGAATGTGTACAATTTCTGTTCCGATAAACATACTCTGTGGCAGATGGTGGACAGATAGCTACATGTGTCCCATCAATGCAGCCAATGACATGTGGAAATTGGGCTTCCTGGTAGAAATAACATTTTGTTTTCTGTAAATCCTGTGGGGTGTTGGGGAATTTTATGTGCAGATGGATTTTGGTTATTATGGCATTTAGGAATGCATTAAAGAAGCGTGAAAGCGCACTTTGAGAGACACCTCCAGCTGCTGCTATGCCCTCTTGATAGCTTCCTGAGGCTAAGAGGTTCTGGAAGCATAACAACTGCACATGAGCGGATATGGCATTGGTTCTGTGTGTGTTTCGCTGCAGTAGGGGTTGTAAATCAGCTATTCAGTCAAGCATTATGGCTGAGTTTAACCTGCATTTATGAAAAATCTCCTCCTCTGTCTGTTTAAATAGGGTAACGCGCACTCCAAAATTAAGCTCCTGTCTCCTCCTCCCTCTCCTCAAACTTGCCAGAATCCTCATCCTCTTCGCCAGGACGCAGAGTGCAGCCATTGTGGAATAGGGCTGATACATTCTGGGCCTCTTTATATAGGTTGCACGTGTTTACCACCTGATTTAAAATTGTGGTAAATTGGACATGCAAAAACCCATTTTGCGACTAATCGCAATTTGCGAATGCTTGATATATTGAATTGCCATCCGGTATTTGTGAATCGCAGTGTGCGATTCACATTATCTACTCACAATTTTAAGGAATTGCTATTTTACCGATTCCCTAAATTTGCACTGCGTATGCCTTTCATACATCGTGAAACACGATTTTGCATTCACAAATGGTGGATTTTACTGATTCACACCATTTGCGAATGTAAAATCCTTTGATACACCTAGCCCGTAACCACTTAGCACCACTTGTATGAGCACATAAATAAGTCTGTTTTACTGTTGGACACACATAGGAAGTGCATTCAATTTACTATTACTTCCCCTGTTTTGTTCACGTTTGCATTGTACGACCTGGATCTAATGGATTCAGTTTGTTATGAGACAATGCACAATGCTGTTTGCGATTTTCTAAATAACTGAGATATCCATACATCTCCTACAAGATTGAACAAACTCAGGGACTGAGTTAGAGTTTGCCGGATTAATTACTTCATAACAAAAGTGACAGATATCCCATCCGCCGAATTACGATGTCTACAGGACATAGTGGAATCGTATTATTGCGGACGGGATAAACATCATGTTTGTGAGGAAGTCACCTGATCCACCTAACTCTAAATTAGGACCTCAGTCATTTACCTGCCCACACTCCATCACGGTTAGCATGAACTTGTGACTTTTTCCTGGTCCGGCCAGACCAGATATCCCCATTTGGAGCGTAGAGCTTTTCAACACTACTTTTATTTTAAGATTTTAGTTGCATATCTCCTGTTCTACTGTTTGTTTTTTTGTCATTCTATTATTATTTTATGCATTAAAAATGAACTATTTTTCTGGATTGATGTGAAGGTTTCCTTGTGTTCCCTTGTGTTTGCTTTTTGAGTGCTTCATAAATGCTTTGCACATTGCCTCTGAGTTACGTCTGAGTGCTTTTACGCCAAGCAACTAGGAGGTTAACCACAGGTGAATTTAGTGACTTTCTGTGGTTGTTGCTTGAGTAGGGTTTTACCCTCCCTTCAACGAACTATCCAATATCTCACCGAGGGCCATATGAAATGAGTCATATGATATAGTTTGTCTCCAGGAGAAGCATTTGATGGCTAGAGATACTAGGCTCATGTCCAACAAATTCTATTCCACACAGTATTTTGCATTGCCTCCCAATAAAGAATCTAGAGGGTTCCAATTCATGAACGCCTACCTCTAGAGGTTAAGAAGGCATACAAATATTTCCTGGATGGCCACTATCTAATTATCATGAAACTGCTCAGAGGTCGAAATCTTACAACAAAAACTTTCTATGCCACAGTGACAATCAAGAAGATTACAGCGTCCAAACAAAGAACAAGGTCTGAGAGACTGCAAGAGGATAGATAATGCAGATGGGCAAATTTAATTTAGTCCTGCACACCAATCAATACAAGCACCCTACAGGGTATTATGCAGCAGGGAAATGCCCCAGTTACTTCTGGAGTGCTTGGCCAACTCAGGAGTGTATGACCATATCAGACCACGCCCATCTAAATGGAATTTCGAGTGGATGGAGGGAGGCTCACATCAAAAGACCTGGCGCTTTGAGCCTAATATGCTGAAGGATAGATTACATAGAAAAGAACTCATAGAATCAATTGAAGTTTGTTTCACGCTCCATCACAACACAGACATGTCCATGGCAGTAGTTTGCAACACCTTTTAGGTGGTGATTATAAGGAAAGGCCATATTTATGAAAACTCAACAACAATGGCCTTGGTCTTTGATGAAAAGCAAGTTAGAGTTAGAGCTAAAAGAAAAAGAAAGTGTATATGAAGAAAGGAAAACAATTAAACTCCTGAGGTAGATGATGCAAATAAAAAGCAGTTGCTTGTAGTACTAACTGAAAAGTTTAAAAAAGCCCTACTAAAACTAAAACATAGATTTTATGAAAAGGCGTCATACAAGGGCTTTGATGTGTATCCCCAGTGTCAGGCTCCTACGTGGGTATCTGATAGAGACAGAATGAGATAAGAAGGATGCCTTCCTGGATTTCTATGGGCACCTATATTAAAGCCAACACTCACCTGCATCAGCGATCTCCAATTTTCTTCTGCCTATTCAGTGACCTACCCTCTCTAGATAGAACTTGAGAAGGAGATCATTGTTAAGGAGGTGGGGAGGGTAAACCAATATTTCCCATCCCACAAGGCCCCAGGCCCTTGATGGCCTAATCAATATTTTCTATAAGTCTTTTGCAAGTGACCTGATCTTTCACCTAACCAAGCTATTTAATTTCTTCCAGACTTCAGGGGAAGTAACAGACTCTATGAAGGAGGCCGTCTTCAATCTTATATACAAACCTGGTAAGGTCAATGAGCAATGAACAACATACAGACCCAGCTCCCTTCTCAATGCGGATCAAATGATAAACACAAAGGTCCTGGCAAACAGATTAGAGGGGTATTTGCCATATCTAATAGACTCCAATCAATCTGATTTTACGAAAAACTGCCAAACTCTGAACAATATATGCAGGGTCCTACATCTAATCGATAAAGCTAACAAATAATCTTTTCTGCTGCTGATGCTAGCAGTCGATGAGGAAAATGCCTTTGATGCACAGATTGGCTGTTTAACCTTTAACCAAAGTTTTACAAAGATTGGGAGCAGGACCTTACATGTAGGAATTTATGTGGGCAAATTACAAATTCCCCATGGCAAAGATTCAAATTAATGTGGAGAGAATAGCTGGCTTCCAACTTTTTCACGGAACTCGACAAGGATGCCTGTTGTCACCACTCCCATTTTCTTTTTCGATGGCTCCGTTATCTCAGCTGAGTATACGGCATGCCCTTGGGGTGAACCCAGAACAAAATTAATCTTTTTGCAGATGATATCTTTCTCATTCCGGTAGATCCAGCCAACTCAATCCAGTTGGTACGAACCATAAGACAACACTGCAAACAAGTGTCCAGCTTAAATATCTGGAATTCATATGACTTCATCACTGTAGATCAGGGGGGATCCTTATCGAAATAATTATCTACCTCTTATCTACCTCTGTTTCAGCATCTAAATGCAAATATAACAGAATGGGGACCCAGTTTCATATCTTGGATGGGTGTTACAAATGAACATTCTCCTTCACTTACTATACCTTTAACAAGCCTTGCCTGTGGCTATTCCTACTCAGTATTTATCTTGATCAAAATTTATATAGCAAAACAACTAACCCAGAATAAAAGGAAAGATTTTACAATGTACCAGGGAGGTTGAGGGACTAGGAGACCTAACATTAAAGCCTATCATGAAGTGACAGAGCTGAGGATCGCTACTGAATGGTCTCTGCAGAAGACCAAGAAGCATTGGAATGAAATCTTCTGAGGAGTCTTTGTGGGTGAGTCTATGGCTTCCCAGATATGATAGGTTTCAGAACCCCTGTCAGAGGGCGTCAGGGCATGCTGGGGATACTGTGCTCTATGTCACGAGTGAGGTCTTTTACTCCTGATGCCTGTGGGCCCAACCTATTATTGATCCTGAGCAACAGAGCCATATACACCTTCTGCACTTGACTCTCAGTGGTAGCATTGGTCGAGCAATCAAAGGCTCACCCAAGGTAGAAGTGTAAATACAGATTAGTAAACACAACTAGTAACTCAAAGTACACTCAGCAGTGTCAATAAGTCAATGTCCAATTAAATACTTATTTTTGTATGAAAAAGAAGTACTTTATGTGTGACCCTACACATTTAAAGAAATAACAACACAATCCCTTTGAGATCAAGGCTCTAGTGTTTTTCTGGCAAATCCCTGTCCCATCCTCATCCTTGTAATGGGGTCAGGGTTATCCCTCATTCAGTGGTGGCCGCACCCAGGGTATGCTCACTAGTAGGCTTACTCATGAGTTCCCTTTGAACTCTTAGAATTTAGTCAAATGTGTCTATGGTGCCACAGCACCTTCAGCGGAAAGTCCCATGGGGGCCAACAGGCCTGGTTCATGCCTCACCTGTTCATACAGCACAGAAGCGTTCAGTGTCTCAGTGAGTGCCCCTACCATGGGCTGCTGCAAGTTCTGTTTTGGTTTGGAGAAGTTGGGCTGCTCGTAGCAGATGCAGAAGCACTCAGGAGGCACGAGTCGCACTGCCGGCTTTCCCCAATCATCAGAGATGCTCTCACTCTTCGTGGACATGTTAAGTCTGTCTTCCCCACATGGGGGTGGGGCAGGAGGTTGATCTTCAGCTCCCAACGGAGCCTAGCAGAGGTGCAATGCCTTCCCAAAGTCCTTGGAGTTGGTCAGAGGCAGATCTCGATGTTGGGGCTTGGCCTGCTGATTGCAGCTCCTGTTCTTCCTAGGCAATGATCCAAAATGTTGGCAGACACAGTAAAGGCAGCCCCTCCTTCCTGTCATATGGGGTTGTCACAATACTTGCAGGCAAAGCAGATTCCTCAGGTGCAATCACCATCACCATGGTGGCCTTTCCTGGCACAAGGGATCACCCCTATAGCACACACAAATCTTGTTGTGCTTGTTGGCTCAATCACTTCAATGGTGTCCCCCTCTGGAATATGAGGTCACCACAATGAGGCTGTATGGGCTTGGCACTTGCCAAATGACACACAATGCATGACTCAATCTATGACAGCCCTTTTCTGGCATAAGAGGGTCACCAAATACTCCTGCACATGGGCCACAACCCAATAAGTGCATAGCGGCATCCTCACACCTGTCCAAAGTGTCCTCTCGGTAGGACTCTGCAATGCATTTTGCTTCCTCCAACACTCTCCTCTTACCCAAAGGGTTAACTAGTTTGGCAAACAGGCAAGTTCAGGTGCTCCAGGACAGTTGGTCTTAGTTTTCCTTACTGATGTCCCCTCATCAAGCAAGGAGACTACCAGGCCTCAGCCCCTAATGCTGGCCACAGGCAAATGTCTTGCAGAGCTTCCCCTTCTCCTGCAACCCGTCTGTCTGCTTAGCATATGACGATATTTGGGGTTTCAATCTCCTCTTCTTATCGCCCATTTCCAGACACCAAGGGGCATATTTATTCTCTGTATGCGCTGAAATAGCTACACTTTTTGATGCTATTTCAGCGCAAACTTAACTCCATATTTATATTTTGATCAAAATATTGGAGTTAAAGTAATTTTTTGCCTGCAGAAAACTACCTTGCGTAAATGAGATGCAAGGTAGGTGTTCCTGGGTAAAAATGACTCTAAGGCCCTTCCGCCTTATTTATCCTCCCTGCAAAAATTGTACATGGGAGGGAGGCAGGCCTAAATAAGCTAAGCTTGCTTAGCGCCATTATTTAATGCTTGTGTCAGGGCAGGTGTTAGGGGACCTGTGGGCTCATTTCCGTGGTGGAACACCATGGAATGAGTCTATAGGTGCCCTCCTCAGGCCCAGGGACACCCCACCCACACCAGAGGGACAGCAGGGGATGGGGAACCCCATCCCCGGTAAGTACAGGTAAGTAAAGGTAAGTAATTACCTTTTTTTTTTAAATGCCAAAGGGGGCCCAGATATGGGCCCCCATACATGGCACAGGGTGCAATGGCCATGCCCAGGTGACGCTTGTCCCCTGTGCTGGCCATTGAGGTGGTGGGCATGACTCCTGCCTTTTCCAAGGCAGGAGTCATGTGGCATGGTAGGATTAGCACCATAAAATGACGCTAATCTGGTTAGAGTCATCTTTTTTTACTCTAACCATTCTAGCGTAATTTTTTGGTGCTAAACACCCATCTCCCATACTGCCACCCCCACCCGGCTAATGTCAATTCTTTTGACGGTAGCCCACCCTTTGCACTGGATTGCGCCATTAATATGGCTCACGGCTGGCATTCTGGAATGGCGCTATACTTTTTGACGCAAACCTGCGTTAGCACAGGTTTGCGTCAAACAAGTATGAATCAGGGCTCAAATGTGTTTTAGAGTCTGAGTCTTTGAAGTTTTGTGTTGGTGTTCTGCTTCTTTCGAAGTATACACTTTTCTTTCTCTTCTTTCCTCTAAAAGGCTGTCTGTCACAGCAGGATAGACTCCAAGGCTGATAGTCCTAAAAAAAAAAGGTGATTGAAGTGACTAGAGTTCACACCTAAATGTCATCTACAGTAATATGTGCATAAAAAGATTAATGCTGGGCTCCCAGTTGCTCTCTTTATGATTCCCATGTCAGTCCCATCTCTTTCCTGAATTATGTCCATGCCCCTTCCATATAAGCTATCACTGAATTGAAGAGCATTATTTTGAAGTGTAGAGACAGTCTTTCTCACCCTTCCTTCAGTGTGCCCCACCCACTTCACAGGAATGCAGCAATACACAAATCTGTCTCAAGGTATTTCTCTGCTCCTCATGTCTTCACCAGGCAGCCCTGGCATCCCAAAATGGAACCTAGGATCCTCTGTGTAATATACCATTACAGGCACACTTGCACTCAGTGCACGTACACAGTACACACACTTTACACTATTGTCACTTTCATGTATTGTGCCACCAAAATATCACAAACTTCTAATATACACAATCACTCTGTGTGCACTGCACAGTACTGTACCTTTCTCTACTGTGCCATGGTGTGTTATTTACAAACATACACACTGCTAGCACACACACTCACCAGGAGTGCTGTACAACATTTGATCTTTTATGTATTGTACTTCTGGGAAGTCCACATACACCCTCCATGTGTTTTCATTGCACATGCACTGCACAGGAGTACATATCAAATGTAATGCATTCCTTTAGGCATTCATACGCTCAGTACACGCACCAGCTATACATGTACTGCACAGCGCTGCTGTATCCTATTCTGTACCCTTCCCAGGCACACATATATCCAGTGCAGAGTCACTACTCCTGTGCGGCACAGCACTCTACATCTACTTGATGTCGGCCAAGGGTGAGTTACCCACACAGCAGCGGGACGTCTGAAAAGAGGAGTGAGCCTGTAGGCCTCACTCCGGTGATACACGATAAAAATAACCTGTTCACTCCCACTGATCACTACATAGTATGTTGCTACCACTGTACTCCTGCTGTTCCAACAAGGCCAAAATCCGGAAGACAGACCTATGTTGTGGCACACACTCATGAACCTTGTTTACCTATGACAACAAAAATCAGCATTAGGGATCCAGACAACAGTACAGTTTAGCACTCAGTGCAGGGGTACACATCTTTTACAGTGCAGAGACCCTTTCCGTTCCAGCAACAGGCCTCGGTAGTTTATGTCTCTGACATAACCAACTTATTGCTGAAGGTGTGGGACTCACTTAATAGAACCTCACACTTGACTTTGTTTCTATCTCGCTTCACCGCGTTCCTCAGCAATTCTGACTTTACATCAGTTTTAGACAAGTATTGGTTTTCAGTATGGAAGGAGGATGACTGTACCTTGCTACAGGATCTGCTTTACAAGGGGCAGGTCAAAACATTCAGCTGGTGGGAGGCCGATCACAGATTAAGTGAAACGGACAGACTTAGCTATTTCAAGCTTAGACACTGGGTTATGCTGCTGAGCAACAAAGAGGTGGCAACAAGAGAACTCACACAGTGCAAAAAACTATACTTCACTTATGTGTCAATGAAGTCTCTCATTTGGCCTGTTTACAGCATATTGAACTGCAAACAACACACACATAAATGGGTAGACAAGCAAAAGTTGGGAAAAGGAAACACAAGAGAAGAATGGTCCAGGTGAGATATCCCAAAAATGGTATGTTGCGTTCAAGGGAAAGAGACTTGCTGTAAACCAATGTATGACTGGTAATTGACAGCACATAAAATGATGTGCCTTACCCTGGAACTGAAGAGAAATGAAGAAAGGGATCTCACACAGATGAGAAAGCAATTCAAATTTGGTGGTCCTTTCCCAGCATTAACTGTCTTCTGGAAGGAAGTACTCATCCACATAAAAAGAGTACCATTCACATTGACTCTGGCTATAAGCATCCCCTGGGATTGCACCCACAAAAAGTAGAAATGCCTAAGGGAAGACGACTAGATGCTGATAACTCTATTGCTCCTAGCGGCAAAGCAAGAAATTGTGACTCAATCGAAAGACAAGCACCCTCCTGGAATGACGACTTGGGCTCTTCGGCTTGATGCTTTACGACAACCACTAATAAAGCATCTTCAGGGAGAGATTCGGATGTCTGAATAGCTTCAGATCTTTCAGAGTAGAAAAAGAATAAGGGGCATATTTATGAGAAGTGATGCAACGCTGCGTTGCATCAAAAAAACTTGTGCTGTGTACCACCATTTTCTTGTGACATAGATGCACTGGATTTATGGTTTGGCTCACCATGCTGCATGTTCCACAGCTGCATCAAAACTGTTAATGCATGTTGGCCCTGGCCCTTTTTGCAGGGTCATCCCTAAACCTTTTGCCTCCTTCCTCTTATTTTTTCTGACCAGTTGTTGTTGGTTTTAGGACTCTGGACACTTTACCACTGCTAACCAGTGCTAAAGTCTATACGTTCTGTGTATATTGAATTGGTGATTGTTTTTTTTCCTGAATAGCATACCTGATTTACTATTAAGTCCCTAGTCAAGTGAATTAGAGGATCCTGTTTGGGTCAGACTGACAGTTGGGCTGTTTGTGAATCTCCTCTAGACAGTGACACAAAGGGAGATGGGGTGTAGCCTGCATTTCCTGATGGCCCATCTGGGCTAGAGTGGAGAGAGAAGGGGTCACACACACCTGAATGGGCTGTACCTGCCCTCACACAATGCAGTCTCCAATCCCCTGGTGTGTGTCTGGAGCCAGACCTGGGCAAGGCAGGATCTTGTTAACAACAGAGACTTTCCTTTGAAGTTTGCCTACAGGGTATGAGTAGTGGACCCAAAACCCCAGACTTTAGATTGTCTTCAAGATCCCTTCTGGATTCAAGAGGAACCTCTGCCAAGGAGAAGAGCTGAAGAGCTGAGAAGTGCTGCCCATGCCTGTGATTGTGGTTTGTTGGGCTATCCTGCAGTTGCTGCTTCTGCCTGTGAAAGGGGATGAAGACTGGGCTTTGTTCTGCATTCCTGCTTGAGAAGAATCTCCAATGGCTTGGACTGAGCTTGCCTCCTGTTTTGAAGTCTCATGGCTTCTCTGTCAGCACCTGGACTCTCTGATGAGACTTCTTCCCTGCCAAGTGGTGCCCCACCCAGTCCCTGGGCCCTTGAAAGGTGAAGTTGTCAGAACAAGGACTGAAATCCACACACAGAACACCCACGTGGGGACATTTTTGACACACCATCTGTAACATGGCTGATAAACGACGCGCCACCTGTTTTCCGGCTAAGAGCTACACTCCACCAGCATTGCTGCTGGGAAATTGGCGCATTGCGGCCGGAGAAACAAAGCAACACCCACATGCGGCTCCTGATAACGACGCAAATCAGCACAGCATGGTTTTCTAACACAGTGTGGCGAAGTGTGGCACAGTGGAGAAGTGTGGCACAATGGTTAGAGAGGCAGACCCTGATGCAGAGGTTTGGCCCGGGGCCAAGGTTAAATTCCTCACCTTGGCGGGTCTTGGGCTCAATTCCCTTGGACCAGATAATTCTCGCCTCAGTGCCTAATTAATGGGTCCCACTCTGTAACTCTGGGCAATAGCTTGCTTAATCTCCACAATGGCCCTCACAGTGCTTGGCTGGCTTCACCCTGGGGCTGTCCATGAGTGGGTACCTCACAGGGAAAAGCCAGGAGGGCTTCCACAGGGGTATGCGTACAGCGCCTTGAGACCCTAACGGGTGAGTAGTGTGCTATACAAGTGTGAAGTTTTGTTTACAGTGTGAATGGATTTCTCACACATCGTCGCTTGACATCAAGAATCAACGCAAGCCTGCAGGGATCCGAGGTACTCGACTGGAAATCGAAGCATCGTTCTATTGCAGGGGAGAAAAATGACACACCATCTGCAATGTGGCTGATAAACGACGCGCCACCTGTTTCGCGGCTAAGAGCAACGCTCCACCAGCATTGCGGGTGGGAAATTGGCACATTGCGGCTGGAGAAACAAAGCAACACACGCCTGCGGCTCCTGATAACAACGCAAATCAGCGCAGCACGGTTTTCTAACACAGGGTGACTGGATTTCTCACACATCGTCGCTTGGCATCAAGAATCAATGCAAGCCTGCACGGATCCGAGGTACTCGCCTGGAAATCGAAGCATCGTTCTCTTGCAGGGGAGAAAAATGACACATCACCGCCCGACTGGAGAAGAAATGACGCACGGCCTCACTTGTGAGTAAGGAATCAACGCATTACTGACTTTTCCGACGCACGCTTATCCATGCAGCTTTATTTTCGACACAAACCAGTCACTTCGTGTAAAACCAATGTTTCCATTGTTTTCTATGGAGTAAGACTCTTATTTTTTTGAAAATGTATATCTTGACTTGTGTATGTTGGATTTTTGTCATTTTGGTCTTGTTTGATTTAGATAAACATTGGCTATTTTCCGTAACTGGTGTGGTGTCCATTTTGTAGTGTTTTCACTGTATTACTGTGTGTTAGTACAAATACTTTACACATTGCTTCTGGGTTAAGCTTTTCTGCTCATGCCAAGCTACCAAGGGGGTAAGTGGGGTTAACAAGGTGTGTTTCTCCTTTGTCCTGACTAGAGTTAGAGTACTTGCTTAGACAGGTGGTAACCTGAATGCCAACAAAAGACCCAATTTCTAACAATGCATCTTCTAAAAAATGACAAAATCTGTCATAAGGCAACGACCCCCTACATGGCGAAAAGCTGATTTGCGTATCATACTGCACTTGTAAGTGCCTCAAATCAGCATTGTGTCACTGAGGATTGCATTGCACTGTGGGATGTGTCAAAATCATTGAACAGCAGAACAAAAAATACAAAAAATTGAGGGAGCACCATCTACAAGTCAAGAGGGCAACAGTTTCAACCCCAGCCAAGACGACCAGACGGGTGGTCGGGGGAGGCAGACCAATTTCAGTGAGGAGGAGAACCAAATATTAATTCCTGAGGTTACAAAAAAGGAACACCTTCTCTTTGTCACCTCCAAATTGCCATTAGGGAAGAAGGAAGTCATTTGGAAGTCCAGAATGGGCAAAATCAACAGTGTAGGGCAAACAAAGAGAACAGTGATGGAGTTGAAAAAACTGTGGTATGAGTATAAGCACAGGACCAAAGAGAAACTGGCTAAGAACCTTAGGGCAGCCACGATGACCGGAGTAGGACCTGTTTTGTAGGAGGAGCTGAAACCATTGGAGGAGCAGGTGGAGTCACTCATCCAACAGAGTTAGTGGCAGGAGTTGCTGGACAGGACAACGCTGCTGATTAGGATTAGGAAGAACTACAGGGTAAGCAACAGCAAGGGACCATGGAGCATTTAAAAGAGATTTAAATGCAACGCAGCACAGCAAGTCACTTTGCTGCACTGTGCTGCACTGTGTGCGTGTGAAAGGCAGGAATGTCTCACATATGAATTCAAACCTCAAATAATTCTGAAATACTCGCCATGTCACATATGTTTATTACCAGCTCCATCAACTTTCACTGATCTGTGCAATGTGTTGGTCCAGTTCAGGTTGTCAAACTATTCCTGAAACTTGTGGTCTAATCTGCAACATGGTAGACTTGGACTACGAATCCCAAAATACAAAGTAAAAAGTTGCGACTGGAGCAGCACATCATGCATGGGTATTGGAAACTGTGCAGAATTCTCAATGTTGATGCCAGCTCTCTTGCACCATGTCTTGGGATTACGAAGCCAAAAGTGGTATGGAATGGAATGGAATGTTTAGTACTGTGCTTTGCCAGAGTGCTAACTTCTCATCCAGGTGCTGAGTTTGTGCCTTCTTACCAAGTAGAATCACCAAGATCAAGATGTACAATCATTTGAATCAAATCATTTTGCATCCAGCTGTCCTGATATGCCAGAACAGGTTTGGCTGTCATGTACGAGACCAGCCTACACCTGTCTTGCTCATATGGAGTTTAGGAGTAGGTGTCAATGCAGGTGATACACAGCAGAAGTCCATGATCTTTCTAGCTGGTGTGTGAGATAGATGGGCCTGGCTGGTGTAGTGCCTTGTAGGTTTGGTGGAACTGATTGAACTGGCAGTGTATCTGAATAGGGAGACTTTATTGTATCTCAAGGAGCCAAGAGGTGATGTGTGTGCCACAGGGTAGGGGGAATAATAGTCAGGCACTGTTGTGTATGATAGATTAACATTTGTGTTCCAACTGTGCAGAGATGCTGTGGTAGAGGGAATTGGTGTGTTACAGCCTACATGTTATTAGGGCTTGGAGGATAGTGTCACAGGTGGCAGGAGGAAGACAGAAGAACAGATATCTGATGATGCCAGTTTTGTAAAATCAAGTGGATGTGAAACATGGATTTGTGAATTTGTAAAGGTGATGTTGGTGTCCAGGGTGATGGACGGATGTCTGGGATGGTTGGACGTTGAGGAATTCCTCACAAAATGATGCTAGGATGGTTAGAGGGACACAAAATGCTGTTAACCAGCCTAGCGTCATTGCCTGATGTAAATCCATCCATACCACATGACTCCTGTCTTGTAAAAGATAGAAGTCATTCCCACCACCCCAGTGCCCAGCACAGGGGGCCAGTGTCACCTGGGCATTGGCAGTGCACCCAGTGCCATGTAGAGGGGCAAATTTCACCGCCCCCAATGGCACTTAAAAAAAATATATACTTACCTGTACTTACCTATACTTACCTAGGATGGGGCCCCATCCTCTGCTGGCCCTCTGGTGTGGGTGGGGTGTCCCTGGGGCCTAGGGAGGGCACCTCTGGGCTTATTCCATGGTGTTCAATCATGTAAATAGGCCCACAGGTCCCCTAACACCGGCCCAATTATAGCTTTGCACCTTTAATTGACCCCCTTCTCCCCCTATGCATGATTTTGGCATGGAAGATAAATATGGAGCTAAGGCCATAGAATGATTGTTTGCATGCATCTCCTTGATGAAAAGTAGGTTTCCACATCCAAAAAATGACTTTTTCTCCATAACTAAAAAATATTTCAAAATGCTAACCTATACTTACCCTAGTTACCTGGGATTAGGTCCCCCATCCTCTGGTGTCCCTCTGGTGTGAGTGGGGCGTTCCTAGGGCTTGGGGTGGGCACCTGTGGGCCCTTTCCATGGTGTTTGACCATGGAAATGGGTCCACAGGTCCCCTAATGCTTGGTCTGACCCAGGCATTAAATAATGGTGCTAAGCAGTCACAGTGCCATTATTTAGGCGCACCCGTGCACATTTATTTGCACAGGAGGATAAATAAGGCGCTATGGGCTTGTAGCCAATTTTTTGACAGGAATGCCTACCTTGCATCTCATTGACACAAGGTGGTTTCACGTATCCTGAAGGCATTTGTCAGTGCATCCAGGCCAGTGTCATAGTGGTCCTTTGTTGGAAAATGGCCCTCTCTGAAGGGTCCCCCCAAACGTTTTGCCTTCTTCCTTCTCTTTTTCTGACGTAATTATTTTGGGCTTTAGGTTTTGGGCACTTTACCACTGCTAACCAGTGCTAAAGTGCATGTGCTGTCTCCCTAAAACATGGTAACATTGACTCATACCCAATTAGCATATTAAATGTACTTGTAAGTCCCTAGTAAAGTACACTAGATGTGTCCCGGGCCTGTATATTAAATGTGACTAGTGGTACTGCAGCACTAATTGTGCCACCCACATACGTAGGAGACTACCTTTGTTGTGTTGTGAGGGAAATCTCAAACTATGCCCCACTTACAGTGTCAAAATGTGAGAAACAGTCCACAAAAGTTCAAGTTTGAGGTGGACTAACAGTTGTCCCTCGACCTCTGACAAAGCTATATATACCTTCTGTCAGAGTCACCAGATCCTCGGGGTTTGCGCACGTTCCCAGCACGTCCTCTAATGAACAACTCCAAGACTCTGATAGACAATTCACAGAGACTGTGAGAGTTCAAGAGGGGAAGAGGGGATTAGGAAGGGTACTGCTGGGAAAAACCTTTAATGGGAAAAAAGGTTAGAACACACAATATAACCTGAAGTAAATATTAATAAACATAGGGCCTGATTCTAACTTTGGAGGACGGTGTTAAACCGTCCCAAAAGTGGCGGATATACCACCTACCGTATTACGAGTTCCATAGGATATAATGGACTCGTAATACGGTAGGTGGTATATCCGCCACTTTTGGGACGGTTTAACACCGTCCTCCAAAGTTAGAATCAGGCCCATAGTCTTTCTGAAAATATGAGCAATCTTGAATTGCAGTTTTAAAAATGAACAGATTTTGTGATGATCAGATACCTGTAATGGAATAAAGATTAATTTGAAATAAAACTTTTCTTATTCAAGCGTGAATTAGAATAACAAGAATATGCATAATAGGAGCATATAATATTGCATCTAGAACATCTGATCCTATATATATTTTCCTTGAAATGTTTTCAACACAGATTACACTCTTAAAACACTAGAGAAGAAATATTTTTCAATGGGTTCAATAGTTCAAGAAATATTTCCCATACTCGTCAACTCGAATTGTACCAAGCAATTATCCAGGAATGGTAATATGCCGTTCACAACATAAATAAACTCTAGTAAAAAATTGCATGTCCTGCTGACTCGAATGCCACCATGCAAAGTCAAGAAATGGTTGCACAATAAATAGCGACAGGTTTTGAAATTATTTTAAATTGAATTATACATTGTGCCACTTCAAAACCTTCTTTTAAATGTCAATATATAGTAACACACAATGTACCACAAGCTTTTAAAGCTTCATAAACAAACCGCGCCTCTTGCCAATTCATGATCAATCATGTATGTGTCAATAAATGCCAGCGCGCAATGCAACTCAAGATTTCAAAGCTTTTCAAACGAATTGCGCCTCCTGTTGATTTGTAAACCTCAACGCGTATGTCAATAAATGCTGGCGCCCAATGTAACATGAGTTTCAAAACTATAAACGAATCGCGCTTCTTGCCGATTCATAAACATTCATGTACACACTTTAACAAAAATACTCGAGTGCACTTTTTATTACTATGACCTTAAAACAAATTGTTAACATAAATAAACAATCAGATCTTATAATGAGATAATTCTAGATAAAATAAACGGTATTGGGAATAAACCCAACTACCGTCTTACCACCCAGGAACAAGATGCACCAATGAAGATTTCAAAGCAGAACTGGGAGATCAAAAAGGCCCCTGGAACTGAAGTTCTGAAAATAGTTGCTCTTCTGCACTGGAACCTCTGAATAGTGAGCACTGGGAGTTGGGCTGACTCTCCTTATATAGAGTCTCGGCCAAGCCCAGAACCACGCCCAGGCATGTTGCAGGGAAAGTCTCTGGAAGGCCCTGGAAAGAGGCCACACCCTAACCCAATCTGAAAACCTGTAGCAATACCTTGCAAAGAAACAGTATTTGTAAACATATTAAGAATAAGTGTTTAGGATTGAACTCTGCAATGCAAAAGGGTAAAATACAACATATCAGCACAATGCATGAATCATGTTATTTTGAAAGTGATGTTTTTTTGCATTTTTTGACGCCAATAGAGCGCGTACTGTTCTGGTGTTGACACCTTCATAGAGTGCAAGTAATTTGCTACATCATGCATGTAACTCAACGCACACAATGGTTCTAGCTCTTTTCTATGAACTAATGACAAACTACAGAAAGTAGAAAAAACAGCAGTGTGTTGCAAATACTATTAATAAATATACCTACCAACTCTACACCAACTAACCCAACACTAACCTAACATATCCACACTAATCTCAAACTACCTGAACTTATCTTATACTATCTAAACTTATTTTAACCTATCTTAATTTATCTTCTCTTAACTACTGTTCACACATCCTCTAAGAAAAGTAGCAACCAGGGCACTCCAAAAACATGAGTCCAAGAATGGAAAGCTTTGTGTGAAACGTTTTAATCCTTGGTGATCGGTAGTGAATCGTAGTTATAAGATGTTCAAGTCCACATATAAAAAAGTATATACGAGTTACAGAAACAGTCTGAATCCTCAGAATGAACAGGTATATAAGAGAAACAAAACAGCCAACACGTGTTTCGTCCTCACGGACTTTTTCAAGGCTCAAGATAACTAAGAAACGAGTAGCTAATGTAGTTCTGTTAGAGATCCAAATGATAAGACTTTATCAAAAATTTGATTAAATATTGAGAAGTCCAAAATGGTAAAAGGCGCGTTCCATAAATGTAGGGGACAGGTATTCCTTATGCGTCACGATAATGTATCCAGTGGTATATCCATAGTGAGGGACATACAATAATTGTAAGGTCTAAGTAGACCCTGCCTGTAGAACTGTGCCGCCCCGTAGACTCCGGGAGGGCAAGCGAAGAAACGTGTATGTACTCTCCCGCAGCGCCTGATAAAGCATCACCCCCACCCCACTTACTAAACATAGATTGGTACAATAGAAACAAGAACACATGCTAACTATACATGTAAATCTAAATAAATATATTTTGGGGGGCTTAGGGGGTCATTCCGACTCCCGGCGGCGGCGGTAACCGCACGCCCGGCGGGAGCCACCGAATGACCGCACCGCGGTCAAATGACCGCGGCGGCCATTTTGGCTTTCCCGCTGGACAGCGGGAAAGCGCCTTCAACGAGGAAGCCGGCTCCGAATGGAGCCGGCGGAGTTGAAGGCGTGCGACGGGTGCAGTGGCACCCGTTGCGATTTTCAGTGTCTGCTTAGCAGACATTGAAAATCAATGTGGGGCCCTGTTAGGGGGCCCCTGCAGTGCCCATGCCGTTGGCATGGGCACTGCAGGGGCCCCCAGGGGCCCCATGACACCCGTTACCGCCATCCTGTTCCCAGCGGTGAAAACCGCCAGGAACAGGATGGCGGTAAGGGGGTCGGAATCCCCATGGCGGCGCTGCAAGCAGCGCCACCCTGGAGGATTCCCTGGGGCAGCGGGAAACCGGCGGGACACCGCCGGTTTCCCGTTTCTGACCGCGGCTGTACCGCCGCGGTCAGAATGCCCATGGAAGCACCGCCAGCCTGTTGGCGGTGCTTCCGCGGTCGTTGGCTCTGGCGGTCGGTGACCGCCAGGGTCAGAATGACCCCCTTACTGTTTTTAGATATTTTGGTATAAACTAAACATCAACCCTCCACCCACTTTAAAACCTAATGCTGATATATTAAACACTATCTATCAAAAATTGTTCAAACTAACCCCTACTTACACTGTACCTATACTAAGCCCTAACTAACACTATTTCTTAAAACTATATTATAAAAATATGAACACTAAAAAGTGAAGGGTAACATTCAAAGGGAGACCGTATTTAAATCATGCAAACTGCACCATTGCTTCTTGCAGGTTATGAACCAGTTTTCTCAGTCTGGCCTGCTTATGATGGATTGTGTTGATCTGCTTTGTGATTTTTGTAAGTTCAATGAGGATAACATATTTATAAACAGAGCCCCTTCATGTTCTGGGGTAGGCAGATGGTGGCCGTGAGGCAGCAGATGTTCCTCAGTGTTTGCTGGGCCTGTGCTTGTGGCTGCTGCATGTGTTGATGCCTGTGAAACCCCGGATGCAGTTTGTTTGACTTGTTTGTGACTCCTCCATGACCTCACTGCCTTGGCCCTCTCATATAGTTTACCAACTTTCTGAAAAGCCTTGTAAACTTGCCTAATTTGGTGGTAGTGTTCCACTTGGGCTTCATACATTTTGACCTGGTCAGCGGTCATGTTATATATGGAGGTGAATTGTAGACACTTTAGCTCAATCTGTAAATGTATTTGATTGGTGTGAGAATTGCAGACATTGTTATACAATATTATGGCCCTCATTCTGACCTTGGCGGTCTTTTCGCAAGACCGCCGATTTACCGCCGCGGTAAAGACCGCCGACCGCGGCGGTATGCCGCTGCGCGTATTCCGACCGCTGGGAGCGTTCCGCCGGAATACCGCCAGCAGCCACACTGGCGGTCGGCGGGAAAGTGGAGACTGGTCAACCTCCACCGCCACGCCAGCAGAACACCGCCCCCAGAATTACGACCCACATTTCTGTGTGGCGGTCTTCTGTTGGCGGTCTTCTGTTGGCGGTCACGTCCCTATGGCTCCCGTCGCCTCCCGGAGGACCAACGCACAAGGTAAGTTGATCGTCCGTGAGGGGAGGGGGTGGGGGGGTGTTGTGTGATGTGTGCGTGCATGGGGGTGTGCGTGTGAGTGTGTAGAGGGGGTGTGTGAGTGCATGCATGCGGGCGGGGAGTGCTGCTGTGCCTATGGGCAATGTGTGTAGTTCGGCGGGTGCGCATGTCGGCATGTATGTGTGCGGGTATGTGTCCCCGTTGTGTATGTGTGTGTGTAGGGTGTGTGTATATGTGCATGTTGGGGGTGTGTGCATGTCGGGGTGCGTGTATGTGCATGTCGGGGTGGGGGTGGGGAGGGGGTTCGTACCACCTCTGGGGGGTGGCAGGGGGGTGGAGGGTGTGGGGGGAGGACTCGGGGGGGCAGTGGGGGGTGGGGGAGACCCCTATCAGTGCCAGGGAAGGAATTCCCTGGCCCCGATAGTGCCTACCGCCATGGTTCGCATGGCGGTTCCCGAACGCCAGAAACCGCGGCGGTAAGCAGGGTCATGATACCGTTGGCGGTCTTGGGTCGACCGCCGGACCGGAGTACGCAGACTCCAGCCCGTCGGTCATGACCGCCGTGGCTGTCGGAGTGGGGAAGTGGCGGTCGGTCGCGGCGGTGACCGCCGCGGTCAGAATGCCATTTTTAATACCGCTGGTCTGTTCGCGGTCCGACCGCCGCCTCTCCGCCGACCGCCAAGGTCAGAATGAGGGCCTATGTGTCTATCTAGGCAAACTCTACATGATGGAAAAGAGATATGGACACTATACCTTCAGAACTAAAAACATTCCTACTTGAACAAGGCAAACTGAGTCAAGTGCGATCAGTGTAAATGCACAATGTGGAAATGTAGTCACAATATGGTTACAACTATATCATTCAGACCAATAAGTCACATCATGATGATGTGTTTATGTATGTATGACTCCTGGCACACAATTTTATACTTAAGATCTTGGAAGTGCATCATGCAAGTCGACAGAATTTTAGCCATGTACACATGTCAAACTTGACAGGGCAAGACAATCAAGTCAGTTTGTAGCTGCATTGCATAACTCATCATGAGTCACACAACCAAGCAAGCATTGCAGACTTTACTTAATCAGAATGAGGCAGGCAGCACATTAACTGTATACATTTCACAAATTTAGACTCCCTCAAATGGATTGTAATTTGAGACATAGATTCTGGTATAAACCTACATCAAAAACATGTTGCTTTTTACTTATCCATATTTCTGTACAGTCTGTCATTGTCCATGACAGCATACACATATGGTCATTTTAAATTAGCCAATGCATCTTAGGAGTATGTGTATGCATGCTGGAGTACTCATCTGTACGCAAAGTATGTGGCATTGAATACTAGAAACCTTTCACCATGATGCAGGTTGAGTATGTTTGTGATATCCGTTTTAACGTAGTGTACCGGTATATGAATTCCTGCATTTGACCTTTTCCACAGTGCAGCAACATTACAATATACTTTGCTTTGTATGAATCCCTACAAGATATGTAACATAAGGGATATACAGTGAATGAGTTAATGATTAAAATGTCACACCATGTTTAGACTAGTGTGTTCGTCCAGCTGGCAACACAATGCCAGTTGAGGCCGAAAGACATTCCTTAGCTTTTACACCAATCACAATAGTAAAACTTGTTTACAAATACACAAACTACACAGGTATCAGAAGCCTGACACGCAGTTAAGCCCCGCCACATAATATCACCAAATACTTGATATCTATACATCCACACTCACAATGTACACCAGTCAGTCATGGTAATGAATTAGACAACACCATGTTTACCTAAAGTACCAGCCCTACAACCTTACAGCCAATGTGTTAATGCTTCTTGTCACACAATTTCACATATTGATGACATGGACTATTTTGAGGGAGGCTCAATTACCCCTGAGGCTAGAATACAACAGTCATATATTGGGCTAGTGTATGAAATTTGTGTTTTTGAAAGTCCATTGGATAATGCTCTACCACCTTTACTGAAACACATGTTGCCACGTTTTGCAATTTCTGACATGGCTCAAATCCATGATTTCAAATAACTCTGCTAACAGTGTCCTGCATTTTATAATTATGATTTGATTTGAGTTGACACACAGGTACAGTACAGGGACAGGTATGTGTCTAAAAACATTTTCTGTGTTGCATCCCAGGTTTATCTTGCTATGTCTATGGTCACTCAAACTGGAATTATGTTGCAGGAGAGCTCAAATAAATGTAGCATGTATGAGCATAGCATGCTGAGTAATGAAGGAATATGTGTGGCACATTAACACACATTTAGTATTACTCTGGTTTTGTGACACCTGTCTTTTCACAATTGTTAACAGTGTTTGTGTATTAATACCGTACATGAACAGCACCTGTGTAATACACACTTTTGCACATGTGCAACATAAACCAGCCCAGACAAGATTAATAAAGTTCAATAGACTTTGCTGCTACATATGTTGGAACATGATATTTTAGGTCTGTGGTATACCTGGCATGACCAAATTTGTTTGTGTTAAACACCTGCAGAGTATGCACCAGATGATGGCTCCTTTGCCAAAAGCTAAAGATATGCTAACCTCACCACAGATGTAAAGGTATTTATAGCATGTGGGCCTGCGAATATTGACCCTACATTCACAAATAAATGCCTCCTTGTTAATTCCAAATATTTCTGTGGCCAAATTCTGTTGTGTTGGCACACTTGACTGAAATTGGTTGTAGGTGAATGTTACCTCCCAAAACACATCACAATGTTACAATTCAAACAGATCACACAAATATCAAAAAGCTACATATATGAACATATTAGACTTACACATACCTGGCTATATGTGAGATGACCACCTAGAAGGCAAAGATTTCAACATTTCATTGTAAATAGTGCATTTACACAGTCAAATTTAAATGCTAATAACAGTGTTGTCCCAGTATTTTAGATATACACAACAGTATTGACACACACACATATATACATTGTATTAATATGGGATGCAACTAGTCATTTTGCATGACTGATCTAGCTGGATGTTGAAGGTCAGAGCTATATGTTCATCACATACCAGGATCATCCCTCAGACATGTGATTTTTAAAATTTTGCTGATCCGCATCATATCAAGTCCCATTGTACCATGACACGTGTGACACCATTGACCCTAGGCAGAATGAAGTATTGCTGTGATATGAAAGGGCAGGAATGCACCATATGGGACATTGTCAACTCCAAATCATGTTTTGTATGACACTGGTGCGCAAAGTGCTATCAGGAATTCTATGTACATTTCAAAGTTGTGCAAGGATGAATACCTTGTAAGCAGGTTTATTTTGTGTTCTCTTATAAGTCCCACATTTCTGCACATTGATATTTATGAGAGGCATATTAAACTCTGCATGTGTACAGCACAGTGTAGCACACGTGGAATGTTTTACATTTTGGTGATTGCACATTTATTTTCTGCTTAGCCATCAATGTTGGTGCTCTGTCATTTTGGGAGCATTGCTTGGTCAATCACATATGTTAAAAAAGGGAATGCTCATAACTCCATGCATTTTCATTGTATACTACCACCCACAACCCAATGGCCCTCCCCTGTCCCAGGGCATGACAAACCATCTATTACCACTAGTTTGATTCATGCTGGCTTAATGTAGGCACTCTGAGGAACACAACATCTCTTAGGTAGAATAAAAGCTTTTACATTAAATCATTGCAGTGTACATGTTTCACGTTGTATGCTGCAATGTGAAAATACAACAAATCAAATAATGTACCTAAACTGGTACTGTTTGGCATGACTGCTATTGCTACATTACAACATGCAGATGGAACATATATACATACATACTGGCCTGCCAATCTTTAGTCCAAGCAGGTCCACAAGATCTTGCTCCCATGCCACTGCGGCTGCCCAACAATATTTGATTTGTGTAACAATCTAATACTGGCTAAAGTACTTGTTCACATATAGTGGACATGCTCCCACCTGTCCTTGTGGTATTTGGATGGGTACCCCTGGCTGACCCTACTCCCAGATGCCAGAATCCTGCACAGGTAGTGCACTATTAGCCACAGGAGCCCACCCAACTCTCCCTCTGAAAAAAGCCCAAAGAAACACTTCTTAACACTATGTTAATCCATCAATCATTCAGTGATTTAAAAAGCACAGCAAATCACTCAGAAGAGTCTCACTTCTTAACACTATGTCAATCCATCAATCAATCAGGGATTTATAAAGCACAAGAAATCATTCAGAAGAGTCTCAAGGCACTGGGGTGCTTGCTGCATCATGGTCAACTATTCCCTCGAACCTGCCTAGTCAGGTCTTGAGTTGATTCCTGAATTGCCAGAGCAAGGAGACTGACCTTAGGTGCAAGGGAAGGTAATTCCAAACTTTGGCAGCACTTATTTGCAAAACCCCACTAAAAAGATAAACATCCAACAGTATAAAGAAAAATGATCAGACAATACAGTATTGAAAGACACAAAAGGTAACTAAATCTCACAACACAGTGACAAATCAGACACCAGTAAGACCAAAATACAATATCAATTACAGCCTCTCTCCATACACCTTCAACACTGTTAGACCTGGCATCCTTGGCGTAGTCTCCCCTAACTTTTTGCCTCTACTTCTCAGGTTGATACTATGTGATGGACTCTGTTTTTGCTGTTTTTCTTACTCTGGGCACTCTACCACTGCTGACCAGTGCTAAAGTGCAAGTACTCCCTATGTGAAATTGTCCGTGTAATTGGCTTTTCCATATTAGCATGTTAAATTTACTAGTAAGTCCCAAGTAAAGTGCACTTAAGGTGCCTAGGGCCTGTAAATCAAATGTTACCAGTGGGCTGCAGCACTGATTGTGCCACACACATTAGTAGCCCTGTAACCATAGCTCACACCTGCCACTGCAGTGTCTGTGTGTGCAGTGTTACGCTGCTAATTCGACCTGGCATGTGTACCCAATTTCCAAGCCTAAAAAGTCCCTTTTTATACATGTAAGGCACCCATAAGGTAGGCCCTAGGTAACCCCATGGGCAAGGTGCAGTGTATGTTAAGGGTGGGACATGTACTGATGTGTTTTACATGTCCTACCAGTGAAATAATGCCAAATTTGGTTTTCACTGTTGGAAGGCCTAGCTCTTTCACAGGTTAACATGAGGGCTGCCTTCAAATATTCTTAAAGTGCAGTTTCCCCTTGAGAGCAGATAGACATTAGGAGTTTTCTGAACTCACAATTTAAAAATACATCTTTTGGTAAAGTTGGTTTTTAGATTGTCAGTTTGAGAATGCTACTTTTAGTAAGTAGGCATTTTCTTGCTTAAACCATTCTGTGACTCTGCCTGTTTGTGGATTTCATGTCTGGGTCAGCCTGACAGTTGTGTTGTTTCTGAATCTCCTCTAGACAGTGACACAAAGGGAGCTGGGGTGTAGTGTGCATATCCTGATGAGCCATCTGGGCTAGAGAGGAGGGAGGAGTAGTCACTTACACCTAAATGGGCTGTGCCTGCCCTCACACAATGCAGTATCAAACCCCCTCGTGTGAGGGCTGTGCCTGCCCTCACACAATGCAGTATCCTACCCCCTCGTGAATGTGGGAGGCATGGCCTGGGCAAGACAGGATCTTGTGCACAACAGAGACTTTCCTTTGAAGTTTGCCTACTTCAAAGGCAGAAAGTGTTTCGCCGCTGCGCGTGGCACGAGCCGAACATTCGGCTCGGTCCACAGCACGCGGTCCTCAGACGCGCTGCGGCCCCCAGTCTGCTTTGTACTTTAAGAGGCCCCAAATTGGGCATGGGGCCTCGTTCTTTTTCCGTGCACCGCGTGCCTAGGCAGGTCAGACCCCCCACTCACCTGTTCTTTTCTTTCTTTTCTTTTCTTCTTTTCTTTGGACATCTGGTTGTGCCTTCCTTTATGTTTTTTCCCCCTTCCCATGTTACCCTTCTCTTCCCAGCATTCCTTGTTCCCTATTCTCTATGGCTCCTAGTCCATTCTGTTCTATGTGCTTTTCCCTATCTAAGATGGTGTCCTTTTACTTCCTGTTGGTCGTTTCCTGTTTGTTGGTATTTAAGGGTTGTGATTCTTTCTTTCCTTGCGCTGCAACACTTTCTGTTTGGATGGTGTCTTCGCTCCTGCTTCCTTGTATTCCTGTGCTGGTTCTCGTAAGTTCCAGTATATTTTTTCCTATATTTGCTCCTGCTGTTACCTCTTCTTTTTTGTTCCTGTTGCAGGAACCTATCTTTGTGGAGGTTTTTCCCCTTTCAGGGTTTTTTTCCCTCTGGCGCTACTTCTGAGGGACACGGCCTGCTCTTGGCGTACCCATTGCCTGCAGTACCGTGGCTACCAGAAAGAGTCACCCCTACTTGGGCCAAGGCTGAACATTCAAGAACAGGATCCACGCCACTCGCTCTGTGGCCTCCAGGGTAAAGCAGCACGTAAGTTGTGACAGAAAGGGGTATAAGTAGTGGACCAAAAACCCCAGATTTAGAGATTACTCCTGGAACCAAGAGGATCTTCTCCCATGGAGAAGAGCTTTAGTGCTGGAGGAGGAGTACTGCCCCTTTGCCTGTGACTGTTCTTTGCTGAGTTTGGCCTGCAGTTGCTGCTTCTGCCTGGAAGGAGATAGAGGATAAAAACTAGATTTTGTGGTATATTCCTGCTTGTGAAGTGTCTTCAAGGGCTTAGACTGAGCTTGCCTACTGTTTTGGAATCTAAGGGCCATCAAAGACTTCCTCTGTCAGCACCTGGACTCTCTGATGAGGCTACTGCTCTGCCAAGTGGTGCCCTATCCAGTCCCTGGGCCCTTGAAAGGTGAAGGTGGTAGACCAAGGACTGAAATCCACACACAGGAAGCCGTGAGGGGGAACATTTTGATGCACCACCTGCAATGCACCTGTAAAAATGATGCAACACCTGACTGCGGCTGCTGAAAATGACACAAACCTCACTTATCATAGTTTTCCATCACTGTGCGGCCGGATTTCACACCATCATCTCTGGGCATCGAAAATCATCTTGTACCTGCGTGGACCCACTGTGATTATTAGATAAATATTGGCTATTTTTCTAAACTGGTGTGGTGTCCATTTTGTAGTGTTTTCACTTTATCACTGTGTGTGTTAGTACAAATACTTCACACATTGACTTTGAGATGAGCCTGACTGCTTGTACCAAGCTACAAAGGGGGTGAGCAGGGGTTATCTAAATGTGTATCTCTATTGCACTGACTAGAGTGAGGGTCCCTGCATGGACAGAGTGCAAACTGACTGCCAACCAGTGACCCCAATTCTAACATTGGTGATCAGCGGTGAGGATAAAACTTGTATTTGTACTTGACATACAGTGATTAAGTGTGCACTATTGTTTTCAGTGCAGACCGTTACTTGACCACATACTACTTGTTTTTCCTTTTTCTCTTTTTGGACTTTTCTTACTTCATTTGTTTTGTGATTTTTGAACTTCTCATTGGAAACTCTCCGAACTGCCTTGGAACTTTGTACTTTTAAGTACATGCCATGTCTTAGTCTGGAGATGCACCATCTGTGGTTGTTTTTGAGTTGGAGAAGCTGGAGAGTTACACAGTTCCCCAACTGAAACAGTTCTGTAAGGATGTTTGCCTGTCCCAATAAGAGCACTGCCAGGAAGGAGGAGCTGCAAAAGGCACTGAGGGCCTGGGAGACAGCCAAGGAGGCTGGGAGCAATCATGGTGGTGTAGTGGGGCTACCTGTTCTGCCTGGGGGGAGGGTCTCCAGGGCAGGTAGCAGCATGTCCTCTAAGGGTCTGACTCCTGAAGAGTTGCAGAACAGACAGGCAGAGAAGGTGTACCAATTTGAGTTGGAGAAGCTTAAAAAGGAGATGGAGGAGAGAAGGTTGGCCATAGAAGAGAAAAAGATGCTTTTGGCTCAGGAGTTCAGTTTGAAAGAACTAGATCAGATGAGCCAGTCCAGTCCAGATGATGGCAGCAGTACCTCAGTGCAGCCTGAGAGGGGGAGCATATTCCTAAAGACCTGGTGAAAGATTATAAGAAAGGGGATGATATCTACTTGTGGTTTAAGGGTTATGAGTCTGCTTTCCATATAAACATGGTGTTAGGGTTTGTGCACAGCAAAGAGCATGTCCCCTCTCACTGCACTAGTGGGTTCTGTAATAGCTCCCTTTTAAACTGACTATTGAAAGCCTTTCTTGTTATCTCACCTTCCCCCCCCCCCTAGGCTTCTGTGTATGTTGTTTAATGTGCTGTTTTGTTTACACATTGGGCCTTGCTTTTACCAAGGCTTCTTTAAAACACTCCTCTCTAGGCCATGTGTTAATTTAACTCGTTTGCATAATAACTGAAACTCTGCACACCTTTCAAGAACATGTGCAGCATGTGAGGACCACACCCAGCTCTTCAAACCACACCCAGCTCTGCACACCTTTCAAGAACATGTGCAGCATGTGAGGACCACACCCAGCCCTGTCTATAAAAGGCAGCCCTTGAGCCTCGCCCAGTGCTTGTGCTCGTCTACCTCCCGCTTACCTGAGGACAGATCCCTCGGCGCTGGCACTCCTGCTCTCTACAGACTTTCATTGGCATTCAATGGGCGCAGCTGCTGGCTCTTCCTTTTTCCGGTTCCCGGTTCCTCCTTGCCTCAGCCTCTCTCCTACAAGCAACCTGCAAAAGAGAAAGAAGACAAGGTTAGACTGATCAGTATCTCTTGCCAGCAACAAGTAAGTGCAAAACTTTTATTACCTGAACAAACTTTGACAACAATTTCTGGATTCGTGTATAGACAATTTGAAACAAGATACCTTCCACGAACATTGTGATTCAAACTCTTTGTTACAACAATACTTTGCGGAACTTTGTGAAGCAAACATTTTTTTAATGGAACTTTTAAGAATCGAACCGTGGAAACCATTAACAGCAAGGCAAACAGTAAATCAAGGACTTGCACAAATTACATGCTGTATTTTGACGTAAAAGTACAGTATTTGTTTTATAAAAGATTCTGGAAATATGGGAAAAGTGAGTCTGCTATTGGCAATTTAGGCTTTAGTTATATTAAGATGAATGTTTGATATTGATAATTCTGATAACGGTATTTGTTTAATGTTTAGAAGCTTTAGAGTAATAGAAAGCACATCCCAGAGCAGTAACACATTCCAAACCTGGAAACTAGAGACCAGGATCCAAGAGGTACTTTTAGAAGAAAATTTCTAATAAATAAAGGGATAGTCAGGAACCCAGTTAGGAATAGGATGTACTTATCTGTTCTTTGTTTATGTTTCATTAGGCACCAGTTTCTACCGAAGTCAGAGAGGGCCGCAGATTTGTGCAGCACTTCAACAGTGGAAACGCAAGAACGCTGTTGTCTCTTTATTTTATTTTATCCACTTCCCCCCTTCCCTTGAGCTTCTGTTCTTAGTGCACTGTTTTAAAAACTAGTGTGCTGGAACAAGCAGTTTCAGGGTGGGGTCGGATTGTCTTCAACCTCCATCAGAACTGAACAAGGACTCAGGTGAGCTGGGCTTTGACAGAAGCACAAGCCTTAAATAAAAAAATAATTCAGTTCTGGTGGACGATGAATATCGGGGAAGAAATAGAGGGCATTGACGTCACGGATATGGCGCAGGCCCTAAATGAGGACTTGGCTCATAATGAATCAGTGTCTGGCATCTTGCAACATATGCAAGAGGAAATAGAGAGATTAAAGATGGAGAATACCTCTTTAAAACAGGATTTAAGCAGGTATAAATTTAGGGTATCTGAGTGGAACACAGCTTTTACGCCTTTGTTTAAAACTTCCTCAGAGACAGGGGCGCCATCAAAACATACAACTTTGCCTCCCCCAGTTGAGGTCACTGTTAATGTTCCTAATGCTGTGCCCTTAGCAGCACCTGAACGTTTTCATGGAGATAGTAACAAATTCCATGTTTTTATCAATCAATGTCAATTACACTTCGTTTGTAAGCCACAACAGTTCCCTACTGATGCTACGAAAGTGGCATTCGTCTTGTCTTATTTGGGTGGCACAGCAGCCAATTGGTCAATTCCTTTCATGGAGAGAGATGATCCCATCCTCCATAATTGGAATCAATTTAAACGTACCATGACCAGCCTTTTTGCAAAACACACTTTCATGCAGGCAAGTGATAATGAGCTTTTAAATCTTAAACAAGGTAACAAGGATTTATTGACCTATCTCACTAGTTTTAATCGTTTACTCACCGAGACACACTGGCCAGAAGAAAAGCGTGTCTCCCTTTTCTATAAAGGTTTGAGAGACGAGTTAAAAGACGCGCTGGCTCATATAGTTGATTTGCCAGAAGACTATTCGGACTTTGTAGATTTAGTTGTGAAATTAGAACATAGACTAGGAGAAAGAAAGGGAGATAAATACAAACTGGAATCACGGTTAACTTGTATTAGACACGAGAAGAAAGACCCAGATAATAAACTCCCTGAACCTGAGTCTATGCAAATAGGGACACTCAGAGGTTCACTCACATCAGAGGAAAAAGAAAGAAGGAGAAAACTTCAATTATGTTTATATTGTGGAAGGGCAGGTCACTTTGCCAGAGAATGTCCAGCAAAGCCTAAAAATCCACGAAAGGGTGCTGTTTCCTCCACCTCCTCAACTGAATCGGGAAACGATTAAGCTCGACAAGGGGAGAGGTTACTTGTTCGAGAAAACATCTTAATCAAACCTCTAATGCTGCAGCCTTCATGGTACCGCACATACCTAGACATTTCATAATTCAGGTCGTTTTAATTGTTACTACCCAAGTGAGGCATTCTCTCCCTGTCCTACTGGACTCAGGCGCGACAGGAAATTTTGTGGATAATAAGTTAGCTGAGAACTTAGGACTTCCTATGTGCCTAAAGCCTTGTCCAGAAGCAGTATGTGCAGTGGATGGGTCAGAATTGACCTCTGGATTAATCACAAAACAAACAAGTCCACTTGTTATGGTCTGTCAGAACGGGCACACAGAGGTGATTAGCTTTGATCTGATAGATACTCCTAATTTTGGTTTGATTCTCGGGGTACCCTGGTTAACAACTCATAACCCAAAAATTGATTGGGTGAATAGAAATGTTACTTTGGATTCCTCTTTCTGTAGAACCAATTGCTATCAAGAAGCAGGTACAGAACAGAGCACAGTATTACACTGTGCTAGTGTTATACAAGATGAACCAAGTCTCCCTCCTGAATATTCTGACTTTAAAGACGTCTTTGATCCAGTAAAGGCTAGTGTGCTGCCCCCACATAGGTCTTATGACTGTCGTATAGATCTTATCCCAGGGGCCCCTTTACCTAATAACAGAGTATATGCTTTGACTGACGAAGAAACCAAATACTTAAGAACCTACCTAGATGACCTACTACAGTCTGGGTTCATCCGTAATTCCACATCTCCGGTGTCATCTCCACTCTTTTTTATCCCGAAGCCGGATAAATCCCTGCGCGCGTGTATCGATTATAGAGGACTAAATAAGGCTACAATAAAGAATAAATATCCTCTTCCTCTAATACCTGTGTTGTTGGATCAGTTAAGACATCCTACTGTATACACTAAACTAGATCTGCGGGGAGCTTACCACCTGGTCCGAGTAAAAGAGGGGGATGAGTGGAAGACAGCTTTCAAGACAAAGTTTGGTTTATTTGAGTACACAGTAATGCCCTTTGGGTTATGTAATGCCCCTGCGGCCTTTCAGTTCTTTATAAATGAGGTCCTACACGAATTCCTGGACGTTTGTGTCATAGTATACATAGACGACATCCTCATTTACTCTAAGAACTCAGAAGAACATACCCAACATGTTCGTGCAGTATTATCAAAGTTAAAAGAAAATCATCTTTTTGCTAAGTTAGAAAAGTGTACTTTTAATGTCAGCAAGGTGGACTTTTTAGGATACTGCCTGTCACCTCAAGGAATAACTATGGATGTAAAGAAAATCAGTGCTATTGCTGATTGGCCAGAACCATCCTCTGTAAAAGATATTCAGAAATTTCTGGGTTTCGCCAATTTTTATAGAAAGTTTATTGCACATTTCGCAGACATTGCGGCCCCAATAACTACCTTGTTGCGGAAAGGGCAACGATTTATTTGGACTGATGAGGCGGCACACGCCTTTCAACTCCTAAAACAAAAGTTCACTTCAGCCCCAATTCTGAAACATCCTGATCCTGACTTGCCTTTTTTTGTTGAAGCGGATGCTTCACAAGTAGCTTTAGGAGGAGTTCTCTCTCAACGAGATGCAGTAGATGGCCAGTTACATCCTATAGTCTTCTATTCCAAAAAGTTATTACCAGCTGAACAAAATTACACTGTGGCTGAAAGGGAACTACTAGCTATCAAAGTAGCCTTTTCAGAATGGAGGCACCATTTAATGGGAGCCAAGTACCCAGTTACAATCTTTTCTGACCATAGGAACCTACAGTTTTTTGGATCACTTAAAGCATTAACACCACGTCAGATGCGCTGGTTAATTTTTTTTAGCACATTTGACTTTGTAATAACCTATAGACCAGGTGCACAACAAATTCAATCTGATGTGTTATCTAGATACGGACATACTTCAGACATGAAACAAGATAAAATAGGAGAACCCATTATTCCTCCCCAAAAGTTTTTGGCACCAGTACAACAGAAGGATTTCATCACAGATCTATATAATGCACACATGCAAATAGCACCTCAGGATTGGTTAAAAGATTCCCATAACACAATACAACGAGGTTTATTGTATCACGACAACATGCTGTTAGTGCCCACCTCTGAATTACAAACACAGGTGATAATTTGGCATCACGCCTCACCGTTGGCAGGTCATCCTGGTTGGGTAAAAACCCTGGAAAATGTGCAAAAACACTTTTGGTGGGACACTATAAGAAAGGACATTAAGCAATTTGTCACTATCTGTCCAATTTGTGCAAGACATAAATCTTCTCATAAGGCCCCTGACGGTTTGTTAATACCAATGCCAACACCCAAGCAACCTTGGCACACTGTGAGCGTAGACTTTATTGTAGGTTTACCACCTGTAAAATCTTTCACAACAGTGTTGGTTATAGTGGATTTTTTATCTAAAATGGCACATTTTGGACCATTGCGGAAATTACCCACGGCGGCAGAATTTGCCGATATTTTTATAAGGGAAATTGTGCGTTTACATGGTTTGCCAGGCAAAGTGGTGTCAGACCGAGGGAGCCAGTTCAACTCTAAATTTTGGAAAAAATTATGTAAAAAACTGAAAATAGATGTGGCATTATCCACTGCTTTCCACCCAGAGACAGATGGACAGACTGAACGACTGAACCAAACCTTACTTCAAACGCTACGTTGTTTATTGGCTGATTATTCTAGTGAATGGTTGGAAGCTCTCCCTGTAGCGGAGTTTGTTTATAATAATACTGAGCATTCAGCTCTACTTTGCTCACCATTCTATTTCTTGCAGGGGTATCATCCAAGAGCTATACTCATTTTGTTAGAAGATTCTCTGTTACCTACAGTAACGGATAGACTAACAAGGTTAGGTGACATACAAGACAAAGCCAGGAGACATTTATTAAAGTACAAGGAAAGCATGAAAAGACAAGCAGACAAACACAGATCTGAGGCCCCAATGTATAAAATCGGTGACAAGGTATGGCTCTCCACAAAGAAACTAAACATAGAGGGATCCCGAAAGCTGCAACCATAACTGCCATAGTAAACCCGGTAACAGTAAAATTTGATTTACCAAAAGAATATCCAGTACATACTACATTCCATGTGTCCTTGCTTAAGCCGTACAATCCAAAAATCCGACCTGAACCACCACCTCCACCCATACCAATTAAGGGAAATCTAGAATATGAAGTGAAAAGCATAAAAGACTCAAAAAGAATTAGTGGACGTCTGTTTTATTTAGTAGAATGGAAAGGATATGATGAATCTGAGAATTCATGGGAACCAGCATCATATGTACATGCCCCACAGCTGATTAGATGGTTTTATTTAAAAAATCCAGGAAAACCCCGTCCTGTAGGAGGGCCTTTGAGGGGGGCAACTGTTAGGGTTTGTGCACAGCAAAGAGCATGTCCCCTCTCACTGCACTAGTGGGTTCTGTAATAGCTCCCTTTTAAACTGACTATTGAAAGCCTTTCTTGTTATCTCACCTTCCCCCCCCCCCTAGGCTTCTGTGTATGTTGTTTAATGTGCTGTTTTGTTTACTCATTGGGCCTTGCTTTTACCAAGGCTTCTTTAAAACACTCCTCTCTAGGCCATGTGTTAATTTAACTCGTTTGCATAATAACTGAAACTCTGCACACCTTTCAAGAACATGTGCAGCATGTGAGGACCACACCCAGCTCTTCAAACCACACCCAGCTCTGCACACCTTTCAAGAACATGTGCAGCATGTGAGGACCACACCAAGCCCTGTCTATAAAAGGCAGCCCTTGAGCCTCGCCCAGTGCTTGTGCTCGTCTACCTCCCGCTTACCTGAGGACAGATCCCTCGGCGCTGGCACTCCTGCTCTCTACAGACTTTCATTGGCATTCAATGGGCGCAGCTGCTGGCTCTTCCTTTTTCCGGTTCCCGGTTCCTCCTTGCCTCAGCCTCTCTCCTACAAGCAACCTGCAAAAGAGAAAGAAGACAAGGTTAGACTGATCAGTATCTCTTGCCAGCAACAAGTAAGTGCAAAACTTTTATTACCTGAACGAACTTTGACAACAATTTCTGGATTCGTGTATAGACAATTTGAAACAAGATACCTTCCACGAACATTGTGATTCAAACTCTTTGTTACAACAATACTTTGCGGAACTTTGTGAAGCAAACATTTTTTTTATGGAACTTTTAAGAATCGAACCGTGGAAACCATTAACAGCAAGGCAAACAGTAAATCAAGGACTTGCACAAATTACATGCTGTATTTTGACGTAAATGTACAGTATTTGTTTTATAAAAGATTCTGGAAATATGGGAAAAGTGAGTCTGCTATTGGCAATTTAGGCTTTAGTTATATTAAGATGAATGTTTGATATTGATAATTCTGATAACGGTATTTGTTTAATGTTTTAGAAGCTTTAGAGTAATAGAAAGCACATCCCAGAGCAGTAACACATTCCAAACCTGGAAACTAGAGACCAGGATCCAAGAGGTACTTTTAGAAGAAAATTTCTAATAAATAAAGGGATAGTCAGGAACCCAGTTAGGAATAGGATGTACTTATCTGTTCTTTGTTTATGTTTCATTAGGCACCAGTTTCTACCGAAGTCAGAGAGGGCCGCAGATTTGTGCAGCACTTCAACAGTGGAAACGCAAGAACGCTGTTGTCTCTTTATTTTATTTTATCCACTTCCCCCCTTCCCTTGAGCTTCTGTTCTTAGTGCACTGTTTTAAAAACTAGTGTGCTGGAACAAGCAGTTTCAGGGTGGGGTCGGATTGTCTTCAACCTCCATCAGAACTGAACAAGGACTCAGGTGAGCTGGGCTTTGACACATGGTCCCTGAAGCACATTCGGTGCAGGTCTGTGGAAGCACTTCGAGGTAGAGGGGAGGTACACACTGACATCTTCAGGGGATCCTCAGGGACTCACTTACACTATCATGAAGGTCACCCTACTCACAAGATATGGTCTCACCCCTGAGCAGTACAAGGACAAATTTAGGTCCCACAAAAAGAAGAAATCCCAAGCCTGGTTAGAATGTGTTGACTCTTTTTGCAGGTTACTGGATGGTTGGGTGAAGGTCAGTGAGGTAACAACTTACTTTACAACTTAATTGCTTGGGAGCACTTGTAAAATCTTTTTTTTCCAGAGCTGCGCCAGCACCTAATTGACAGCAAGCTGACTGACCCCAGGAAGCTTGCGCAGGAAGTGGACTGTTGGGAGAGCACAAGGGTCCAAAAGAGGTATGGGTGAGACAATGCCAAGGGTGGGCAGGGTCCCCATCAGAAGACGATGGGGGGGTAATGGGTAAACAGGGGGATTTCTCTAAAGGGTCCCAACCAAGTTCCCAGGGTAAGGATACCCAGCCTCCATGTGAAAAGAAACCATGGGTCTCTACAGGGAAACCAGCAGAGAGTGGTCCCCGCAAGTGTTATGCATGTGACCAGATGGGTCATGTGAGGGGGTATCCGAATTGTCCCAAGTGGAGACCGGCACCCACTGCTGCTCAGTCACAGGGTTTAGCCAGTGTAGCACTTGAGGAGGAGTTGGTTCCAGGTGAGTGGGAGCCAGTTGAGATGACCCTTTTTTAAAGGGGTCAGTGAGATGGTCCAGAGGACCCTCATGCCTGAGAACGCTAAATAATACAGGCTGTGGGTGACCATCAATGAACGGAGGGTGCAGGCTCTGAATGACACAGGAGCCAGAGTGACTACTGTGAGAAGTCACCTGTTGTTTGAAAAGCAAGTAGAGCCCCATGCACTTCACCAAGTAGTTGTGGTAGACAACTGTGAGCACCTGTGCAAAGTGACGCAGGATCCCTTTGAGTGGGGGGTCTCAGGTTCCTTGAGGATAGCTGTGAGTTCAACCATGCCTGTTGATTGTCTGCTTGGCAATGACCTGGAGGATTCCCCTTGAAAGGAGGTGGAACACAGGTCTCACTTGGAGATGTTGGGTCTGCCTGAGTGGGTATGAGTCTCTACCTGGTCAATGACAGCCCATCAGGGTGATCAGGAGGCCCTGAGCCTGAAAAAGTGGCCCAGGTGCCTGCCAGAATGGGGAAGGGCAAGGAGTGTGGGAAACGCACCCCAGATTTTCCAATGGTCCGGGAGGAGGCTAAACCTGAGGGGGACGACCAGAGCCTACAGGGGAACAAGTGACTGAACTGGGGGAGGTGCCCGAGCTTACTCAGTGGCAGTAGGAAAGGGGACCCACCAGGGTAGCATTCTGTTAGACACAGAAAACAAGGCATACTTTGGATGGGTTGTGGCAGCAGGTTGCAGACCACGCGTCCGGCAAGGAGTCTGGTTCAGACTTGATTTATTGGGAGGATGGCCTCCTATATAGCGAGCCTAAGGTTGCTGAACATGGGGCAGCCTGTGTGCTGGTGGTACTCCAGTGCTTCAGAGCGTTCCTTCTGGGACAGTCTCATGATGTGCCTTTAGCTAGACATTTGGGGCAGGACAAGACATTTGAGAGGCTTGTTGCCCACTTTTACTAACCCTAAATGTGCAGGCGCTCAGATGTGCACTGTAAGTCTTGCCAAACTTGTCAGGCAAGTGGCAAGACTGGGGGGAAATGTAAGTCTCTCCTACAACATGTTCCTGTTGTCAGCACCCCCTTAAAAGGGTTGGTATTGACATTGTGGGGCCTCCGAGTCCCAAGACAGCCGTGGGCAACAGGTTTATCCTGGTATTGGTGGACCATGCCACCAGGTACCCAGAAGCTAGGGCCAGATGTAGGAAGCCTTTTGCGCCTCGCAAATGGCAAAAAACGCTGTTTGCGAGGCGCAAAAGGCCTTACGCGATGCATAGTCAGTACCGACTCGCAAAATGTGATTCCGACTCGCAAATAGGAAGGGGCGTTCCCTTCCCATTTGCGACCGCATCGCAAAGTTGAGTTGCTTTGTGACCGCGAAAGCGGTCGCAAACCAACTCGCAGTTACCACCCACTTGAAGTAGATGGTAACTCATTCGCAAAAGGGAAGTGGTCCCTATGGGACCCCTTCCCCTTTGTGAATGCCACAAAAATGTATTTTTCAGAGCAGGCAGTGGTGCTATGGACCACTGCCTACTTTGAAAAAACCGAAACTAAATGGTTTCGGTATTTTTTCTTTTTGCAGCTCGTTTTCCTTTAAGGAAAACAGGCTGCAAAAAGAAGAAAAAAACTGCTTTATTTAAAAGCAGTCACAGACATGGTGGTCTGCTGTCTCCAGCAGGCCACCATCCCTGTGAGTGCCTAGACTCGCGATGGGGTCGCAAACTGCGACCCACCTCATAAATATTAATGAGGTGGGTCTTTGCGACCCCATAGCGAGTCACAGAAGGTGTCTGAGACACCTTTCTGCATCACGGATTGCGAGTTGCAATTTGCGAGTCGCTATGACTCGCAAATTGCAAGTCGCAATTTGTAACTTACCTACATCTGGCCCCTAGTCCTTTGAGATCAAACACTACCCCTTTGGTGGGACGTGCATTGATGGGGGATTTTACGCGCATGGGGTTCCCAAAGGAGGTGGTATCTGACAGGGGTACCAACTTTATATCCACATATATGAAGTCTCTAAGGAAGGAGTGTGAGGTAACCTACACGATTACCACTCCTTACCATCCCCAAGGAAACGGACTGGTTGAGAGACCTAACCGGACTTTAAAGGGTATGATTATGGGTCTGTCAGAGCCCTTGAGGTGTAAATGGGATGTCCTCTTGCCATGCTTTTTGTTCGCCCACAGGGAGGTGCCACAAAAAAGTCTTGGATTTAGCCCTTTTGAGTTGTTATATGGCCACCCTGTCAGGGGATCTTTGAGTCTAGTTAGGGAAGGCTTGGAGTAGACCTCCAGTGAGCTCCCCCCCAGGATGTATTCAGTTACATGCTGGCTTTTAGGAACCAGACTTCCCACAGCGCAAGAGTGATGTCACCTATCTGGTGAACTTGTGGGCTCCTAGGATCCCTTTCAGGGTCCTGCACGTGAAACAACTCAAGTCTCACTTTGCGATGAAAGAAGTTACTATGCTCTTGGCAACAGACAATGGGGTGGAGGAATAGAGTGAGCCTCTTCCTAAACTCCTGTCTGCCAAAGTGAAATATCATTCAGTTGAGGTTCCGAACCTCCCCCCTCACTGACTCTAGAACAACAGAGGGACTGTTGCAAAGTGTATGGACAGTTTGATTCTCTTGTTTCTTTTATCCCAGGAGTCACGCGCTTGTGCACACATGATGTGGCCACTGGGGACAATCCACCTGTGAAACATACAATTTAAAGGGTGACTGACAAGGTTAGAGCCAGCATTAAGGATGAGGTATCCAAAATATTAGCTCTTGGGGTTATTGGGTTTTCCAGTAGCCCTTGGGCCAGTCCTGTGGTCTTGGTCCCAAAAGCTGCTGCTCCTGGTGTTACTTCCGAACTCAGAATCATCTGTGTGGATTACTGGACACTCAGTGCTGTCATGAAGACTGATGCACACCCCACCTGAGCTGATGAGCTCATTGATCGGTTAGGGGCTGCCAAATATCTAAGTACTTTTGATCTGCCCTCTGGATATTGGCAGATTGCTTTGACTGAGGGGGCTCAAGAGAAGACTGCATTTTCTACCCCGGATGGGCACTACCAGTTTAAGGTGATGCCTTTTGGGATGAAAAATGCCTCTGCCATCTTCCAGGGGCTGGTTAACAAGGTGTTGACTGGCTAGGAGGATTTCAGTACAGCCTACCTGGATGACACTGCTGTGTTCATCTCCATTGGGAGGAACACTTGCAAAACTTCTGTAAAGTGTTAGAGGCCCTGCAGAAGGCAGGCCTCGCTATTAAGGCAAGCAAGTGCCAAATAGGGCAGGGCTCTGTAGTGTACTTGGGACACCAGGTAGGGAGTGGCCAGGTGGCACCCCTACAACCCAAGATTGACACTATTCTGGCTTGGGAGCCTCCCATGACCGAGAATGAGGTGAGCACCTTTTAGGGTCTCACAGGTTACTATATGGGGTGTGTTGAGGGTTATGGCACTATTGCTGCTCCCTTAACAGAGTTAACTTCCAAGAAACAACAAAAAAATGTAATCTGGACTAAGACTTGCCAGACGGCTTTTGATGCCCTGATGGCAACCATGTTCACTCACTCATGCTGCAGGCACCTGACGTCCTTTAAAGAATTTATCATGCAGACTGATGCTTCAGAGCATGGTGTGGGAGCGGTACTAGCCTAGCTAAATGAAGAGGGCCTAGACCAGTCTGTAGCCTTCATTAGTAAGAGGTTGTTTTCCCAGGAACATGGACCTTACTTGTTTGGGACTCACTCCTGGGTTCAGACAGACCACAGGCCCCTCAGATGGTTAATGCAGATGAGGGGTGAGAAACCAAAACTGTTGACATGGTCCGTCTCCCTACAGGGAATGGACTTTACGGTAGAACACCGCCCTGGAACAGAACATGCCAATGTAGATGGTCTGCCCAGATTCTTCCGCCTTAGTGATGAGAACTCCCATGAGGGTGGGTAGTTATCCCCACTTTAAGCTGGGGGGACACATGTTAGAATTAGCATCCTTGCAGTAGTCTCCCCTATCTCTTTTGTCTCTGCATCTATGTTTTGACTGTGTGCTGGATTTTGTTCTTGCTATTTTTGGAATTCTGGGCACGTTACCACTGCTGACCAGTGCTAAAAGTGCAAGTGCTCCCAGTGTAAATTTAATGTGTAATTGGCTTTTGCATGATTGGTGTTATAAATGGGGTCTTTGGTTGACAGTCAGGTTACCTCCTGTTCAAGCAAGGACCCTCACTCTAGTCAGGGTAAAAGAGAATCACCCTCAGATAACCCCTGCTTACCCCCTTGGTAGCTTGGCAGAGCAGTAGGCTTAACTTCAGAGTGCTGGGTGTAAAGTATTTGTACCAACACACACAGTAACTTAATGAAAACACTAAAAAATGACACAACACCAGTTTAGAAAAATAGGAAATATTTATCTAAACAAAACAAGACCAAAACGACAAACATCCGCCATACACAGGTCAAGTTATGAATTTTTAAAGATTAAACTCAAAAATAGCGCTTAGAAACACAAAATGCTTTGATGAGGTGTTAACGCAGCGTCGTGATGGAGTGGTTCCCAACAAGCCGACACCAGCGGCGCCGGACACGGAGTCGCGTAGACCCCCAAGTACAGTACCTTTGGTGAAGAGTAAAAACAAGTCGATGTGCTAAGTCGGGGATCGCAGCATCTGTGCGAAATGTTGAATCTGTGCACTTCGAGCGGCGTCGGTCATGACGTGGTGCGGCGACTTCCACGGAGTCACGGACTTCAGCGGGGCTGCCGCGGCGTCGGGCCTGCGAAGGTCGTCACGTTCCCGCAAAGAGCACGGAGTTGGTTGCAGCCGGCGTCACCGGATTCACCAGCGGTGTTGGTCTGAAGACGTCCTAAGTCGATTTCCTTGGAATTCCACCAGCTTTCCTTTCAAGGGCCCAGGAACTGGGTAGGGCACCACTTGTCAGAGCAGGAGTCTCTCCAGAGACTCCAGGTGCTGGCAGAGAAAAGTCTTTGCTGTCACTGAGACTTCAAACAACAGGAGGCAAGCTCTAAATCACGCCCTTGGAGATTTTGTCACAAGATGGAAGGCACACAAAGTCCAGTCCTTGCCCTCTTACTCTGGCAGAAGCAGCAACTGCAGGATAGCTCCACAAAGCACAGTCACAGGCTGGACAGCACTTCTCCTCAGCTCTTCAGCTCTTCTCCAGGCAGAGGTTCCTCTTGATGTCCAGAAGTGATCTAAAGTCTGTGGTTTTGGGTGAGCTTCTTATACCCAATTTCTCCTTTGAAGTAGGCCTACTTCAAAGTAAAGTCTCTTGTGAATGTGAGATCCTGCCTTGCCCAGGCCAGGCCCCAGACACTCACCAGGTAGTCGGAGACTGTATTGTGTGAGGACAGGCACAGCCCTTTCAGGTGTAAGTGACCACTCCTCCCCTCCCTCCTAGCACAGATGGCTCATCAGGAAATGCAGACTACACCCCAGCTCCCTTTGTGACACTGTCGAGTGTGAGGTGCAACTAGTGGCGGCCCGTACTATCGGGCAGAGGGGCCATGCCCCCCAACCTTTTGCCCCTCATGAAGAGTGTCTGTCAGGCTGAACAGATGTCAGCCTGACAGACACTCTGCATGTTCAGCTCAGGCAGCCAGGAGCAGACATGTGCAATTTGCGCACACTCCTGGCTGCCTGAGCTGAACTTTGCTGGGCTGAGGAGGTCACAGCTCCTATGGATGTGACCATCCTCGGCTCAGCAAAGGTGCCTCGAGGCCCTCTCCTGGGTGACAAGGAAAGCGTCACCAATTGACACTCTCCCTGGGCGCTTCAGGTTTAAGCCCTGAAGTGCCCAGGGCGAGTGTCAATCAGTGACACTTTGTCACAGAGTGGGGTGGGGTCAGCAGTCTCACTGACCCCATCCCACTCTGTGACGAGGCTGGGACTGCTGACTTCCCTCATTGGCAGACCTAAGGTCAGCCAATGAGGGAAGGCAGCAGTCCCAACCCTCCTGGGACCTGGAGGCTGAAGGTAAGTGTTTGTGTGTGTGTATGTGTGTGATTTAAATTGAATGTTTGATGCGCGCGTGCATGTTTGAGTGCTATGAGTGTTGTTAATGGATGTGTGTGCGTGCGTGTGTGTGTGAAAGAATGGGTGTGTGCGATCTTTCAAAATGAATGTTTGATGCTTGCGTGCCTGTTTGAATGGTATGAGTGTTGTTAACGGAGGTGCGTGCATGCGTGCGTGTCTGTGTGTGAAAGAATGAGTGTGTGTGTGTCCCACCCTCCCTCCTAAAGCTGCCAGCTGCCACTGGGTGCAACCAGCCCAACTGTCAAACTGACCCAGACAGGGAATCCACAAACAAGCAGAGTCACAGATATGGTATAAGCAAGAAAATGCTCAATTTCTAAAAGTGGCATTTTCAAACACACAATCTTAAAATCAACTTGCATGCGTGCATGCGTGCGTGTCTGTGTGTGAAAGAATGAGTGTGTGTGTGTGTGTTCCGCCCCCCCCCCCCCTAAAGCTGCCAGCCACCACTGGGTGCAACCAGCCCAACTGTCAAACTGACCCAGACAGGGAATCCACAAACAGGCAGAGTCACAGAAATGGTATAAGCAAGAAAATGCTCACTTTCTAAAAGTGGCATTTTCAAACACACAATCTTAAAATCAACTTTACTAAAAGATGGATTTTTAAATTGTGAGCTCAGAGACCCCAAACTCCACATGTCCAACCGCTCCCAAAGGGAATCTACACTTTAATCAGATTTAAAGGTAGCCCCATGTTAACCTATGATAGGGACAGCCCTTGCAACAGTGAAAAAGTAATTTAGCAATATTTCACTGTCAGGACATATAAAACACATTACTATATGTCCTAACTTAATCATACACTGCACCCTGCCCTTGGGGCTACCTAGGGCCTACCTTAGGGGTGTCTGACATGGAAGAAAAGGGGAGGTTTAGGCCTGGCAAGTGTGTACACTTGGCAAGTCGAATTTACAGTTAAAACTGCACACACAGACACTGCAGTGGCAGGTCTGAGACATGATTACAGAGCTACTCATGTGGGTGGCACAACCAGTGCTGCAGGCCCATTAGTAGCATTTTATTTACAGGCCCTGGCACCTCTAGTGCACCTTTCTAGCGACATACTAGTAAATCAAATATGCCAATCATGGATATACTAATTACATACAATTTACAAAGAGAGCATATGCACTTTAGCACTGGTTAGCAGTGGTAAAAGTGCTCAGAGTTCAAAAGCCAACAGCAACAGATCAGAAAATATTAGAGGCAGGAGGCAAGAAAGACTGGGGATGACCCTGCATAAGCAAAAAAGTCCAACAATTGGAATATTTGATTCACTAGTAGGTCCCTAGTAAAGTACACTAGAGGTGCCCAGGGCCTGTAAATCAAATGCTACTAGTGGGCCTGTAGCACTGATTGTGCCTCCCACAAGAGTAGCCCTGTAAACATGGCTCAGAACTGACACTGCAGTGTCTGTGTGTGCATTGTTAATCTGCTGATTCGACCTGGCAAGTGAACCCATTTGCCAGGCCTAACCCTTCCCTTTTTATAAATTTAAGGCACCAATAACGTAGCCCCTAGATAGCCCCATGGGCAGGGTGGAGTGTATGCTAAAGGTGGGACATGTACTGATATGTGAAATACTGCCAAATTTGTTTTTCAGTATTGCAAGACCTATCTCTCTCATAGGTTAACAAGGGGGCTGCCTTTAAATATCCCTTTGGGAGCAGGTAATGATGTGGAGCTTGAGGTCTCTGAACTCACAATTTAGAAATACATATTTTGGTAATGTTGGTTTTTAGATTGTCAGTTTGAAAATACACCTTTAAAAAAGTAGGCATTTTCTTGCTTATACCATTCTGTAACTCTGCCTGCTTGTGTATTCCCTCTTTGGGTCAGAATGACAGTTGGGCTGTTTGTGAATCTCCATTAGACAATGACCTAAAGGGAGCTGGTGTGGCCTGCATATCCTGATGGGCCACCTGGGCTAGAATGGAGGGAGGAGTGGTCACTTACACCTGAAAGGGCTGGGTCTGCCCTCACACAATACAGTCTCCAGTCCCCTGGTGTGTGACTAGAGCCAGGCCAGGGCAAGGCAGGATCTTGTGAACAATAGATACGTTCATTTGAAGTTTGCCTACTTCAAAGGCAGAAAGGGGTATAAGTAGTGGACCCAAAACCCCAGATTTAGAAATTACTTCTGGAACCAAGAGGAACCTCTGCCAAGGAGAAGAGCTGAAGAGTTGGAGAAGGAGTACTGCCCCTTTGTCTGTGACTGTTCTTTGCTGGGTTGGCCTGCAGTTCCTGCTTCTGCCTGAAAGAGGACAGAGACTGGATCTTGTGGTTTATTCCTGTTTGTGAAGTGTCTTGAAAGGGCTTGGACTGAGCTTGCCTCCTGTTTTGAAGTCTCAGGGCCATCAAAGACTTCCTCTGCAAGCACCTGGACTCTCTACTGAGACTCCTGCCCTGCCAAGTGGTGCCCTATCCAGTCCCTGGGCCCTTGAAAGGTGAACCTGGTAGGACAAGGACAGAAATCCATGAACAGGAAGCCGTGCGTGGAACATTTTTATACACCACCTGCAACGTGGCTGTAAAAACTACGTGCCACCTGCCTCTTGTCTGAAATTGATGCACCACCTGCATCAAGGCTGGGAAATCAATGCATCATCTGCATCGCGGCTGGAGAAATGATGCAACTCCCGCTTGTGGCTGCTGAAAACGATGCAAACCCCACATAACACAGTTTTCCATCACCATGCGGCTGAATTTTCCATGCATCATCGCTGGGCGTCAAAAATCATCATGAACCTGTGCGGCCCCAAGGTGCATCCTCCCTTGCGGGAGAGAAAACTACGCATTGCTGGCTTTTTTTCAACTGACGCTCACCCATGCAGCAAACCAGGTACTCCATTGTCTTCTATGAAGTAAGGGTCTATTATTTTTAAAAGTCATAACTTTACTTGTGTATGTTGGATTTTTGTCATTTTGGTCTTGTTTGATTTAGATAAATATTGGCTATTTTTCTAAACTGATGTGGTGTCCATTTTGTAGTGTTTTCACTGTATTATGGTGTGTGTTGGTACAAATACTTTACACATTGCCTTTAAGATAACCCTGGCTGCTTGTGCCAATCTACCAAGGGGTGAGCAGGGGTTACCTAAATGTGTATCTCTGTTGCCCTGACTAGAGTGAGGGTCCCTGCTTGGACAGAGTGCAAACTGACTGCCAACCAGAGACCCTATTTCTAGCAGTGTACATGATATTAGGGACCATTTTTATTGCAAATCACCTTTCTGCTTTGCAAGTCACCTTGCTGCGTATCAGTGTGACAGTGTGAAAGGGATGGAATGTGTTGGCACACAATGACCTGCCTGGCACCAAGGCAGGCAGCCTTGCACCATGGTGCAATGGTGCCTGTGGTGCATGCAGGATTGTTTTTGTGCAGGAGGGGCTACCTTCCTGCACAAAAGCCATGCTTAAAGGCATATTCCTCCATTTAAGATATTTTTCCCTATTTCTCCTCACCTGGGGAGGCGTTTCTTTTTGCAGCATTCCCAGGTTGACCAGGTTTTGACACCCTGGGAAAGCAACACCCATGGAACACCTCCCTTGCGCAGAGTAATGCAAAGTATCGATTTGTGCTGCATTGCATCACTCCAGATTTTTTATACCATTCCGAGCCACACAAAGTGGCTTTACATGGCTACAAAAGTCTGACCAAGAGGTTTGCATCAATCATGTACCAATATGTGTGTTGCAAGCATGACACAAACCTTTTGTAAATATGCCCCTTGGTCCATAGACAAACACAGAGATGGTTGTTATGCCATAAATTTCTAAATTAAAGTTGGTATGATGCATTTTTCAGAATTCCTTACCAATCAGTAGGCGATTCCCATATTGACCATTCTGGAAGCGCTCATTGATCTTACACTGCCGAAAGATGTGGGCATCAGGTGCTCTCCCAGGATATGGGGCCAGCACATTGACAAACATCCCGAGATGATAAACTATGGCCTGGACTTGGATAGAATTGATATGCTGCCGGTTCCTGAAGAGGAGAGAAGTTTCAAAATGTGTGCAATCCATTGCAGCTAGGACATGTGGGAATCCCGCAATGCCATAAATGTCTTGGTGATGTCCAGTTATTATTGCTGGGGTTTGGGGAAGAGGAGGTACTGTGAGATGAGTCAGATTATAGCATCCAGGACAGAGGAAGGAATGAAGAAAATGATCCCTGGGATATTCCTGCCACTCTGGCTGTTGTGCTGTGGAAGGAACCAGATACCAGCATGTGAAGCATAGCCAGTAGTTTCAAATGTGGTACGATGCTAGTGGGCCTTGCAGTTGGTGGCTGGAGAGTTGGCCCATTCCTATGGACCAACTGAATGCTGGACTCCCCTCTGAGTCTAAAGTGTTTTATGACCTCCTCCTCCCAGAGGTCAATAAGGGTTATGTCCTGCCGGAACACACACATGTGGTGATGGACTCCTAGCGACTCATAGCTGCAGGATAATAACCTCCACGGCATAGCTGAACTTACCAAAATGTTTTGTTGGATTGGTCTTTTTGTACCACAGCCACTGTGTCATTTCCTACACCTGGGTTACCAATGTACAGAAATTCTGGCACATTTCAGGCTTTGTGATGCGGGTAACAATGATGTGTGACACATTGACAAAGCCATAATTATGAATGCATTACTCAGGGCCATTCCATTGCTTTCAACTGGTGACCTATTAAGAGGTACTTGTATGAAAAGAACTCTGCTGTTAAAGGGTAGAGACTGCCCGGTGGAGTGGGGGCACATGTTGATTGTAAACTACTCGGTGTTTTCTAATTGAGTATCATCTATTTACACTTTCGGTTCTAAGTCTGCACTATGCATAATCACTCTTTGAGTTAACATGTGAATACATATTGCGTTTGATTCTCCAAAGCTGGAAAAACCTACAACTAACCTGAACAATTACTCCAGAATCTTAAAAGGATTCCGAAAAAATGGTAACCTTGTTCTTTGTTGGTAAAACATTTGCCATTCCCTCGTTTTAACTGGTTTTTCTGACCAATTCCTCCTTGTACTACTTGTTGGATAGACCCCTTCCCTATATATTTATGAAGAGTAGCTAGGGCACTCACAGCGTGCTCTGTTAAAATGATCTTGCGACCTACAGCTGCAAGACAGAACTTCTGCAATACATTCATAAAAAAGGTGCTGTCTATTCAGTAGCAAGGTGCATTAAGGTAAAGTTCTCTCTCCTCCTTTCTATTTGTTTGATGTTATCTGCCTATTTTCCATTCTGCAAGGTCATGTGTTGTACAGCACACAGACACCCAGGACTTGGTGCACTATTCCTCTTTGAGGCATCTGTGAACATTTACACAGTAGAAAGTGTGAGAGGTTTGTACCCTCACTATGACTTTTAAGCAAACCAAGATCCCTTCCTCTAACTGGGCTTGATAGCAGGAATGGTTGACCTATGAAAGCAGCGCTGCGCTTTCATGGAAGTAGTAAACAATGGTGCTGGCACCATAACACCAGGGACCGTACTTATAATTTTTTCAAGCAACGTAACTCAGGAAGATACCTTGGTAAGCTGCGTTAAAGGGAGAGGGCAGGAATGCACCTTATCTATCAAGATATGGACAAATTCTGCTTTCTGCTTGTGCTGATGCATTATTGGCTGTCTAGCGTCAACCCAGGCACCCTTGCACCATGGTTCAAGGGTGCTTGCGTTGTAAGCAGGATTGTTTTTATGCAGGAAGGGATAACATCCTGCGCAAAAAGTAATATTTTGAGGCTTTTTTCTCTCTCTACATGTTCTGCAGAATGCAACACACATAGAAAGAGGAAAACAATGAAGAGAAATAAAGATATGTTGATTCGCCTGGGAGGGAATAGCATTTTGAACCATTCCCAGGTCTACCACTCATGGTAAATCAGGGAATGTGCCAAAATTCAAAGGGGATGTGTGGGGACACCCATGCCCCACCCATGGAATGCCTCCCTGGGGCAAACTAAATCAAGCTAGTGATACTCCATAATTACCAATCACCGCAAGGCCAAGGAGGTTGACCTTGTTTGGCTTGGTAAATCTCATCTAGGCTTACATTGCCCTTCCCTTACCTTGTGTGCCACAAGGGCGACGTAAAACTTTGATATATATATATATATATATATATATATATATATATATATATATATGTATATATGTATATATATATATATATATATATATATATATATATATATATATATATATATATATATATATATATATCAGATAGATCAGTGCCCTCAGGCATACTGTAATATCGTGTAGCATGTTTACAAGTTCTAATGTCTTGCTGTGCACCGCAGCAAAAGCAGCATAGATTCCTTGCAGGGTTAGGGATCTCCAGGCTTTGCGCGTCTGGCAAAGATGAGGGAATTCGATAACCTTCTCTCTTTTGGTCTTAGGGCGAGTTGAATGCGTCTGGCCTGCCAAGACACACTTTAACGGGCTTCTGAAAACACTCAAAAGGCAGACATAAATGTGTGCATGGGCAGCCAGCCAGGGTGACCTGGGGAGGGGGGCAGTCGGATTTCAAGCAGGGCAGGGCCCTGAAGGAATTATCAGGACAAAGCTGGCTGGGGGGAGTGCACAGAGAACCGAACGTTGAACTCAAAAAGCTTTAGCGAACATGAACCCTGCCATGATTTAAGAAGAAAAGCATTCCCACCTGTCCAGCTTCAGAGGGGGAAGAAAAATGTAAAGGATATGCAATTAAATTGAGCTCGAGATTTTCGTGTCTGTGGCCGGGCCTTCCATGCCCTTGTGTGAGTCAGGGTGGAACCACGTGCGAAATAAAAAAGGTTTCACCTCCCACATTAACGTGGGAAGAGTTTCTAATGGGCTTTGCTGTACATAGTTGCGACGTGCAAAGTTCATAAGTCAAAAAGTTAGCCCCGATAATGCGCCCATTGTGCTCTTTCAGGCCTGTGGTAAGGCTGCTTCATGTAAAGTGCGTTCTGGTTTAATTCCCTGCTCACATCCCATCCTAATGATTGTGGTAGTCCACCCCATCATTTATTTTTCCAAAGAGGGTGGCATTTATAACTGAAGTGGTTTTGTGGCTCATAAAAGTGGCCTCTTGTGTCAAGGATGTCTCACGGGGGTTACTATTATACAAGAGAAGCGTGCTCGACAGGCTAAGAACAGGGATAGTAGGAAAGAAAGGTTCAAAATTATACCCAAAGATCATGTGTTACAACACTTTTGAAACTGCAGCCAAGATTCGGTTCTCCACCCTATGTTTGTACCACCCATATTTCTCTTTACCGATCCCTAGAGCGGATGAAAGTTCAATTGTAGCCCGCAAAGCAAAGGCACCCTTTTCACTCAAATTCAACCTGCCTTCCTGTTCACACGGAACAGAGTAGGGTGTCCTTATTGGCATGGGTTTTCAGTCAGGCAGTACCGTAGCACTGGATTTCAAGATGTCGTCTGAAGTCGGAATATTGTAACACCTCACAATTTGCCACCACAGTAACAGAGGGGACTATTTAGTCCCTATGGCCTCCTTGCGCCACATTTGTGTTAAAGCTAATGTGGCCTTACAAAGCCAAAAATGCTGTGCCACATTTACAAAGTGCTGCAATGCTTTCATTGCCCCACTTTGTAACCCCTTGTGCCACAATATGCCTGCACCAAGCATAATGTATACAAGTGGGGTGTTCGGAGCTGGGGAGGGCATAAAAATGGTGCAAAGGAATCTATGAAATTTCTTAATGCCATTTTTATTGGCATTTTTTAACGCCTGCTAAGAGCAGGCGTTAAACAGAGGCTCCCATTGAATACAATGGGCCACTGGGTGTTTTGCAGGATTAGCGTCAACATTTTAGACGCTAATCCTGCAAAGCGCCGGACTAGCGTAAAAAATTATGACACTAGTCACCCTAACTACCACCATGGTGTACCATATTTTAAATTCGGCTCTACCATGGTGGTGTTAGAGGGTGCTAAGGGACACAAGAAAAGTGGTGTGCACCACTTTTCATGAATCTGCCCCAGAGATTCTGGTCTTCGAAAAACCTGCTTTATGATTTTGACTCAATTACAATTATCCAATGTATTCTCTTGCCATAAGATTGTTCAGCTACAGGAACAACACAACACTTTGGTGCATATGTATGAGCCACTTGTGCCGCTGGAGTGTCACTTTTTGTGACGTTCTGGCAGCACAGAGCGTCACAACATTATTTGTGTGGTGCCACGCAAAGCCACTTTGCGTGGCTTTGAATGGCCTCATAAATATGGAGCAAGGCAAGGCACCATATATCGCTGTGTTTCCTTACTCTGCGCTCAGGAGGAATTCCATGGGATTTGTGGTGGGTGTTTCCACACAAGACCCATGGGGCCAGATTTACAAGGCCCTCGCATCTCATAGCGCCACAATAGCATAATTTGTTTCTGATGATAATGTGGCATTAAGAAGTCCATTCTCCTTCTCCATATTTATAAAGTAGCGCAATGCGTGCATTGTGCCACGTTGTAACCCCTTTGGCACATTATGCCTGCACCAGGCATAATGTATTCAAAGGGGACAGTCCCACGCAGGTAGGCCCTTAAAATGGCGCAGTGAAATTTACAACATTTCACTGCACCATTTTTAGCGTTGTTTTTGACGACTGACTCAGTCAGGCATTGAAAAGACACAGCCATTACTTTCAATGGGCCTCTCTTTACTTTGCTGAATTAGTGCCACCGTTTATGGTGCTAATCCTGCAAAGTACCACAATAGTGTAATAAATTATGACACTATTGTCCTAACATGCGCCATGCTGCACTGTATTGTAAATATTTCACACACATGGTGACATTAGTGGGGGCACAAGAAAAGTGGCATATCAAAGCTGATGCGCCATTTTCTTGTAAATCTGCCCCATGGTTTTTGATGCTTACCCACTCTTACAAAACAACGTAAACCTGGGGATGCGCCAAAACCTTAAGTCTCCTAAGATGAGGCGTAACAAGAAGAATTATTTTGATTTCTCTCTGTTTTTTTTTCTCTTCCTATATGTACTGCATTCTGCAGCACACATAGCAAGAGGAGAAAGCCTCTAGGGATTATTTTTGTGGAGGAAGGTGGCCCTTCCTGCACAAAAAACAATCCTGCCGACAACACAGGCCCCCTTGCACCATGGTAGACGGGTGCCTGCATTGGTGCTAGGTTGCCGAAACAGCGCTAGCACAGGTAGTAGGACAGGAATGCATCACATTGCATTAATATAGTGCATTCCTGCCTTTCACTTTGGCATAGGGCAGTGAAGCAAGTGGACGCTGCGCTGCCCTAAGCCAAATCCCCCTAAATGAGGGCTACTATTTTCATTTTTGATCATGTCCACGGTTGTGTTGCATTTTGCAATGCATCGCAGAGCAGACAACTTTTGACCACCATCCATTTATCTCCGTGTCTTCAACATATCACTCAAAATTTGGGAGACATCAGGGTGCATATTTATACTTTTTGGTGCAAAACTGCACTAATGCAGTTTTGCATCAAAACGTTTTGCACCGGATTGCACCATTCTTGAACGTCAGCCAGGCACCATATTTATGGAATGTGCAAGCTGGCACAAAGGGTAGGCTAGCACAAAAAAGAATTACGTTAGCGCGGTGGGGTGGCGGTGTGGGAGAAGGGGGTTTTGCACCAAAAAATGAAGTTAGGCAGGTTAGAGTAAAAAAAAATGACTCTGACCAGCCTAGCATCATTTTCTGATGCAAAACCATCCATACCACATGACTCCTGTCTTAGAAAAGACAGGAGTCATGCCCACCACCCCAATGGCCAGCACAGGGGACTAGGGTCTCCTGGGCATGGCCATTGCACCCAATGCCATGTAGGGGGATCCATTTCAGGTTCCCCAATGGCACTTTAAAAAGATATGTACTTACCTGTACTTACCTAAACTTACCTAGGATGGGGTCCCCCATCCTCTACTGTCCCTCTGGTGTGGGTGGGGGTGTCCCTGGCCCTAGGGAGGGCACCTCTGGGCTTATTCCATGGTGTTCCATCATGGAAATAGGCCCACAGGTCCGCTAATGCCTGCCCTGACCCAGACATTAAATAATGGTTCAAAGCAAGCTTTGAACCATTAATTGACCCCCTCCTCCCCCTATGCATGATTTTAGCATGGGAGATAAATATGGAGCTAAGGCCATAGAGTGATTGTTTGCATGGGAATACCTACCTTGCATCTCCTTGATGAAAGGTAGGTTTCAACGTCCAAAAAATGACTTTAACTCCATAACTTTGGCGCTAAACGGGTCTAGCACCAAAGTATAAATATGGAGATAGTTTTGCACCAAATTTGCATAAAAATAATGATGCAAACTCAACGAAAAGTAATATAGATATGCCCCCAAATGTGCCCAACGCTGATCTTTGTACCTCCAATATAATTTTAATTTTTTCCACAAGTTGAATTTCTGTTTTCGAGATGTTATAGAGGACTTGGCACTGGAAAAAGTATGATGCAACAGGGTTGGTTGTTTAAGAAATGGTAAGAGGTTAATGTGAGTGCCTTGTCACTGGAGGAACATTCAACAACAGCTTGTATTTTATACAGAACACATAAGGTATATTCTAGGATATGGTGCACTTCTTATCTTCATCTTGTTATAGTCATCAACTTATGTATTCATAAAGAGAACACAATCTATTTGCTAAGACAGACTTCAAGTCTTATATTTTCACACAGAAAATGACCAGTGCTAAGAGAGGGTTACATCAGCAGGCGGAATGTAGTGTGAAGAGTTTACACAGGTGCTCAACTAATCCGAACAAGAGAAATGTTCACGTTTTTCAAGTATTTTCTTGGGTAAACAGATCAATTTCATGTTACTGTTTTTCAGCCCTATTAGTGCTATTTGTAAAACACGGATTCGTTCCGATTTGAGCACAACAACAGATGTGATGAGTCTGATCAAGAGCGAAAGAAAGTTTGAGAGCCTAGGGGCCAATTGCAAGGGCTAATGGCTCAGTAGACAAAGGGATTCACTGCAGGGATCTGCCTTCGATCTGGTGGTCCCATATTCGAGACATGGCTGGACCGCTTAGACTGCAATCTTCTGGAGGTCCATAAAATAAGTACCATTGTGTAAACATTGGTTATTCAGCACCAAGATATCCACAGGTGAAATTTTGCTCTGTAGATGTATATGTTTTATCTAATAAGTATTTTTATAAACTCAACAAGCCACCAAGGTCGTCTCAGATTGCTATTCAATTAGATAAACTGACGTTGATCCTAAATCATGGCCTTATAACAATGGAAAGTGGATTGTAAAGCCTTAGAAGGGGACAGTCAGTAGTTGACCCAGTAAAATGATGGGGTTTGTTTTAGGCCTCTTACCAGTACAGGTTCATCTGGGTTATAGTTAGCCTAGGGTAGTTTTGTATGTTTTTGCTTGTTGGGCCAAGGAAAATCTTGTTTTCCAACTGCTTGACTGTAGCCTGAGAGGAAACCCCTTGAGACGGTGAGATTTTCGGTGAGATGCAGCAGGTTTTTGTTTGTCATTACGTAGTAAAATATGTGTATTTTTGTTCTGTACTCCATTTTATCAATGTATGGACAGGATAGTACAACATCAACATGAATGGTCATGATTTTGTATTTTTTATGGTTATGCTGGTTTCCTGTTGAAGCTGTTGAAGCTAATAGAATGTACTGAGTGTCTAGGTAGTGTGGCCATATTCTTGTTGACCTCTTAATAATGGTTTATGTGTTTAATGTAATCGCTTCAGAGACAGGGATGAGTTAAGGAGTCCCACATGAAGTATTGCCCCCATTATCGTGTGAATGGACTGGAAGTCGAAGTGCATCCTGGAAGTAGTAGTTGGGTAAGTATGGTTTAGCAAAGCATATCAGCCTTTGCTGAATTAATTTATCGTCATCCTTTGTGGTTCTAGTCTGTTGCCAGATAGAATTGTATTATATAATATAGGCTTAATGTGGGTTTCATGTCTGCACGTCTTCATAATTTGATGGTTTTCTTGTTTATCTTAGTTTCACCCTCCTGATTCAATATTTTCTCCCTTTCGTGTATTTGTCTCATCTAGGGAGCATTTCAGGCTCACTGTCTTTTATTTGGATAAGTTATATCCTTTCACTGCTGATGTCAAGCCCTTGCTTTGCAGAACTATTTTCTTCACCACTGTCTTTCCCTTTTCCACCTCACTTTACCCACCCTCACTTTTAGACCCCCACTGTCATTTTAATAACTGCCCCCTCCAGTACCTGCATGCCTCCAAGTCATTTTAAAATGGATTCAATACTATCCCAAGATTGCCATCCTTCGGTTTACATGCAAACGCATGCTGTGTGGCCATTATGGTTTTTCTTATGCTTTAAGAAAAAGACATTTCAAAATCGCCACCAGGCCAGTTATGTACCTTGATGATATTTGTTCAAGGTATTTGGACGTGAAGAAGAGTAAATCCATACTTACCTATTTATACTTACCTCCACAATATTTTAGTTGTCAGTGTTTTGTCCACAACATTTTTAAGACAATATTTCTGTTTTTAGTATTCTGACCTACAACCACAACTACAGGCAACAAAAGTGCTCAAATCTCCTGTGAATGAGACTTGTGACTAAAACACTAGAAGAACCCATCCACTTCAATATGCCTTGTAAAAGTGTTTTAGTGAAAGTTGATCTATCCATTGTGCAGAAATTACAATTGTTGTTTCTTCCTGTTATTGTCTTCTTGACTTCTGGCGGATTTCGAATCTAAACACTCTTTCCAATCCAAACACATTTTCCATTTTCCTTTTTTACTTGCTTCGATTGTGTTTTTTTTTAATTACACTGTCTTCCATTTTATGAATGACCTCTGGCTGATGAAACAGAAAGTGGTGTCACAGAAAGACAGACCATGCAGCCAACATGTTCCTTACAACAGCAGAAACGAAGTTAACAAGCATTTGCAATGCAACGGGTCTCACGTTTGCTCATGTTAGAGCTGATAGCGTTGTAAACTCCTAACTTGACTTTTCACCTATCGGGCAAAAGTGCATTTATATACGTAACCTGAAAAAGTGCAATTAACTGTGGAAAGCGCTCTACTTCTGCCAAGCAAGATCGCGCTCGTAAATTAGAGAAAAAGAAGTCCACGAGCCCGATGGAAAACAGCGAGCCTCGCATGTTTTCTGTACTTGGTCGCTGCGCTCGAGGAGGGCTAGCCACCGGAAAAGGCATGACATATGCGTGCCTTCGACTAATGAAAGCAAGCAGATTTTATTAGGCAAGCCCACGAACCAATAAAAAACACTGACGTGACGACAGGGCTTGAAGCCCTTTTCTGAACACTAAAGAGTCTCGCTGCGACACGCATGCACGAGCGCATGCAACGCAGTCTCGACCCTAAAAAGTATAATTTTGATGTCTGAGGAGAGTAAATGAAAACGCAAAAAGTTACATTGTGTAGTGGAGCCTTTAATAAGTCTGCACACTTTATGGGGCGTATTTACAAGCCCCTAGTGCCACCGTGCACCGTCATAGCGTCATTGTTTTTAATGCTAAGGCGGCCTTCTTCCCAAGCCATATTTACAAAGTGGTGTAGTGCTTGAATTGCTCCATTTTGTAAACCCTTGCGCCACATTATGACTGCGCTAGGCATGATGTATGCAAGGGGGATGTTCTGACACAGGGAGGTCCAAAAAAATGGTGCAGTAAAATGTACGTTTCATTGCGCCATTTTTTCCATTATTTTTGCTTAAAGCAGGCATTAAAGTGACACACCCATTTTAATCAATCGGCCTCTGTATGCTTTGCTGCCCAAGCGTCTAAATTTTCGATGCTAGTGCAGCAAAGTGCCACAATAGAGTCAAAAATGTTGACGCTACTGCCTAAATGACCGCCATAGTGTGCCATATTGTAAATATGGCACAACCATGGTGTCATTAGGTGGGACAGCGGTGATGCAAGAAAAGTGGTGCCTAGGGACCGATGCACCACTTTCTTGTAAATATGCCCCTTTATGTCTTCTAATATCATTTTCGGTTTCAAATATTGAAGGCAATTCACAAAATGAACAGCATAAATAAGAAAAATGCTTTCAAAAGGCCTAACAAAAAGGTATACCAGAAAAACAATGGCAGATAAATAAGTCCGAAGGTAAAAAATAATTGTATGCAACACCGATGAACCTTATATGATTTTTTACAAAGAGTATGTACACTTTACTATTGTCGGTGAGGGAGAAAATCAAAAATAAATAAGAAGGCTGCTAGTACTTTACTGATACTTTATCTGCTGATTTGGCAAGATTCTCGAGCAAATGGTGGCTCCCACATCCCAGTATATATGCAGTGGCAGCATTACATGAAATAGCTGTCTAAGTAACAAAAATAACAATAAAAAAAGAAATAAGTAAAAATAATTGTACGGCTATGGTTCTTCGTAAGGAAAGAACGCAGGTAAAGATATTTTCCTAACTCAGAAGAAAGGATAATATCAGCTCCTTTGATGTTATGTACAAATTATTATTGTGAATAAACGAAAATAGAAACCCACTGATCATGCACGCCCTGACACTGACATATCTTTAAACATGGCAGGAAGGAGTTGCCTCTGCAGAAATCCTGAGGAAAGGGTCATCAAATTTTCCTTGAAGGGTTGACATAGTTCTGCCAGCATTGTTTTGAGGAATGATGTTATTATTTTTCTCCGGTCATTCAACAAAGGCACTTAGAAAAAAAGACACCTGTCTTTGGGATGTTGTTTAGCAAATTCAGCCAGATTTCCTTTCGAGCAGCCATTCAAGTAGAAAAAATACAGCGGTAACATGTGTAAAGGAAATTTCAATATGTTTTGACAATAGCGTAATCTAGGGACACTGTTACTCCCTTTGCAGAGGTCATCATTCTTAATACAGTGTATGTCATCAATTCTCAGGACAACGCGAAAAATGATCTAGTCTATCCATATGAAATAGAAATCATGCATAAACATGTCGGCGAGCTAGTGAGAGGGTGACACTGGCGAAAATTGGATAGCGCGCCTCGATGCGATTTTCCATAACTTTTTATTATTCATAAGGTGGTGAGATCTAACAAGCCACTCCTCAATTAACTGTTCATTGGCGATACTGCTGAGTGATAAATGCTGACAAACAAGACAGAGAATGTATTATGATTAAGATCCGTTGCCAAGAGTGCTGGACTCTCAGCTGCTGACTGGATTTAACTGTTTTACATTAATTCTGTCTCTCTCACGTTCTCTCTAAATCTGAAACTAGGTTAAAAAAAAAAAGAAAACAGAAAATGTATGCTTCTGTGATACAGAAACGCACAGACAGGCATTTTATGGCAATGTTTTTAGTTTTTAGTTTTTTTCTGACCCTGATCCCATCCCCTAGAATCTAGAGCCTAGATTATTCTACTAGGGAATCAGATGGAGCAGTGTTGGGGTAAGATCGGCGAGTAAAGGTTAATTAAAGTCACTAATAATATGTTCTATTTTGCACTGTTGGATGCACATTAAGGCCTTTGAGAGGGCACATCTGTTTCTAATTAAATTCAATTGCCAAACAATAAAGCAGTGTGTTTATTTAAAACTAAGTCCCTGGTTTAAGAAAAGTGGTGTTGCACCCAGTGCTGTGCCACTTTTCTTGCTCCCCTTTACGCCCCCCCCCTAATTCCACCATGTGTCCTTCGAATCTAAGATATGGTGCACCATGGCAGTAGTTAGGAGAACTAGCGTCAACATTTTTAACGTTAGCTCGGAGCTTTGCAGGATTAGTGTAAGAAATGTTGACGCTAATCCTGCAAAGCCCATTGAGGCCCTTTGAAAACAATGGCATGGTTGCTTTTAACGCCTGCTCTGAGTAGGTGTTAAAAGTGCCAAAAAAATGGATGCAAAGAAATCTTTTAGATTTCGTTCTGCTATTTTATTGGGCCCCCCTAACGGGGGAGTGCCCCCTTTAAATGAATTATGTCTGGCGCAGGCATAATGTAGCACAGATGGTTACAAAGTGACACAAAGCATGCATTGCACCACTTTTCAAATTTGGCCTGGTTGGGCCCACATTAGCGTAAAAAGAAATAGTGCTGATGTGGCACAAGGGGCTCTTAAATCTGCCCCTTAGTATGTGTCACATTAACAGCCAAAATGTGGAAAAAAAACAAGGAATCACACTCTGCTTTTAGCCGTGATTACTGAGGGCCTATAATGAGAGAGGATTGTTGCAGGCCCGGAACGTGCGCGTGTTGTAAAATATTCGCAGTGGTTTTGATTTAGGAAAGCAAGCCTGCCCCTTTAATTCATCAGACGAATACAAACCGGAGAAGCCAGTGCCTACAAGGCGCATTCCGAAGGGAGGTGTTTTCAATTCACTCATTATAGAAAGGTCGGCAGAGTTCAAGTTCAATGCCACGAAAAATGAGTGCCCTCTGCTAGAAGTGATACTAACACATGAAAAACTGGAAGCAGAGTCACATGAACTATGTAACCTACTTTTTGGAAAAATACAAGAAAATTAGCCCTGCGTGCTATTTGAATTTAAAACCACATATTAACAATTCTGCTCTGGAAGGTGACGGAGACCACAACAAAGTAAACATGCTCTCCAAAGCACTCGGCCGTAATGACGGTATTAGTATGCATGTTGCCGAGGCCAGATGTAGACTTTAACGTGTAGGCTTTCCAGCGTTATTTGTTATAATGGCCGTCGACTCTTTCCAAAGTGGCACACCCGGAGACGAGAACCACCGAAGGATTGATCGGGAGATAATTCATGCTGGCAAATGGAACATGACTGCAGTGTCTATCTTCACCACGTCCCACTGTCTGCAGCGATAATAGATTATATCTGCTGGAAGACAACAAAGTACCTGAGAGGAATTGTGGGTTAAGTTTTGTAGGGCCTTAGACTGCCTTTACAGGGCCTAAGCACTCTGGGGCATACTTACAAGCCCCTTGCTCCTCCTTGCGCCACACTAGCACAATTTTGTTTACGCTAATATGGTGGTAAGGGGACAATTTCCCCATGCCATATTTACAAAGTGGTGCAATGCATCCATTGAGCCAATTTGTAAACCCTTGCACCACATTATGCCTGTGCCAGGCATAATGTATGCAAAAGGGCTTTCCCACGCAGGGAGGTCCAAAAAACAGGCGCAGTGAAATATACTAGATTTCACTGCACCATTTCTGGCATAATTTTTTACGTGATCTTCTATCTGCCTCCCTGTGCTTTGCTGGACTAGCATTAACATTTTTAGCGCTAGTGTAGCAAAGCGCCCCAATCGCACCAAAAATGTTGACACTAATTTGGTGTTGTGTGCCATGGTGCGCCATAGTGTAAATATGGCGCACCCACAGTGCCGTTAGTGGGACACAGAGGCGCAAGAAAAGTGGCGTATCAATGCTGATGTGCCACTCTCTTGTAAATATGTCCCTTTGCTTGGGAGCCTTGCTCCCCATTGTTCAAGTTCTTCGGGGTGACCTCCACGCGGACAGTGAAATTCATTGCCTCTTATCAGTTTTCAGACTTTGCAGTGTGATTGAATATATGAATGCCTTTCAGGAGTGCGCGCGAACCGAGAGCACTTCACGCCGCAGTGCAATCGTCTATGCATATCAATTGAAATGTCCAGTTCGTCTGAGAGGCCTTCCCTTATCCTTATAATACAACCCTCCTGCTGTTCACCAGCGAATGCACAGTGAGCACTGATGCTGACAAAGCCAGGTGAAAATGGATTCAAGCTCGGACAAGCCTTGAGGCAGAGAGGTTTACTTGAGTTTTTATGAAGTGATAGTAATTTATTTCAATAACATATAATTCTATCTCATACCACAAGTTGAATCAAATCGAACGCATCCACTGACATGTGCGGAGAAAGAACAAGGTGGAATAAATGAGAGGAGAGAACTCAGTGAAGTTAATTACACGTCCTTTTCAAACCCTATGCTTCTAAATGTGCCATTACCTGACAAAGGTTTTTAAACCTATCTCCTCAACATCTTTGCTGCTATGCGTCTCTGAGACTGATACACAAGTGGTATCTGTTGCCTCACCTCACAGTTTAGGCCCTCAATCAATTAGCATACCTCTCAACCTTCAAATAAACCTGGAGGGTAAGTGGCTATGGCCCGAATCACATCTCAGGAAGTGACATCACATGACCTTTGACCCGAATAGTTTGAAATAAATTAATGTGCATTTGATTCCAACATCATAGGATGAGACATCCTTTCCAAAAATAAGGCTTCTACAATAACATACGTTTAGCTACATATTCAGCAAAAAAGAATAGTATATTTTGTAAACTGCACGGAGCAATTACTTTTTTCAGCCTCTCAAGGGTATCCAGCCTATTTTGAGGATATACGTCCACAAATGTCATTTCAGCTACTGAATGTGAAAAAATACAAAGTCCACGAATGGAAGTGGGAAAAAAAAACACTCCGGCCAGAGCAATGTCAGATTCTGCTGTCTTCAGTGGGTGAAAGCACAATAATGCAGTTAGGTGCGTGAGATGGACACGGTAAGTAATACCACCCTTCAGAGTCTGTGCTACACTAGCCACTCACTGAGGGTTGCCATGAGTGGGTGCCACAGGTTCACAGTCTTCACTTTTATCTGGGACCAAACGGCACAGTAAACAGTGCCACATTTACACCATCTGGGATTCTAGGCATGAAACAAGAGCCACAGGCAGTTGTCGATCTCTGTTTTAGTCATCAGGGTAACTGACTGAGCACTCTTCCACATGTGCCATGGTGGCTACAACAGGGATGATACACGAGGCTGCTCTGCTTTTGAAATGTCACGATTCCTCTGTGTATCACCAATACAGGTCTGCAATGTCGATCACACTAGTCACAAAGTGTGTGAGTTTCTGAATGATGGACCCATGCACCAGGGTCTACTTCCTGTAGCCCACCCAATGGCCAACTCCTCCTGCAGGGTTGGCCTTGCTCCTTCTCTCTTGCTCAAAGGTGTTTAGACAAAATATCAGAATAAAATTATCTGTGGTCTTGTGGACAAAATGTTTATATAAATATATATATATATATATATATTCAAAAAACAAGATTCTCTTTCTGTTTTAGCAAGAGAAAACCGCACTCTGTCGTTGTGCCAAAAATACCTTAACTTTTAATACATTAGTGAGATCATAAACAAACAAACAGGAATCCCCTGACGCGTTTCGGTCTCACCAGACCTTGTTCACAGGTATATATATTAATTTTTGTTGTTCAAGGTATGTGGATGTGGAGTTAAGAATAGTAAATATATACCTATCTATTTGCACTTCAATATTTTGGTTATTGATATTTTTACAATGATATTATGTCCACATTATACTTTTATTACTGTTATTCTGTCAGTGATCCACTCAGACAGGACTCCTTCAGTGGCAGTTGCTGCAAATCTCAAGGGTGGGGGGGGTGGGGGGGGGACGAGGGAAATAAATAATAATTTAAAAAGACTTACCATTCCCAACACCGCCACCTCACTCCTCTTCTCTTCTGGTGTCCCAGCATTCCCTGGGACACCAACATAGGGCTCACTAGCAATCCTAGTGCTGCACTCTTGCTAAAGTTAGCATGAGAGCAGTGAAAGGATTGGTCTGAGCGGCTTGGTCTGCCGCTCAGACAGTGCACTAGAGTCTGTGCAGTTTCTCCAACTCAGCTGTGTAATGGAATAATATTTAATTCAACAGCTGCTGGCTCTTAGCTGGGGGGTTGTTCATCCTCTGCCATTGCAGAGTAGCCGCAGCTAGACTCATTGGCTTCCCAGAACAGAGCAGTTCTCCCTCCAGATTAGGCTCCTCATGATTCCCCTTGCCTATGGGAAGGTGGGTATCTGACAAACACCAGTGTTAGTTGTGCAGTAGTCCTCAGTATCTCTACCTTAGAGAAAATTTCATACTAGAGTGGTTTTGATTCTCCCACTTTTATGCAAAGTTATCAGACAGGGGATGTGGATTCTCTGTGTGTCTTTGCAGATGTGATTTGACTTGGATTCTTTCTCAAGTGTCCTTCTCAGGCTGTCTTCCATCCTCAGTCTATGGCCCCCATTACAACCCTGGCGGTCGGTGTTAAAGCGGCGGTAATACCAAGCAGGCTGGCGGTTAAAAAAATGGGATCACGACCACGACGGAAACTGCCAACACATACAGCCACTTTAACACTCCAACCGGCACGGCGGTAGCAACAAACACCGCAACGGTAACTGCCAACAGCTAGGCGAAAGTCAATGTACTGCCCACCCCATCACAACACGCCCATCTGCCAGATTTTTCGGGGCGGTACCAACGCCATAAAAAGCTCAGCGGAAACAGTACCCAGAAGGGGAACCATTCACCTCTCAACACTCAACGAAGAACCAGGACGCTATGGAGCCCGAGCTGCACACCCTCCCCATAATGGTCTACTTTCTCATCTACCAGGAGTACGAACAGCGGTGGCGGCGACGACCACAGTGAGTACTGCACCTATTTCACAGGGGGGGGAAAAGAGAGTGACACACACATGCAACATGCAACACCCCCACCCTCACCCACAACACCATACACACAAACACATGCATCAACATCATATTTACACCCCGTAACCTCCTGGAAGAACGCAAGGACAAAAAGAATAGAGTCAAATCAGTGATATTTTAGAAACAGTCAGATATACATAATATTTTAAAAAATAGAATTTACAAAAAATATACAATATGTACATAAGGCGGTACTTTGTCCACTCAAAATGTCCGTGGGCCACTGGGCCAAAACTCTTAGGCCAAACCCACACTTGTCTCCTGCCTCAATATGGAGAGAACACTGCAGGGGCATCAGGTCGAAAACACACAGGCACCTCAGAGGGAGTGGGAAGGTGGGTACCTCAGCTGGAAGATGGAATAAAGCCACTGCTCCTGGAGGGGGCTCCATGCCCACAGTGATGTCCTGGGGAGTGCAAAGCCACAGTCTCTCAAGTGAGTGGTTTGCCCACTGCATGGTCCTGGGGAGTGCAAGGCCATAGTCTCTCAAGTGGGTGGTTTGCCCACTGCTTGCTCCTGGGGAGTGCAAGGCCACAGTCTCTCAAGCAGTGGTTTGCCCACTGCTTGGTCCTGGGGAGTGCAAGGCCACAGTCTCTCAAGTGGGTGGTTTGCCCACTGCTTGGTCCTGGGAAGTGCAAGGCCACAGTCTTTCAAGTAAAGGCCACAGTTTGTCAAGTGGGTGGTTTGCCCACTGCTTGGTCCTGGGGAGGGCAAGGCCACAGTCTCTCAAGTGGGTGGTTTGCCCACTGCTTGGTCCTGGGGAGTGCAAGGCCACAGTCTCTCAAGTGTATGGCTTCTTTCACTGGTCCTGGATGGGGCTTTGTGCTCAGTGTGCTTCATCCTGCCAAGGATAGTATGAGTGGATGCCTTTCTCCACTGGTTCTAGAGGGGGCTTTGTGCCCAGTCTGCTTCATCCTGCTAAGGATAGGGTGAGTGGATGCCTTTCTCCACTGGTTCTGGAGGGGGCTTTGTGCCCAGTCTGCTTCATCCTGCCAAGGATAAGGTGAGTGGATGCCTTTCTCCACTCGTTCTGGAGGGGGCTTTGTTCCCAATGATGCAACACTTGGGAGTGGCAGTTCACAGTACCTCACCTGGGTGTCTGAGGCACGAGATTTGCAGGGACCAGGTTGCATGATAGTCCATGGAGGCAGGGCTAGACTCCATCTGGTGGCGGCTATGGCTGCAAACTGGTGTTAGTGCCAGTGCTGGTGGGGGTGCTGCCAGTGGTGGAGGGAGGCTACAGCCCTACTCCTGCAGCCTCGGACGGCTGCCCACTGGGGCTGATGGTGCTGGTAGTGGTGCTACTGTCAGCGGTGCAGGTGGCGGTGCTTGTGGCGGTGTCTGCGGCAGTGCTAGCGGCAGTGCAGGTGGCGGTGCTGGCTGTGGTGCAGGTGCCGGTGCTGGTGCTGCCAGTGGTGGAGGGAGGCTCCAGCCCTTCTCCTGCTGCCTCGGATGGCTGCCCACTGGGGCTGCTGCTGCTGACAGTAGGGATGCTTGCGGTGGTGCAGATGGCTTTGCAGGTGGCGGTGCTTGCTGTGGTGCTAGCGGCGGGGCTGGTGGTGGTGCTGGCTGCGGTGCAGGTGGCAGTGCTGGCGGTTGTGCTGGTAGCCACCAGGCCTTCACCTGCAGCCTCGGCTGGCTGAAGTGCCTTGCCTGGTGGTTTCTGCCCCTTCCTCACCTTGGCAGATGGTGGTGTGACCTTGGGTCTGGAAGCTGGAGTCTTTGAGGTGGCCTTGCTGGGTGGTTGTGGCTCCTTCCCCTTGCTGGATGCTGTCCCCCTCTTCACCTTGCCAGGTGGTGGAATGGCTTTGGCCTTGTCAGGGGTTGGTGGCACACTGGCTGGGCTGATGGGTGCACCCTTTGAGCCTCTGATAGCTGCAGGAACCACAGTGGACTTCGACTTGGTGGCTGAGGTGCTAGCCTGGGTTCTGGCCACCCTGGCCCAAGGGGAAGGACGGGGGAGGGGTAGGGAAGAGGTCCATGTTTGCCAGGAAAATCCTCTTAGGGACACTGGGGCGGGAAGAGGGAGAGGGTTTAGGAGTGGAGGAAGAGGGAGTTATTGTAGGAGGTGTCTGTCTGCTGAGTTTGGGTGCAGTTGCATGGGCTGGATGCTGTTGTGAGGTGGATGGCTGTTGGGTGGGTGGGTGCTTGCGTTTGTGTACTTTGGGAGAAGGGGTCACAGACACATTGGGAGAGGACACAGGGGACGTGTGCATGGATGTGGGGGTGGTGACTGCCAGTGAGGGGTGTGTTGTGATGGGCATGCTGGTGATGAAGGTTGTGGATGAGGATGTAGTGCATGCAGGTGTGAGTGGAGACGCTACTGGGAGGGAGGTGGATGATGAGGAGGAGGGAGACATAGTGAGGGCAATGGGTGTTGGTGTGTCTGCATGGGGATGGTGCTTGTATGAGTGCCTGTGAGATGAAGTGTGGTGCTTGGGTTTGCCTGAGCCACTTTTGTGTTTTGATTTGGGTGAATGCTGGTCTGAAGGTGTGCTTGGGATAGGCTGGGGTTGAGGGAATTGAGACTGGGTAGAGGAACTTGGAGGGGGAAGGCTGGACACCGGGACAATAACTGCCATCAGTGTTAAGGCCAGAGCCTGAAATGTTCTCTTTTGGGCCGCCACGCCAGAGTGAATGCCCTCCAGGTATGCATTTGTTTGTTGCAAATGCCTCTCAACACCTTGGATGGCATTCAGAATGGTTGACTGCCCAACAGTGAGGGATCTCAGGAGGTCAATAGCCTCCTCACTGAGGACAGCAGGGCTGACTGGGGCACGGCCTGAGGTGCCTGAGGCAAAGGAGATGCCCACACTCCTGGGTGAGCGGGCACGGGAAACACGCTGAGGGGCTGCTGGGAGGGCGGTGCTGATGGGGGGGTGGTGGCTGTACCTGTTGTTGGGGTGGGCACAGAGGTGTCCGCCACCGTCAGGGAGCTTCCATCGGAGAAGGTGTTGCTGTCTGTGGTGTCCCCTCTTGTCCCCGTTGTGGTGCTCCCCTCGCCCTCCGTCCCACTGGTGCCCTCACCGTCGGTGGATTCGGCCTTCAGGCCCATGTGGGGGGCAGCTCCCTCCGTCGCCGGTGCCTCTGCTCCTCCACCAGATGATGCTAATGCACACAAGGACAGGGTGACAAAACAAAAAGGGGGGAGAGACAGAGGATACACTTGTCAATGCCAGCAACACCACTACCGTTGGTGTACACAACACAAAGGGAACAGCCCTATGCACTAGGCCATGCACTACAAGTTACTAAGATAGTCACCAGCCCATGGGGTACAATGCCTAAGGTCATTAGCTGCACACCTGAAACCCACAGGACCCTGCCCAGTAGTAGATGCCCACTAACACTATTGGGGTTAGAGTGCTTCAGAGCCTGCCCAACAAGGGACCTACCCTGTCATGTTCGCCCTGGCCTAGGGGCACCCACAGCCCACATCCCCCACCCAGGTAAACCTTAGTACACGCACAGTCATGATTCAGAATCTGTACTCACCCCCTTGTGGCTGCTGTGATACCTTCAAGTGCCCATCCAACTCCAGATAGGCCACCGCCAGGATGTGGAACATCAGGGGGGTCAGGGTACGACGGGCACTCCTTCCTCACTGGGAGGCCAGCCCCAGCTGGGCCTCCTCCATCTTCCTTGCCCAGCGGCGCAGTTCCTCCCACCGTTTGCGGCAGTGGGTGCTCCGCCTGTCAAAGACCCCCAGGGTCTGCACCTCCTTGGCGATGGCACGTCAAATACCCTTTTTCTGATGGGTGCTGACCTGCATGGAAAAGACAGCAGAAAAGGGAATTAGTTAACCATCCAGACCATCACACTCATGGCCCACCAGATCCTTCCAATCCCCTGACGCACATACATTGACCGCCATACATGCAGCACCCTGGCCAGGACGCCTCAGCCCCACCCCCTACATGTGGCTTACACACACAGCAATCCATACATTCATGGCCCACACATAATGCTCACAGTGTATTCACCTGGAGGACCTGAGTAACGTGTACTGGGGTATGGCCTCATCCACCAGTTTCTCCAACTCCTCCGCAGTGAAGGCAGGGGCCCTTTCCCCAGACACATGAGCCATTGTCGCTTCCAGACACAGGTCACAGCAGCACTTGCAGTGTAGGTCCTCTCCTGTTGAAGGTCAAGTAGCCAGTGAGTGAATAGATAGAAAATGGCCATCACGTCTGCGGCGGTGCGTACCATCACCACCGGCGTACATCGCCATTGGGTCCTGGAACTCAGAGGGCCCAATGATAACCAATACGAAATTGTGCGGCGGTCGTCGACCGCCTACCGCAATGGTGCACAACGCCAGCAGAATTACCTCATTTCCACTTGTCCCTCCTCACAGGTCAGGCAGCCGCCATTTCAGGGGGGCACAGGCCATGGCACCTAACTGCGTCACAGCAGACATTGGCACAGCAACTGACTCTCGGATTCATATACTGGTTCTGTAAAGGAGAAGATGCATCATTAGTTTAATTAATATGTGAATATGACCCTCTGCTCACTGTTTTACTCCATAGGCTTCAACCGCTGAGGATGAATATGAGATGGCAACATCCTCCGGTGTACAGACCCCTGTGGACCTTGCAACAATGGAGGACAGACACATTATCCTAACATACAGACTTGATCAAGCCACAATCCAAGAACTGTGTGCCCAATTGGAGCCAGACCTGATGTCAGCTATCCACCAGCCCACAGGTGTCCCCCCTCTAGTGCAGGTCCTGTCAGTGCTCCATTTCCGGGCAAGTGGTTCCTTCCAAACAACAGTGGCCATGGCATCAGGGATGTCTCAGCCAATGTTCTCTAACGTGTTGACCAGAGTGTTGTCAGCCCTGCTGAAACACATTCGCAGCTACATCGTATTCCCCCAGGTGGAGGATTTGGCCACAGTGAAAGCTGACTTTTATGCCCTGGGACATATCCTCAACATTATTGGTGCCATTGATGGTACACATGTAGCATTTGTTCCCCCCTTGAGAAATGAACAAGTGTTCAGGAATAGAAAAAGCTATCACTCTGTGAATGTGCAGATGGTGTGTTTGGCGGACCAGCACATCTCCCATGTGAAAGCCAAGTATCCTGGCTCTGTGCATGACACCTTTATCTTGAGGAATAGCAGCATCCCATATGTGATGGACCAACTCCAGAGGCACCGGGTGTGGCTGATAGGTGAGCCCAAGGTCCCCACCCAGAATAAGTTGGTGTCTGGGTACGGGTTTGTCCCTAAGGATTAGTGTGTGTCTAACAGGTATCCCTCGATATTTGCAGGTGACTCTGGTTACCCCAACCTCTCATGGCTACTGACCCCAGTGAGGAATGCCAGAACATAGGCAGAGGAATGTTACAATGAGGCACATGGGCGAACAAGCAGGGATTATTGAAAGAACCTTTGGCCTCCTGAAGGCCAGGTTCCGGTGCCTCCATCTGAAAGATGGATCCCTGTACTACTCACCCAAGAAGGTGTGCCAGATCATCGTTGCATGTTGCATGTTGTACAACCTGGCCTTGAGACGCCAGGTGCCTTTTCTGCAGGAGGATAGCCTGGAGATGGTCTTGTGGCAGCGGTGGAGCCTGTTGACAGTGAGGAAGAGGAGGCAGAGGAAGAAGATGTGGACAACAGAAGTAATATCATACAGCAGTACTTCCAGTGAGACACAGGTAAGACACTGTAACTTCAGTTTTGTTTTGGACATTGTACATGGCAGCCTGATTTCCCTATGGCAACTTACTGTGCCCTTTGGCATCTCTATTTTCAGATCTCTGTGGCCCACTCTAACTCCTGGTATGTTTACTGCTGCCCACTAAAGGTCATACTAATGTATATATAACTGTACATATGACTTGCAATGTTTTCTGAATGTTGTACTAATACATATTTCAATCATTTGACAGACTCACCATTTGTATTTGTTCCAAGGGTGTTTATTTAAGTGCTCATACGTAGAGGATGATGTGCAATGGGCTGGGTTGATGGTGGAGAAATGTCTAGGATAGAGTCCAGTCTATTGGTATCACAGGTGCATTGCCCAAGGGGGCATAGGAAGTGGAACAATGTCAGTTCAAGGTGGACAGGGTGACAGAGAAGGGAGACAATCAGGAGAGTCCTGTTTCCTGGCGGGGGTCTTGGCAATGTTCTCTGGCTTCTGTCGCAGGGACAGTTTGCGGGGTGGTTCTACTTCTGCAGGGGGCGGGGTGCTGATGGTGTGTTGGTCCTGTGGCGGGGCCTCCTGTCCACTAGCGCCGGCAGCGGTGGAGGGCTGTTCTTCGGTGTGGCTAGTGTCAGGGAACCGTTGTTGTGCCACTGCCTCCCTGATGGTCTTGCCCATGTCAGCCAGCACCCCTGCATTGGTAACCAGGATGGTGTAGATGTTTTTGAGGTCCTCCATGATCCCCAGGTACTGTCCCTCCTGCAGCCACTGGGTCTCCTGCAACTTGTACAGTATCTTGCCCATGGTCTCCTGGGAATAGTGGTATGCTCCCAGGATTTGGGTGAGTGCCTCCTGGAGAGTCGGTTGCCTGGACCTGTCTTCCCCCATCGCACAGTCGCACAGCAGTCCTCCCAGTTTCCCTGTTGTCCTGTGCCTCTGTCCCCTGAACTGTGTGACCACTGCCCCTGACCCCAGGTCCCTGATCGTCCTGTGTTTGTGGGGTTGCCTGGGGTCCCTGTATTGGTGGACACACTGCTTATTGAAGTGTCCTGGGGACAGTGGCATGGGCCCGCTGGTTGGGTGCTGTGCTGGTGTTTCCTGATGGGGGAGGCTTTCTGGTGGGTTGGGACTGTGGCAGGGTAACCGACTGTCCAGAGGTCCCTGATGGGCCAGGTTGGTCATCGTGATCCAGGCGTGCAGAGCTGCTGTCATCACTGGGGGCCTCCTACGGGGGGGACTGGATATTGCTGGCACCTCCTTTCTGGTGACTTTGAATAGGGGTTCTGTGGGGATGAGAATGCAGTGTTATTGTATCTGCGTGTACCATCTTGTGCATGGGTGTGTTTCCCTGTATGGTTGGGATAGTCCTGTCAGCTTTGCCTGTGCGAGTGGTGATTTTGTGGGCCAGGTGATTCTAATGGGCATGCTGTGGTGATGAGTGTCCATGCAGGTCTGTGATGGGGGTCCATGGATTGGTGTTACATGCAGGGCTTGGTTTTGGGATGGGTGGGTTTTGATGTGAGGTGGTGGAGTGATGGGGGTGAGGGTAGGGGTTGGAGTTTGTGATGGCATGCATGTAGGGTGGGGGATATAGTAGTAAAGATATGACTTACCAGAGTCCAGTCCTTCTGCTACTCCTGCGAGGCCCTCAGGATGCATGATTGCCAAGACTTGCTCCTCCCATGTTGTTGGTTGTGGGGGAGTAGGTGGGGGTCCACTGCCAGTCCTCTGTGCAGCTATCTGGTGTCTTGCAATCACGGAACGCACCTTCCACCGTAGGTCGTTCCACCTCTTCCTGATGTCATCCCTTGTTCTTTGACGCTGTCCCACGGCGTTGACCCTGTCCATGACTCTCCACCATAGCTCCATCTTCCTAGCAATGGACATCTGCTGCACCTGTGATCTGAATAGCTGTAGCTCTACCCAGATGATTTCCTCCACCATGACCCTTAGCTCCTCCTCTGAAAACCTTGGGCGTCTTTGGGGTGCCATGGATGTGGTGTGAGTGATATGTGTGAGGATGTGTGGGGTGATGTGTGGGGTGATGTGTTGTGGTGTGTGAGGTGTGGAAATGGTGTATGGGTGATGGTGTTCTGTGGCTCAGAGTGAGTAGGTGCTCCTGGCTTGTGTCTCTCTCTCTTGGCAATCTTTTTTTTTTCATTGAAAGGGTTGTGGGTAATGCAGGTGTGTGTTTTATGGTGGTGTGAGTGTGTGGGTGTGGTGTGTGTATGTGTTTCAGGTGTGTGTAGTTTGAATTGTCCAATATGGTGTAGTTTTGTAAGTGTGTGTGTATTTTGAGCACGGCAGTGTGTTCCACCAATGGTTTACCGCGGTTGAAAGACCGCCACGGTGATTCATGGGTCCTGATACTGTGGGCGTATTACTGTTGGCATAACGGTGTGGGTTTTGGTACTGGCAATTTATCACTGACCTTTGGTCTGGCAGACTTGTGTGGGTGTCTGTATTGTGGCGGATTTCTCAGTGTGGGTCATAAAACCCGTAGCGGAATACCACCACGGTCACGGTATGTTGTCAACCGTCAGTACGGCTGTAGGCGGTATTTATTGCCAGGGTTGAAATGAGGGCCTATAACTTGAATGATGCTCTTCTCTGCAGGGTCTTCTCCAGTTAGGTGCACCCACAACAGAAACACAAAGGCCCAGATTCTGGTAGGTGTCACGCAGTGAAGTGCAGCATCCAAAAAAGCTGCACTGTGCTGCGCTGCATGACAAGGAGAGAGCAGGAGAGCACTGTATTCACATAAAAATGTCATTCTCTTCCCCATCCCTAGCAGCAGCGCTGATTTCAGCTGCCATGTGCCACGCATACACCTTAGCGCCATAGTGCTAGGGTGTGTGTCTGAGTCTAGCATAGGTTTTCTTCTAATTGTTCAGAATATGGTTTAGCATCAAAAAGCATGGGTGGTAGCACAGGTACACCCACGTACAACCCATGTAACGCCCCCTTGAAGCACAGTAACACAAAGCAGCATTTCGGACTGATTTGCATTACTTTGCCACACAAACCAAAGCATATACCTATTTGCGTTGGTTTGTGAAGGCAAAAAAAAAGTTTAGCATCAGTTTAGCATTAAAAAAGCAATGGTAAACCGATCCTAAACCTTTGAGAATCTGGGCCAAAGAGAAGTGAGAAGTGTGCAAATGCCTATCAATAGCCGCACATGATAGTGATGAAAAAGGCAGACAAAAGATTGCTCCCCTCCTAAGGGACCTATCACACCCTGACAGCCGAAATTGCAGTCCCAGAACCTCATCACTGCCATCCTGCAAAAGGAAGACTATTCAGCAGCCTTTTGCAATAGAAATCTTCCTACTCTCTAAGGAATGTCAGCAATCCACTTCTACTGTTTGGTCCAACAATCTAACTTCATCTTGTGCACATGAAAGGGCCAGGAGTTTCCAAAATGAAACTCACATGCCTGTGTCACTCTGGTTGGCTCGGACACTAATCCAATACATGCCAAACTTCACTATCATAGATGCCCATTACTCAGCACACAGGATCTCAGGGCTAGGATTCAATGTTCAATGTCAGCAGCAGAAGTTAAGGTGAATGGGACAGTAGGCTACTATTCACATGATAAAAATTGGAGGCAAATCCTCACTCATGGTTCTATGTGGCATGCTTCACCATTGGGTCACATTTGTCACCTCTGTCTAGAATGCCATTTTGCTTTTTGTGATCAGCATTATGGAGGACACAATCTCTGGGTTCCTCATTCCTCTCAATTCGGTTTTGGGACATAAACACTCAACACCCGTCTCACTAGTGTAAAAGGCCATTTATTAGGACAGGCTTGCTTCAGAACATAACATTAACATAACTGGAGCTTTGATTGAACACTTTCTTCTTTTAACTTTTGAACTCCCCTGTTTTCCAATCTCACTTCCTTCCCCACTTTTCTCTGTTCACCCCACATCCCCTTCCGTTCTCACACTCATCACCCTTCTACATTTGTCTCCTGCCTGAAACAGGTACCACCACTTTGTCATCCTTCACCTGCTTCTTTTTGGTGGAAGGGTGGCCAGGCCTGCATCTGACCCTCCACCCTCTCCATCTACTGCCAACAAGCATAAAACCTTTAGCCGTTTTGCTGCCCCACCAGCGAACCCACTGCAACTCAAAGAAATCAAACAGGCTCACCACACCACAGCTTATCTCCCCACAAATTAGTCAGCAAAAAACGCAATTCTATCATGTAGTGTGCATTTCCTATTTCTGACAAATCATCCCTGAAAATCCCTTGTTTGCTCTCCTTAATCCCTTTGTGCGTCAACACTTTGATGTCCTATGTCCCACAGAACACCCGCGTAGCCCGATTGAGCTTTCTCCTCTCCATTTCCTTCTGGGCACAAACTCTGTCCATACCACACATGTCCCATGCATATTGTGCTTCAGTAATGCCAGATCCCTCTGCATCTGCTGCAGTAGGGTGAGCCCCGATAATCGAACCAGATAATTTTCCCCTAGGTGCAATACCAAAACATCAGGATGACCCCATGTCGGCAACATTGCAGTTATAAAAGGAAGCAAATTGCCCCAACTCATGCCGCTGTTACCCCACCACAAAACCTCATGTATGCTACTCGGATGTCCCAGCAATTGTCCATAGACTTGCTTTTCAGCATATTTTGCTGCCCAGTGAATAAACGTATGTTCAACCAGCCATGTCACCACTTTTGCTTTGTCCGGGCCGTACACACAACCTGGAAGGCTAAACATATGTCAGTGTAGGACAGAACCACCCCCCTTGGCATAAACTGTCCTGTCCATGGAAAATACTCCTTCTCAAGCCCTCACATATCTCTCTCTCGCAACACTTCAAACGCCATCTTCCAATGCGCCTGATTCGGTCCCAGTCCCAATCTAAACGAGCTGCCTCAGTAGCAGCACCAATCCAGAATGAATGAGTTCCAAAATTACCCGGCTGCCTTCTAATATGCCTCAAAGCTGTTCTCATCATAGCCAACAACTGGAAAGCCGTAAGCTTCTTACTGTTCTTATGACAGAAAACACCCTCTCCCTGTTCAAAAATGTGCATCTGGAAAGAGTCCCATTCTTGCAACGGACATGCTTCCACCTCCTCCCCTCTATCCAACCATATCCACTTCCCTCTCCCCAACTGGTCCGTTTTCGATCACCTCAACCAGATGCCCAAACACACACCTTGCCTCCGCACGTTCTCCTTTCGGATTCCACAATCTTTACCCATGCCTAACAACTCAGACACTCGGAAAAGCCCAGAAAAACATCCATATCATACACAAATGAAAAAGTGCTACTAACCAATGTGCTGGCTAAGGTTCCACATGCCACCATCCATCACAAAAAAGGCCAAAACCAGAGGTTCCTGCTGCATCTGAAAAAGTCTGCACCTGCCATACCGTGTCCTCTTCCCGAAAAGCCAAGGAAACCCCATTAAACTGTGTCAGGAAAAGCTCCCACACCCTGATGTCCTCCCTCAAACCTACAGTCAGCCGAATCCTGTGATGAGGAAGAGATGCTCCAGACATCGCCAGCCCCATGCATCTACAAAAAGTCTTACCTCCGCGAACTACCCTACATGCAAAGTTAAGAAAGCCCAGGAGCTGTTGTGCCACACGCAGTTCTATCCTCTGTCTCAACCTGACCTGTCACAAAAATTGCAGGATTTCAACAACCTTGTCCGCAGGCAAATGTGCGTGTCCAGCTCAATGCCCAAAAAGGTCAACACTCAGCTAGGGCCCTCTGTCTCTTCAGGGGCCAGAGGCACCCCAAACTCCTGTGCAAAGCTCTCAAAACACTGCAAGGCCTTCCCACACACTCCCGAATGTGGTGCCCCCACAAAAAGAAAATCATCCAGATAGTGTGACACCATCTGCTGCTCACTCACCTGCACAAAAACCCACTGTAAGAAGGTACTGAAAGTCTCAAACAATGCACAAGAAATTGCTCACTCCATGGGCAGCACTCTGTCCACCTAAATAGCCCCTCCCAACTGCATCCCCAGCAAAAAGAAATCCTCAGGGTGAATAGGGAGCAGCCGAAAAGCTGCCTTGATATCACACTTGGCCAACTCTGCGCCCTTGCAGTATCACCTTATGAGCCGGATAGCATAATCCACGGAGGTGTACACCACCTTGGTTTCCTCTGATGAAATAAAATCATTGACTGATGCCCCTTCTGGCCATGACAAATGATGAATCAAATTAAACTCCCCCTTAGACTTCTTGGGGACCACACCCAAATCTGAGACCATAAGATCATCCATGGGCCACCCGTAAAAGGGGCCCACAATTCTACCCTTAGCCACCTCCTTGGCCAATTTTGTCGTTACCACTTCAGGCATCACCAATGCCGACTGCAAGTTCTCAGCCTAAGTTCTCACTCTTCACCCGCGGCCCTTGGTACCCTACCCAAAAACCCTGTCTGAAGCCCCATTCCAATTTGGACACAATGTCCATATCTGGGTACATGCGCAACCAGCGCAGTAACCTACCCAGCTTAATTGGAGTAGGCGCCCTTCGGCCCAGGAGCACCGTGCCCTCCTCTGCCCCTGGAAGATCTCCACTCCTCCACCGGACTGGCCAAGAAAAAAACATTGTGTGACTGGATGCCTCCCCCCACATTTGGAACATCCATGCTTGAATTTGCAACGGCGCCTAGAACAAAACCCCTTGTTGAAGTTCCAGTATGCTCCTGAG